>NW_027273863.1:17062500-17662500 GCF_046630095.1 Trachinotus anak
ATTCATTAAGCTACACGGACAGGGGTGAGGGGTGGAAGATGCTGAGTTTGCCGGCTCCCTTCCCATGCCTTTCCAAATGTGGGTGAAAGAATGAGTGCAGAGAATGCAGAGAGGACCTATTGGAGAGGGAGAAAAAAAAAGGGGGGGGGGGGGGGGCTGCCTCCCTCTGCAACTCTTCAAGCTTGTGCTACGTTTGGCTATTTACAGAAGCAGCTCTTGACACAGAGCTTAGCTATCCAACTTTATTTGTGCACTTTGCCTGAAATAACCCCAAGCCCCTCTCCTGCAGCCATCATATAAAAGTTATAAAATCACTACACTTCAAATAAGTTGATGGTGGGTTTTACAATTTAATTAATACTGGCATGACTGCAGAGGAATTTGTCTTTGATTGGAGAAGGAATCTGTATTCTAGATGAATGATAAATTGGAACATGAAGCACAGAGAGCGTCAGTTTCGTGATTCAGTGTCCTGAATGTGTTTTCTCAGCGCTGGACCTCAGCCAGGGTATCCAGCCAAGACCACCCACCTATAGCCCAGATCCCGGCTCTGTTGGACCATGTGCAGGATGTAGGACTCTCGGCTGGTGCCGGTCAGACCGGGGAGAAGGAGGACTGTGGGCCTGGTGGCGGGGTCGGGATGAGAGAGGCTGTCGTCGTTGTCAAACCAATCCAAAGAGATCTGTCCTCCATCTGCTGCCTTAATAAGCTCACTGCAGAGACGAGCGGGACACGCAACTCAGCGACATGGGTCTTTCTGAACATTATCCTCTATCCATATCTCTGTGTGTCGATTCATTTGTTTCACTGATTTTGTTCAAACCTGTGCGCACACTCAAGCACACACACAGGAAAATATGGATGAGAAAAAGTACTAAAATCAATATTAGATTTGGGTTTAAATGCTCACCTTCTCACTGAATGATCATCAAAAATGGATACAAAACTCCATTCTCCGCACACTTAATATTCTCTGTTTACTTCCAGGTAAACTGTCATTTTATCCATCACACACACTGCCGAAGAGATCCCCTCTCTTGTATGTGAGCAGAATACTCACTGACAGCTCCCTCATCTCCCTTGTGATCATCCCGTCAGTATGCTTTGCAACACACAGCGAGTTAAGATAAGGAGGAGGGCACTGCACCAGTGGGTTCTTATGGTCAATCAATTTCTAGGCTGTACAACCCTAGGCTGGCAGATGAGGTCATTCATCCCCCGTGCCAGTATATCTTAAAACCTGCACTGCACACAGACACACGCAGCAGCCCGTGAGCCAACTTGGCCGGCCAGTGGTAAAGACATCAGCATGAAATTACAGAACCGCCATGAAATATGCACCTGAGGCAAGCCTTTAAAGTCAGGGAGGGCCAATCAGGGATGTCCAGCGTGCAAAGTGGGAGGGTTCGCTTCCTGCCGGCCTTCTGCTCGGACAACTAGATGAGTGGAATTTCACCCCAGACAGAGTACGACAAATAGGACACGTTTTCACGGTGTCTGTCATTGGGCCGACCTTGGGTAACTTCATTACTGGGGGGGTGGGGGGGTCCTATTGTCCCCGCAGGAAATGTGATAATAACTTCAGCCAATGTGACCATCAGTCTTACCATGTTTGATAACAGAGAGTTGGACTGGGCTGGATACAGTTGCCGTGCATTATGGGAATATTTATCTCCTTGACTCAGGGGACAGCAGACAGTCAAGGGCAACATGAATGTCCTTGGGACGGACAAATGATGGGACTGATAATTCAAATGAAGAATGAAAAAGTGTCAAATAACAGATTTCTTCCAGCTATTCGCAATATTGATGATGAACAGTAGGGTCCTAATTGTTTTCAAATTAATTAATTAGAGTTTTTATGTTAGGTCAAAATTTAGTTTTTATGTGTGAAAAAAGCAAAAACTACATTTACAGAAATTGATTTTTTTATTCAAATCCAACCCCAAGTGCCTGGCTGAAACACAACACTTAATCACATCACGTAATACACGTACAATTTATAATATATTCATGCAAATAAACACACACACCTAGCCAAAAACCCCGCCATGGAAATTAGGGAATGTCAGACCATATTAAATAAATTACGTGACAATGTAACACGAATAAATAAGTAATAAATAGTAATAAGGAAAAATAAGGCTCTCTTAATTCATTTTAATCTCCTTAATACACAGGGGGTAAAGAATGCAGTGCCAATTAATCTTCAACAGAATGTACATTATCGAGCGGCAGGCCGGGCAGCCCAGGCCCGCATCATGGCACAAAAGATCTCTTTCTCCTCTGAGCTTTTGAGTCTTGGTTAAGAACAAGACTGGGATTTGTTTCCACTTGTGAAACTGGAAAGAAAGAAATCAGGAAACAGACAATGGCAGCCAGTTTCTCAGTGACCAAGCTAGGGTAAGAAGTTTCTTAACAAAGCTGTGCACAGCGGGCATGGAAAAACCCTGAATGTTTCCCCTGGAAATTAATAACTCGAGAATGCCAGAGCAAAGACAGCTGTCATATTAAATACACGTTTACTGTAGTGTGTCAAAGGTGAACTGTTGAGCTTTACCCTTATCTCTCCCTGGATATGACCTCTTTGATTGAAGCCGTTTTATGAGTTTAAATGCACATTTGGAGCACGTGACGCCTGTCTGCTCGCAAGGAGAAACACATTTTCAGTTTGGGGAAAAGAAACAGCATGTGTGATGGATAATCATTATGTCAATCAGTCATGGCGAGGACTTACTTTCTGTAAACCACCCCGGGTTTGGCTGTGACAAAGGGTCTCAGCAGAGTCTGGATGCGGCTCTCCCAGCACCAAAAGGTGGGGTAGTAGGTCTCTGACACCACCGGACATTGTTCCCTCAGAAACTGGTAGAACTTCTTACCCCCCGAGATGAGCTGTGGCTTCTGCAGGATGCAAGTGGATAAAGTGTAGCACGGGTGCAAGTCAAAAACTTTTATTTATTGTGATGTTATTTAACATGACAACAGATCCATCGCTGTAATAAAACACTTTTTTAACTCGAAGCAATGTTTTGTTTCATCACATCCTGTGAGAACATCTAAATCACTTTCATTATCTTGAAACTTAACATCAAATTTCCTTATACATACATCATTCATACAAAATAACACTTAACAGAAAGGGATATTACATGATTCAAATTTGAGCCTCCAACTATAGCAGAAAGCAAGACTGTCACTGAGAACAGCCTAATGACCTCAGAGTGTAAAATATATGAGATAAACACAGCACATCTGCATGAACCCTCAGTTTAGGCCTTTATTACGCATGGACGGACCGATAATAAACGCTAGGCATGCATTGGCTTTGCATAAATATGCATTCAAATATACATATACCAATATACATTTGGTGATTAATTTGGACTATTAGCTACTCATTTTGTTTTCAGTCGTCCCACTGGAGAAAACGTGTGCTTTCGGGTAACTTAACACGCAATCCAGTTCATCTCAGTTCAAACAGATTAACGTTAAGCATTTCAACTCCGGCTATATTTCCGCCTTTTTAATACCTTGTAAATGTAAATGGGCTTACTCAACAGGTAAGCCGTAATTACGTGGCACATATTTCAAGTCTCCGTCAGCCCTTCAGTGAAAATGACAGCAACTCATCAGCAATGCACACAAGCGTCTCACCGGCAATCCCGGCTAATGTTAGCTTAGCTTAGCCGATGCCGACATCTAAACTGAACTGCTGCTGGTTGCTTTAATGCAGTTATATAAGTGCTGCACATGGCCGTGGAAAATATCCATCTCGTGTATAAACAGAGGCTGATTCAAAGCGCGTCTCGCAGCCTTGAGATCCGTCCCACATGTGCAGGCGTGTAACGTTTAGCCCCCCCCGGTGCACAGATGCAACCTGCACCGGTCGGGTACCATCACTCGCACGGACGATGCTCCAGCATGAAAAGCACACACACACACACACACACACACACACAGCGGTTTCCGTTGCTTACCTTCGCTACTGAGATCAAGTAGTAGCAGGTGTACGCTGCGCTGAAGCCCAGCACCAGAGACAGTCCCACTCCCGACCCGAACAGCCCAACTTTCACTTGGTTTTCCAGATAATATGACAGGTCCCGTGTCAAAATGTTGAAATTGAAGTCCAGCGAGATCATTGCAAGGTCCCTGTTTTCCCCCCGTACTGCTCGGTTGAAATTCAGCTGTATCTGCCTGGGAGCGCGCTGTGAAGGAGACAGTCAAGGGGACCTGATGTGGGGGGGGGGGGGGGATATAAAACTGTACCAGCGAGCGGTGGCGCTCTTTGACCAACTATCAGTGGAGCCGCTCACAGTCACACAGTCGCCCCCTGCAGTCCCCCCCTTCTATACATCCAGCAGGATATGTTAGCTCAGCCAAAAGACATTGCATGAGTGTCACTGAACATCATCATCATCATCTAAAAATGATCATGGCTTTACTGCAGCGGTGGTCCACAGTAAGACTGCATTAACAGCCAGATGAGGCCTGCAACTGTCCCAGGAGCAACATACCCACAGGGGGGGGGGGGGGGGCTAAATGCCTCAGGTTCACAGTGTAACAGTGGTAATTTAATTAACTGAAATTTTGTTTATAGTATTAGGTATGCAGTGCACCACTGAAGCACATTAAAAACTTAAATAATTGGAGGCTGAAGGCAACACTTGCATAATTTACCTAATGTTTGGGGCCCCATCTTTTAGAGAGGGACCCTAAGTTAAAATGTATGTTTAAGTCCCTTTTTACATTATAGTTTATATTATGCATACATGGTTCATTCTGGGTACATTTCTGCAGAATGCAGAGCGTAATAAAAAGAGGGGGTCAACAGGGATCGATGGACCTTTTTCCCCAGGGCCCTGTAGTGGGATATTGGGCTAGTGGGTTAATCCTCATTCATGAAAGGTTTACGTAATCTGATTTCAAAAGGTAGTCTGACTACCTTAGACTTGTGTTAGTGTTATCAGATTAAAACACACCCAGCATTTAAATTGAGTTAACATTTGCATTGTGAGGTATATCAGTATAATTTATACATCATAATTCGATGCCGATTACAAATGAAATTACAAATGGCCCCATCTCCTTCAACCTTTGGGCTTTGGAGTCACTTCTCATAAAGTAATAAACTTCAAATCATTGTAACATTCCCAGAGTATTTGTCGGTGCACTCCAGTTGTCATTCTGCATCCTACCTGTGTATTTGTATGTATGCATATTTGTCATCAATTATTAAATGATAATTAGAAGAACTGTGGGTTGGATCTCATGCCTTTACAGCTGCCATCAGCATTAATGGCACAGCTATAAATCCAATATACAGAATAAACAGCAGAAAATACAGTATATCTAGAATTATTATGTGAATGTAAACATATGCATCAATGCATATATATGCTTATGTATACAGTAGGCCTATGAATAGGTCATATTTTACTTTTGACTCATAACTGTTAATGAATATTTATTTATTTATTTATTAGTTAACCATTATTTTTTTGTAAATGTTCCCATGAAATATACGTTTTTTAAGGAAATAAGTTAGAAATTTATTTTTCTTTATTGCACAAAATCAACTGTACTGTACGTTGTGACAAAACAGTGGTTGTTCATATTACTTGCCTGCAATTTATGACATTTACGAGAGACGAGTTTAAATTACCATGTCGTGATTTGGAAAAAAAAAACCCCGGTAGAAAATAGAAAAAAAAATCATTAATATGTTTTTTGCATCTACACCATTAAAAATCTGAAAATATCGGGATTGTATTTTTTTTTATCACAACTCTGAACTGAGGGTGGCCTTGCACGTTGCAGATGCGCATGCGCGCCGTGGGCCGAACTTGTGCTTGTTTTCGAAGCCCCGAGTCTTCGGGCTTTGCCGTCCACCTCCGTAGCTAGTTGTTGCTCGTCTGAGGTCTGAACGATGATTGACAATAATGGCGACGCGTTCATTCTGAGTTGACTCCAGGGGACCATCTCTGGCTGACAAAGGGAACACCTTGGATGGATCGTCACCGCCATATACAACACCATTAAGGATAAACAACCCCAGAAGGACTCTTATTACCTCAACCAGAAGGACTTGCTAGCCAGTGGAGAGGTTTATCTTGCTAGCATTGCGATAGCTAGCAACTCAGCTCGCTAGCTTGCTAAGTTGTAGAGGTGGTATTCTTGTGTGTGGAGTGGAGGAGAGGGGCAGGGAGCTTGCTGAGTAGTTAGATCTGGCTAAGCTGGCAATGAGGCTACTTAATACGCTTTTATGGTGATTGGTTTCTTATTCTCAGAAGCAACACTGAGGAGGTACTGGCTCACGTTAACGTTAGCTTGTGGGAGTAGTTAGTAGTCCAGAGACCTCCTTAGGTAGCTAACTTAGCTGCTTAGCTCGCAGGCTAGCTTTGTGGATTGTTCCAGTCCCTTTCCTGTTAGGACTTGCTCCCACTTGCGTTTGGAAACTGTCCACCAGTCCACCGATAGCTGGCTAGCAAACACTGCTAGCTTGCTAACTTGTAAAAAAAAATTCGCTGTGGCATTGCGATATCTTTTTCTTTTGTAAATGACCACCGGTAGGAATAACCGAGCGATGATGGAAGGAGTTGGAGCGAGGGTGGTCCGCGGACCTGACTGGAAGTGGGGGAAGCAGGATGGGGGAGAAGGACATGTTGGCACCGTTAGGAGTTTTGAAAGTCCAGAAGAGGTGGTTGTTGTCTGGGATAATGGGACGGCTGCTAACTACCGTTGTTCTGGAGCATACGACGTGAGGATACTAGACAGCGCACCAACAGGTACCTTCGCATCAGTCGATTTTGTTTGTCAGCACTTGTAGGTTTATTGAAGACAAGCGTCTTCCCATGCAACAGAGAAGATATTGTTTTGTTAGCTGTAGTTTTGGGGCTTCGGCGGGTACAATGAGAATGATTAGACAACTAGACAGCAACAATGAGCTGTTGCTGTAATTAAAGGATTAGGTTGCAGTTGCGACGCAAAATCTCAGCCTTTTAAAATAGTTGTTTTGAGTTAGAAACTTTCAGTGTGGAAAATTCTTGGAAACAGCAAGTTAGTTGTGGCTAGTTTATTCTGTGTGATGAACCCAGACGACATATGCTTGGCTGCCCCAGTTTGCATAAAATCAAGATAAGTATTTTAATACATGCTGTCTGAACAGATGCATGTAGCAGACAGCTCTATGTGCAAGATATGCAAATAAGCTGTGTGAGACAGACGAGATATGCACATTCAGAGTCTAGAGTATGTCAACATAACTTGTTTCTCCAAATTGCACAGTAAGAGGAAAATCGTTTTCCATGCTTATTATATAAAACAATGTTAGTAGGTTGTACACTGTTTGTGTAAGCATGGACATAAATGCCAAACCATCCTGTAGCTTGATCCTTCTCTGTACCAGTCACAGCATTACAAGCCAGTACAGGTACACTTCAATAACTTATCTCACTGACAGGCTTCATTCAGTTACTTACACTCCCACTTGATGATGCAGGAATGATATGAGGAGCAGTTGAATTTTCTGATATATCAACACTGTCAGAGACAAGAGACAAATGTAGGTCATTAACAAATGTAGGTTTCATGAAAATTAATATCACCCTCCTAAAAGGTACAGAGAAAATGTACACAGTTGAACACTATGCCAAATACAGAGTTCTGAATGCTAATAGAAAAAGTGTAATGTCTTTTGGAGAGATTGTATACACAATGCTGAATGGTTATTCCAGTAGCATCGCTGATGTACAACGTAAATGTACTATCACTGATATATTAACTTTGACTAATACTGCCGCCCCTCAGGCATCAAGCATGATGGAACCATGTGTGACACCTGCCGTCAACAGCCCATCATTGGTATTCGCTGGAAATGTGCTGAGTGCACCAATTACGACCTCTGCACAACTTGTTACCATGGAGACAAGCATCACCTGAGACACCGGTTCTACAGGATCACCACCCCAGGCAGTGAGAGGTTAGTTAACCCAGCAATATTTGCCATTATTGTGCTTCACCACACATATACCCACGATGACATAGACACAGGGTAGCTGGGTAATCACTGCACTTCACTCTGATTGGTTGGCCTACCCTTTTTACTCCCATACTTTAGCTTTATACTGTTTCTGTATGTGTGTGTGTGTGACATTTGAGAAGTCTTTTGTGCACCCTGCCTCTCAGGCAAACAGAATCTATCTCTCTGCTCCCAGCACTCAGTTGCCAGGCAACAAGTCAGCCTCGTTTTAAGATCCAGTCAGACCTTTTTAAAATTTTTATTAATGCAGTGCTTCCCATTTATAGAATTTATTTGAGCTTTTTTTTGTTTTTGTATTTGTGTCTTCACAAGGCTGCATGGTTATGGAACTAAACTGCAGCTTGTTTTAAAAGTTTGTTTTGCAGCTGACTTCCACAGAACTTAGAGCTTTGACTCTGCAGGGAACGTTGGTATTACATATGCTCCACAGAGATAATGCAAACTTTTCAATATCCTACTGTGTAAGACACATTCCTGTTAATTGAAAAGACTTATAAGTGTGTATTAACGGGGAGTTAATTAATTTATAAAAATGATGATTTATAAAAGAATATTACTATACATGTACAGCCCAGTGGTTTTGCTTTATTCAGTTCCCGCAATTCCTTAATAGTGTTTTGCAGTGTGTAGGTGCTGAGCTGTGAAAGCAGCGGTAGGTTTACTGGAAAGCATCCTGTGGAGGTGTTGACATTGTCAGAGTAATTAACAGGCATTACTAAAAGCTGATGCGATAAACGATTATTTCAAGATAGAATGAGACACTTTTTGTTTTTTGGTATTGGAAGTTGGTGTAGAAGGTTTTACAGTTTGGGCAAACTTCAAACTGGAGCATGATCAGTGGTAAACCCACCAAGGAATCTGTGCTCAATGTCATTGGAACTGTGTGTTTAACATTTCAGTGTATGTGCATGTGAACATGTTACCTAAATTAGCAGGTGTTTACAGATGGATTTATTTGCATGGGACAACTCACTTTGTCTTTCAGCTACTTTAAAACTTTCAAAAACATTTGAAAAAATGATCTCCTTCTTCCTGGGCACTCCTGAAAGAATCACTAGTGGAAACGATGTTTCAGGCGTGGGGTGTGGGAAGTGAAGTCATTATTACCAATTATTGCATGTAGAGACAAGCACAAGTCAAATTGTTGAAGGCAGCTTTAGTCTGTGCATTCAGTGATGCTCTACTCAGAAATTAAGGTTGCTAACGTGTTGTAGGAAAAAGGAGCAATCAAATAAATCTCTGATTTGATTAAAATACTTTAAATATATTACTTGGGATAGTGTCGGATTTGTGCTCACGACTAAATTCCACAACTTGCATGAAGTGATGGGACTTCATCTATTTCAGACCTATTTCACCCAAACACCATATTTTACTAAGTGAACACATGGCCCAACAGCTGGCAGCCTTTTCAACTGAGTACGACTTCATTTCCCCTGAGACGGACATTACATAATGCACAATGGGTGCTGGAGGTCTCCCCAGCCTGCACTGCTCCGACAGCGTGGTGGGATGTTTTGTTACACCACATTAGATTCTTTCACTAACTGCCGAAGAGGGAGTGGTTGGTAGCCACAAGCTGTTTGCGCTGGTTAGACGTACACTGTCCAGCTGCCGCATCTACCATCAAGGCTCACACTGTTTGATGGTTAGAGCTCAGCTGGATGTTTTATCCACTATTACCTTTTTCAACGATAAGGCTTGAAGCTACGACTGCAGCTCACAGCCTTATAGTGAATTGAAAATGTCAAAATTTAGCATTTGTCTACTTTTCATTCGCAGTGTGATGATTGTTAGGTATGGGTGAAAAAGGAAGGAATTGTCAGTAAGGTGTGAAGGCCGTGCCGTTACACAAATGATTGTTATTCGTAATGTTACGACATGACGCCTGCCACTCGACGACACACTCAGTGAACTTAACAGTATTACAATGACATTCCTACTGGCGGTAGAAAGCCAGATTTCATTTTGATGTTTTATAAAACTCACTTCCGTGCTCCAGCCACTCACACAAATGGTGATTTCAAAGAACTGGAAACATAGGCCCGTAATGATGTGTTGCTCACACCTCTGACAAATGTTTCCAGTTTGATTTGCTTTCCTGTCATCAGTTGCCCAATGCTGAGACAGTCATAATGACTGTCAGTGACTGCATTGTTGATACAGCAGATTAGATGCTGGTAATGCCCAGCACTCACAGTAAAATTTTTCATCTGTAGCCATGTCCTATTTACTGAAAGTAATTTACACCATGACTTCTGAGCAGTAGGCACACAGGGAAGGGCAGTTAAGGACACGCGGTAGCAGGAGGGAGGGCATCATTTTTAATCAGTTTCAGTTAACAATTATTATGGAGCAGGCACAAGCATCCCATCTGCAATCCACATTTGCTTGTAATTAAAAAAAAAAAAAACCAAACAATTGATCCATGTAAATAGAGCCCCTGTAAACACCTGCTGTCGAGTCCTTTGTCTGACACTGTGATATGAGTGATTAAAGTTTAGTCCAAAATGAAAATAATTGTCTTTGCATTTGAACCTTTTATCTGAGCAGAGTACTTTTGGAGTCACGTCGCAAGTCAAAGAAAATCACAGCCAGAGGGATCTTCACTGGTGGCCGAGTGGTGAGAGGAGTGGACTGGCAGTGGGAGGACCAGGATGGAGGCAACGGGAGGAGAGGAAAGGTAGGGTACCAGCCCCCCAAGCCAAAACCTGCAGTTGTCACTTGTAAGTATGTACAATACATACATGTTGAAATGCGTGGCAGTAAGCACTGTCCTGGGCAAAGGCCTAAAAGATGTACACTTGAATATGTCAGTGGTTTCTGGCTTATTACCTTTGCTGTTCTGCTTTGCCAGTGTTTTTTTTTCCCAAATAACTTTTCACATCACCCGAGGGCTTGTCTGGGTCCCAGTCCCATCCAGGTGTGTTAAGTTAAAGTAAACGGTGCTTGATGCAAAAGTTGAGTGGTAATAAAAACAAAGAACATTTGTCTCCAATAAATCTCAATTCCCAAGCTAGCTTTAAGCGTGCAGATACATTTCTAAATTCTGCTGAACGAACACTGCTGCTAAAAGATACTTCTTAAAAATATGGCCAAACTTGTCTCAGCTTTATTTCAAAGCGGGTGCAGTTAAGTGGATAATAAATCCCTGGAGGTAAGGCAGGTTTGGTGAGTGTGCCAGAGGCAATCAGGACCACGTGTGTGCCGCTGAGGGGATCATGGCCACCCATGAGGGTTGTGTATAAGTGGAAAAAAAGAAAGGATCCTTTGCCCTAAACAAGCCTAGGGAGGAAAAAACAAACTTGCATCCCAGGATATGATTTGATTTGAAATGTGCAGGAGCCTCGAACAAAACAGGAAGGGCACTGCCTGACACGACATGTTGGAAGTATGGACATATAAAAGCAAAAGAGTGCACAAACAGTTCACTCCTATAAAGCCCAGCTTGGGGTGCTGCACTGTACTGCAGCACACATCTATTGTTTTTGCAGACTTTTTAAATTCAGTTAACTTTTTGTAACTTAATTTTTTTGCTAGAATGGAGCTTTAAACAATAAGTAATTGAAAGTATATTCTTTGATTGTGGTTTACTCCAGCAAACACTTGAAAGTAAAGTTTTAGCATTATTTTCTTTATGAGGAAAAAAGTTAAGCTTAAACAGCTATGGCAAATAATCCAAATAATATGCACACGTATTCAAAATATTGTGCACAGTGCTTTAGGAAAATGGTCAAAATGTAATTACTCAATTTGTACAGAAATGATAGCAGGAACTAGGATAATGTGTCACTGAAAAAGAAACCTTTATTCCTTCGTTTCTTTCCGCTGATCCCTATTCATCTTTGCTGAGGCTATTAACAGATTTCTTTGCTGCAGGTTATTCCAGACTTGAATACCTCATTAGAAAGTAATGCAATGTCTGATGAGGTTGCATTTGTTTAGCATACCCTATTCAGATTTATACTGTAACTGTGCTGTAAAGTGCTTCTATTTTGACTATGGTCCAGACTCCAGAGTATTCAATTTAAGAGCCCCTCCAGGCAATTTAAGACTTCATTTTGCTGTGTTATTTAATGGCATATCTCATTACTGTTTTATGATGCTGTAAGCAATATGCTTTCCAGAAAACTGCTATTACATGTCCTCCAGCTTAGATGTTGCGTTAGTTTAGCATGAATATTACCTTCTAAGGCCCATTAATCAATTACCTCTGGAAGGGACCAGAAAATAATTTAACAATTTGATTTCTGTATTTACTTAGGGCACAGCTTTTAATTAAAGAATTCATTTACTCCACTACTGCTCTTCTCCTGACACACTCTCAGTGTTCTGAAAGTATTGCGCTGCTTGTGATCAAGAGAGAATTGTCTGATGTAAAAATCCCAAACTTATCTTTTAAATTTTGATTGATTTTTTGCCATCCCCCATTCACAGCTTACAGCTTGTTTATGCCTATAACCATTTTCTCCAGTTTACAATACCCTTCAAAAGTTTTTAGATAAAAGCTGTGGGCTGCTTATTTCTATAAAAGTCAGGTATAGCATTTGTCATAATGTAGCACAAGTACCAACTCCAAATGTTGGGGCAGATGTGTGTGTTGGGGTGTTGTTGGTAGTTTGGAGGTACATTAGAGCCAAGGTGAGAACTTTGGTTTTAATAAGAGATTAATGGTTCAAACCACTATTGGAAAAAAAAAAAAAACTAGGGTGAATAAATAAGGACAGCAGCTTCGAGCCCTTTTCTTTAGCTGTCGCTCTCTGGATGAGTTGTGTAAAGCTTGATTTTTATTTTATTTTATTTTTATTTTTTGTAACTTTGAGCGAAGTAGGTTTCCAAAGTGTTTGCGAATTCTGTAAGAATTATGGCAACCCATGGTGGCAAAAGAAAAACATTATAGTATACAGTGGTGAACAGTATACCCTAAATATATGTTGGAGATAGTCACCTAATTGGCATGATGATGAAGAGGAGATGCTTTGCACATTCACCTAAGCAAAGTTTGTGAACAGCCTTTGAGTCCCTTTCCTATAATTGATGGAATAGTATATGGATTTGATGTTAGGAACTTCCTGAATTCATCAAATATGATGTTTCTGGCCATTTTTGGATACCCTGACTTTTGTTTGTTACTCACATGGGGAAACTAGGCTTGTCTTTGTCTTTTTTGTTCTTGTACATTTTTTTCTTTACAAACAAACAGTGATGGTTTCAAAAGTTTAATGAAAACATTCTTGCCAATCGTTGGAAAAAAGTAAAATAATAAAAGGTTTAGTATTGAGTGTAAAAATGTGATGCAGGGAGAATTAAACCCCAGGAATCCAAACCTAATCAAATTTGTTCTTGATAAGTCCCATACCTAATATTTCTCAGCAGTTAGGTAATAAAACTTTCCTTGAGGTCAAAAACACAGTGAGGGTGCATCTGACACTACAGTGACTTTTGCTGTCCTCTGTCATATTTCGCCATCTCTCACCATGTTGGAAAAAAAGTGTCACACAGAGCTAATACTCAAAGCCTGAAAGTGCAAACTGGCACCTTTTACTGACACTGGACGCTTCACTTAGAGGAGCCCAAGTTCAAGTCTTGTGTTAGCAAACATCTCCTCATCTTTGAGCTTACGTGACTCCAGGGTTGCTGTACTGCAGCCCAACCTTGACTCTGACCTTCCATTTGAAGGCAGCCAGTGAGACATAAAAGATCATTTCCAACAGTGTTCAATAAAATATCATATTTGCGATCATTATGAGGTTTGAAGATGAAAGGCACCTGCTGGGAAAATGATCCCCTTATTTTTCAGTATTTTATTTTCACACACGGTACGCTAAGACCTTTCGTTTAATGTAATGTAAATGTGATGTGTACTTCAAAACACTACGCTGTGTTGTTTTTTTTTTTGGTGTGTTTCTCATCTCATCCCTCCTGCTCCACAGGTGACAGAGATCCAGGACTGGAGTGCAGCCAGCCCTCACAGCGCTGCCTACGTACTGTGGGACAATGGGGCCAAGAACCTGTACAGAGTTGGCTTTGAGGGAATGGTGAGCAAACTTCCAGTCTGACCCTCAGGCTCAGACACACACACACACACACACACACACACACACACACACACACACACACACAAACAGTCTCACAAAAGATCAGTTGTCAGGTGGCTTTTGTGTTTGACCACAGGGCTCAGGCTCTTTCTTTTGCTGCCAGGCCTTTGTGAGAGCCACGCTGCCAGCATGAGTAAGGCGCCATTGTACAGGCAGCTGGAAGGGGGAGGTATCTGCATGATAAAGGCAATCTGTTCTTTCTGCATTTTAGGGGGAGAGAGTGAACATGGAGGTCAACTTTAGTGGAGGTGGACATTGTCTTGGGGTTGTTGCGGGTGCAGCTACACACGCGTCTCAAATGAAAAGCATCTTCCTCATTGGTGGAGACTGCCCTTGCCTTTTTAAGAAAGAGGCCAATCGGGTTTCGTGGTTGCATAACAGATTTGTCCTTTGTTATTCTAATAGGTTGAAAGGAAGGTAGACGGCATCTGCCTCTGGATTAAATAAATCATGGATTAGACCCCCCATCTTGACTGTTTTATTTTGGCTTTGTTTCCTGTTGAAACACAGGGCAAAATCGTCCAAACAAATAAAAAGGGAGTCCAGCTTACTGAATTTTCCAAATGCAGAATGAGAAGTCGACGCCTTTCTCTTTTTGTAATGTCTGCTTTGTGCACAAACCATCATAAGATCAAACATGTCCTGCTGGCTGGGTACAGTAGGATAGATCTGAGTTATTTTATTTGTTGAGACTTGTAGTCAGGACTTAAGTTTTCCATCGGTTCAGAGGGATGTTTGCTCTGCCTCACGTTCATCCCTGCCCTCTAACTCTGCACATCTGAGTCATCACAAATGATGCTTCCCGTCTGTAGCAGCGTAGTGTTTCGTCGTCCTGCCTTACCCTTAGGGCATGGATATTGTTGGTATTCAAGACAACTACACCGTCACTGCAGCTTGAAGTGTGTAAATTGTCAGTTTCATTATTCATGATCGTGCCCCTCTTCTAATGGAATCACCCTGGGTAATTATCTAACCCCATTCCCTCTTTTCTCCCTCAGTCGGACCTGAAATGTGTCCAGGATGCCAAAGGAGGCTCCTTTTACAGAGACCACTGTCCTGTTTTAGGTAAGTAAGCCAGTGATCTGTGTCCACCGTCATTATTGCACCAATTCTCTCACCTACCGTTCTGGTGCAGTGAATTCAAGGGCATTAGGGGAGTCTCACTTGTAGTTGATCTTGTCTGGCCACTAGATGGCAGCACTACCCATCACCTGGCTGCCAGAACCAGTCGCAGACCCAGGTCATGCAGTTATGGTATTCCAAGAATTCCAGGAGTTATTTGTCTCTCTGGATTCTGCACTGCAGTGGAAGTCTCTCATTAGGTTTAATAGTGTCATTATTCATAGATAGAAGCCCTTTTTGTCTGTAGTCCAAGTACTAATGCTTTAACTGTTTTGTTGTTGCCAAATTGCTACCACATATGTACTTATCAGATTTATCAAATAAAATCTATTTTCCTATTTGTCTCTCTGTACTTGAGGTTAAAATCACCTGCAGAATCCAAATCTTGACGTGCAAAAAGAGGACACAGTTTTCATTCCACTTGTACTAATGCGACTGTATTAATAGACTTGACCTTTATCTCCCAGGTGAGCAGAATGGCAACAGAAATCCCGGTGGCCTACAGATTGGAGACCTGGTCAACATTGACTTAGACCTAGAGATTGTCCAGTCACTCCAACATGGCCATGGTGGGTGGACTGACGGCATGTTTGAGACCCTCACCACCACTGGCACAGTGTGTGGCATCGATGAGGATCACGACATTGTGGTTCAGTACCCCAGTGGGAACAGGTGAGTCCCTGGATGGACCATCTCGGTGAATGAGACCAATGAACCAGCTTCATCCCCTCAGCAGAGTTTCCCATGTGTTGAGTTTTATACATCCCTTTTCACCTCAGCTCAGTCAAAATCCTCAAAACACTTCTCAGTACATTTCATCATAATGTGTAATTATAGTCTGTAACACTTGACAGGAGAGACTCTCTAAAAGTGAGTTGTAAAATATTTTTAGCCTGAAAATGTTCACTCTACTATTACTATTTATACAAATGTTATCTCACACTTTTACATTTGTGATAGGTGGATTTTTTTTTCAACATTTTCATTAGGTTTTTTTTTTTTTTTTTTTTTAAATCCTAACACTTAATCACAGTTTGCAAATCCTCAGATATTCCATATCACTGCTCAAAATCTATACTTGGTCAGGTTTCATGAATTGAGTGAATTAGTCTGTGTTGCTTTAATACGTTAATTTCTCTATTCTCAGGTGGACATTCAATCCAGCAGTGCTGACAAAGGCCAACGTTGTGCGCAGTGGTGAAGTTGCAGCTGGGGCAGAGGGAGGCAGTTCCCAGTTCCTGGTGGGAGACCTGGTCCAGATTTGCTACGACATTGACCGCATCAAGCTGCTACAGAGGGGCCATGGAGAGTGGGCTGAGGCGATGCTGCCTGTAAGAGTTTCAAATATGTTCACGCTGGGCCTTAATTATTTAAATTTAATACTGACATAAAATGTGCAGTAGCCCTCTTTCAATAACATGATGGTTTTATGATTGATTTTCAGAAAATGTTTGCAGGATAATTTTAGAAATATGCCTGAAACGATCCACTGGAGTGTAGCTCTAAAGTTACAAAACATCATTGAATCTAAACTACGCTCCAGTAGATGCTTTCATTTAAACCTGATGAGGAAAATCTGTGTAATGTTTGGTACCTGGAAATCTGAGAAAATCAGAGTTATTATTGGCATATATTTTTTTAATTAGAATTTTTACTTGCACTTCATCGCAGGCACAAAATTTGTATGCAAGAACCCTCTGTAAATTAGGCTCAGTTCATCTAACTGTCTGTGTAATTTTCTGCTGTTCCCTTCACACTTGGCAGAGCCAGTCCTTCATCTTCTTAAAAAAAAAAAACATTGCAGTATTATTATTGTTATTAACACGCAGAGACACAATTTCACCCCTCAAATCAATCCACTGCTGTTTGGCTAGTTCTTTATTTATTTATCTTTTTTCTGTCTCAACTAGACGTTATTCTTCCCTTATTATGAAGTTTATTCACTGCTGCCCAGCACGCCTTAGGTTATGTAACTCCAGTCTACTCCAATATGCCACTTGTCCCTGCCAAACTGGCCCCCCTCAGCAACTAATGAGCCTTAAAACCCTGAGATGGGTTGTAGCTTTGATCACTAACCACGGCTGTTTGCCGCCCGCTGCTGCTTCTACTGCAGCAGTCTCCATTATTGATGGCATCCTCCAGGACAGCCCCAGACCCGGCTCGACAGACTTAAAGTGCCTCTTTCTCATATAGCCTGGATCGAGATGATATGATTCAAAATTGGAAAGCATTTTGCTCTGCGCTCTCTGTATTGCTTGTATAGATGAGGAATAGTCTTGCAAGCAGAGGGGTCTCTTTCTTTTATATCCATCTTCTTTCTTGTGCAAGTGAATGTTCTCTGAATAAGCGGCTTTAATCTATAATATTTTGTTTTTTCTGTCAGCTTTCATTTTTGCAATGAGCTTTGTTTCTTCTCCGTGTCCAACAACTGCTTTGTTTAGCGGGTATTTTCTCCACTTGATTCTTTCTTCCCACCTCTGCTTTCATTTTTTTCCCGCTCTTTCTCACAGTCTCCCTCTCTTTTTCCTCTGCGACATACAGACTCTGTGACACAAATCGTAGCTTAAAGAAAACAACCCTCCCACCTCTAATGAGTTTGTTGCAACATTTTATCCACAGACCTTAGGCAAGGTGGGTCGCGTTCAGCAAATCTACTCTGACAGTGACCTGAAGGTCGAGGTTTGCGGAACTTCTTGGACGTACAATCCTGCTGCTGTCACCAAGATCGCCCCCTCTGGCTCTGCTGTCAGCAACGCCTCTGGAGGTATGTGTGAAAAAGCACCACTGACAGAGAGAGTGTCATCTTAGCTCTTTGTCTTCACTGTTTCCTCTTTTCTGACTCCTACACTCAAACACTTTCTGATGTTCTCCCCTTGTTTGGTCAGAGCGTCTGTCTCAGTTGCTGAAAAAACTATTTGAGACACAAGAGTCCGGAGACATCAATGAGGAGCTGGTCAAGGCAGCAGCCAATGGAGACCTGGCCAAGGTGGAGGACATCCTTAAGAGACCGGATGTGGACGTAAGTGCCCCCAGCATTTTCGTAATTTGATATGAGCAGCTGCTGGATTTCGAGAGGGGTTTTTGATGAACACCAAACAATTTTGCCCTTAAACATATAGAGATAATCTGACTGCACTGATAATTGGAGCTGGAATACTCCTGGCTGTGCTCTTCCCTGCTCACAGTATATTGAGGAGGCTGAGAGTCTCATAGGAAAGGGCTCTGAGATCCTCCCACTCCTGCACCTCTCTCAATCTGAAAAGCATTAAAGCTAGGCCCAGAGGAGGCACCAAGGACCATTGGTGTGCACTGCAGCACAGACCCAATTTACTCTCAGAATCAAGTGGAGATCCATAAACCCCATATGGTCGCAGACTGTGTTCTGACACATGCTGTAGGCCAGGGAAAACACCCCGTTGGTCACAGGACAGAGGTCTGTGCCTTGGAGAAGTTATGAGAACTGGTTACACCAAGTCTGCAATACTGTCTTCACTCAGAGCAGGAAAGAGTGAATGTGTGAGTATATATTTGTGTATGTGTGTGTGCGTGTGTGTGTGTGTCAGTGGTGAAGGCTGGCCAGATGCCCTACTGCCTTTCAGTGGAATTATTTGCTTAAAGCTGAGCACACTAAGCCCGGCCAAGTGATCCGCCTGCCAGGACAAGAGATGTCTCGAGACTCCCAAAGGAGTCCACATTAATATTTATGCTCTGAGTTTTTGCAGTGCTGCAGTTGGTGATGAAACATGCACGCACAGGCGCGCATGCACATCCGCACATACAAACGCTTAAACACACCTTCACCGATCTCTTAGCCCCTCAGGTGATCAGCTAATTCAGTAGATGCAGATCCAGACATGAAACATGACATTGTCGCGCACCCTTATTCTCACGTGGACTCTTGATGTGTTGGCAGGTGAACGGGCAGTGTGCTGGACACACGGCTATGCAGGCAGCCAGTCAGAACGGTCACGTGGATGTCTTAAAGCTGCTGCTTAAACACAATGTGGACCTGGAGGCTGAGGTTGGTATAATTAAAAAATAATGCTCTTCTCTCATCCACGTTCTTCCCAATCACAAATGCATCTCTTATTTTAGTGAATGTCACACAATATGACAAAAGGTAAAAAAAAAAAAAAAATCCAGTAGCAGACACAACACTGAGCCATAATGGGAGTGTGTTTCTGTGCTCAGGACAAAGATGGAGACCGGGCGGTACACCACGCAGCCTTTGGTGATGAAGGCTCTGTCATTGAGGTGCTGCAGAGGGGCGGTGCCGACTTGAATGCCAGGAACAAGCGAAGGCAGACTCCATTGCATATAGCTGTCAATAAAGGCCACCTGCAGGTGGTCAAAACCCTGCTGGACTTTGGATGCCACCCCAGCCTCCAGGTATCTGCCACAACACGTTAGTTATCTATTGAGAAATGCTTTGTGACACTAATTATGGCATTTCAAGCAGGAAACAGTAAAACAGAACCAAATATATACAACAGCACTGTCAAAGATCAGTCCCCTCAGTCTACATTGATTGCTGTTTACTGCTACTGTTTGTGATAATACATTAGCAGAGAGGTCATTTTAGGCTGGGTTTGTATCACTCATTAGTGAGACAGTAGTAAGTGACACAAAGTTTCCCATTTAGGATTCAGAGGGTGACACACCCCTGCACGATGCCATAAGCAAGAAGCGAGATGACATGCTGTCAGTGCTGCTGGAGGCCGGTGCTGACGTTACCATCACCAACAATAACGGGTTCAATGCCTTGCATCATGCAGCCCTGCGAGGAAATCCCAGGTATGAGACACTTAACTTCCTGCTTGCTGCCGCTAGCTGTCACACGTATCTGGTGTCTGCGAGGGGCCCAGGGCATGTTTAAGTGGAATCTGTGGAGAAATTGTCTGTTGGATCTCAATAAATGTCTGCTGAATGGTTTGAGTAAAGCCTTTATATTAGATACAGACACGCTGAATCCTAAAATCTTGCCTCAAAAAAGCCGTGGACATTCCTATTATCCACACTCTAAATTCATAGATAATGAGTAAGGTGGGAAAAATAATTGTTTTTTTTGATGCATTCTCATCCTTGAATGATTCAGCATCGATGCACAAAAACTCAGTAACAAGCAAAGAAAAGTATGGAAATCAAAAATTGAGCTGCACTATGAATCGAAATCAAATTGGAGTTACCCAGCAATCCTTAGCCCTAATTAGGAATGGGCACCGGATAAACTGTATTAGGTTGCACATGTGGCAGTAAGTCCACAAATATTTTCAGTACTCGGCTTAGTTTGCTTATTTACACTTGAGCATCGATTAATATTTGAACTCATTTATTCCTTGGTGTTGAATATTCAGCGCAACACAACTGAAACAGCTGTAACTTAAGAAAAAAGGAGAATGTCAGAGCATAATTGTGATTGAGTCATATGAAACTTTTGAAAAATATTTGTCAAAACTAGAACCACTAGGCTTTATATTCTGCTTCTTAGCAGCTAAAGGACAGAGGCCATGGCAGAAGCACTAATCTGCTGCTACTAATCCATTACTTAATCATCCCCCGTCGGAGGGAAAGATGCAGGCTCCCACCTACAGGTCTAAACTTGGAGGCAGACTAGGTTCAGTCATTGACACAAACAAAAATGGAAGATTTTAAATAACTGACTGAGGATCCCATTGAAGCATAAGACAATTAAAAGCATGGCAAGTTCACAATGTATTTATTTCACGAGTTGTTGTATTTGTTGTGAAGATCAATTTTCAGTCATGGATTTTTATTGCTTATTCTAATGTGTATAGGAATATGCAAAATGTGTAAATCGAACTCACAGATTACTCATCTATTAAGCATCTCCTGAAGACGTTGTGTTATACACTAATGCGGCCTTGTGTCCTGCCTTATCTTAAAATTTGCATAATCTAAGAAGAACTGACCACCTGATATTTCTTCCACAGATTCCTCTTAAACTTAAAAGTTTACTCCACTGCCTCAATGTTCACATGTTATTCACCTATAAGCTTTTCTTTGGGATCTCAGTTTAGTTTGACATTGATTGAAGTCTGAGTCAGGCCCATAGGCTTCATCTCCCCAGCAGATGGTATGGTCTCGATTGACATCAGACTACCTTTGAGGCCCTGAAAGCATCTGTCTTTTGCTGAGTTTTTTAAGCAGTGTAACTAATAGCCCTTGAAGTTCATTTGTTGTTTCTTTTTATTGTTATGCTTGTCCATCTCTGTGTGTTGTGAGCAGAGGCTGGCCTGCAGCGGCTGGCCCGTGCAGCAGCAGCAGCAGCAGCAGCAGCACGCCTTGTCCTTGGCCATTGCTATTTCTGGCTGCTGCAGATTGCTGCTCCGCACTTTGGCTGTTTTATTCTTGTCTCTCAACCATGAGCACATTAAAGATGGCTCAGAGAGACGGCTGTCTGCAGCAGGTTGATCATCCAGGGTCTCTTAAGGTGATGGACATTGACGTTTGACACGGTCAGCGTTATAGACTAGAGCGATTCCTAGAAAAGGTAACAGCTGCTTGCCTTTGCCGAGCGTTTTGGGTGTGTATGTGTATGTTTGCACATGAGCGTGGTTATCCCCGGCTAAATGTCATTCCCCTTCACTGGCATTCACTCCTTTGGCATGAGGACAAATGGAATTGAGGTCGAAGGGCTCTGGAACACCTGCCACCTGCCACAAGCCTGGCCAGACCCGGCCTTCCACCTCTGACACACCACACCAGGCCCTGTTTCCTGTGCAGTGCACCGATGAAGTGATTTGCAGATTGACATAGACATACAGACTAACACATAGAAACACAAAATATTGTTTATCAAGTTTAAAATCAGTAGTTATAAGATTGATCTTCCCTGAAATTCATAGGCAAATAGATTTAAATGACACACAGATTGTGGGTCATGATCATGGTATTAATAACAGTAATTATTTAGGACTTTTCAAAAACAAATTACTTAAAAGAAACACAGTGTTTTACAAAAAGACAAAGTCAGACAATGAATGAACCAGATGGGAAAACAGTAAACAATTAACAAACGAAGACAAAGTATGAACAGCAACAAATGTGCTGAAAGACACTGAATATAAAATAATTAAAGTCGCAATAAGATACTAAACTAGTTTGTCCTGTTTGATCCTCTTCAGAAGGTCGTTCCAGAGTTGATGATCCCCGAAATTCTTTAATTAAATGTAATTGTATAGATGTAGGTCTGTCTGATTAAAACCCACATTAAATCTTTTTTTCAAATTATACCATTAAATTACATAAATAAATAAAAATCACACACACACAAACACACACAAAAGTGGCCATATGGTCAGCAGTCCCAGCCTGACTTTGTAGTCCGAGAGGGAAGAAAAAAACATTACAAGGCTACTGTGTTGTCTTTTATTACACAGCCTTTAAACTTTAATGAATAATAGTAAATCTATTTAGGGAAGGTCACAAACTGGCAGAGTTTAAACAAAATTGTTCTTCTAAATATTATAAATTATAATTAGAAATATTAAAATGCAGTGGGTGTGTAATGTATAAAACCATGATTCAGAATATAAAGGAGTAGAAAGCTGTTCCGCCGTACAACTCATTGATTTAGTGTTGAAAAGTGCTGGAGTACGGTATTTTCTGTATTTGGGCCCCTGTCGTGCTGTGTGCGCATTGCTTGCTTTGGTCCGTGCTCTGTCCCCTTGCCTTCACAGAAACGAAGATATATGTCGCCTTCTCCAGTCTGCCCATTTACTTTTATTTCACGCTCGAGCTCCTGCAATATCAGGGAGACAGTCCACAAGTCCTAAAGCCCTCGAAAATCCCTCCCTTGGTTGAAGTGAAAGTACCTTGTCTGGTGTGTTTTTAGTGGAGAGGCAGTTATTTCGATAGAGTGCTTAGAGGAATTCTCACTAAAGAATCATATTTCTGAAAAAAACGTGCCCTTGATGACGGTCATGAAGAAGTGCTTGGAGTTGGAAGCTGATCAGAAGAATGTGACATGAAGCCTTTCTGGTTATTGATCGATGTTACTATTACTTCCTGATAGTAACTTTAAGAATTGGGTCTGCTCTGTCTCCTCATGTTTAGATTGAGCACCAGCACAGAATGTTCTGGCATTTGGGGCTTAAACAAGTCTAATCTATAATTTTTCATCGACACTGTAACAAAACAACAGGGGAAAAAATGCTTCCACTTTGTGTTCTTTTATGCTTTTTTTCTTTGTAAGTGATGTAAGTAATCAACGTCAGTAGCTTTCAGGTTCAAGTAGAGAGTTGGAGCGAGACACATAGGAAGAACCCTGTGGGTGACAGTTGAATTGTTCAGCTTGGAGTCCCAAACACTGAGACAAATCAACTCTACCAACAGGGATGCAGCGGGAACAGGGGAGTTTTACTATATTTCACCTCGTTCATGACTCACAGACACACACACCCACTACACAGTGTGTGTAAAGGCATTCCCTCATAAATTAGACCTAGTTGTTATGTTTTACAATTGCCAGTAAATTGAAAGTGCTGGTATAACCAGCAGTAACGTGTTCGGGAAAGGATTTTCTCAGCCATCCACATTGTGTGTTCTCCCTATGTGTGTTTACTGCAGCCCCAGCCTGCAAGGAGAGCCTGGCTCGTCTCTGTGTCTTTCCCTCGGGCTGCTAGAAGCCAGTAGCTGCTACAATACTGTAAACAATACGATTAATAGCCCATGACTCATAAACGAGCTCCAAACAAGCCCTGCAGCGGCGGTCTGTACTCTTTTTGCGTGTCACCTCCTTGTAATATTTGCCCTCCTCCCTCTGTCATGTAGTGCTCAGCTTTCTTTTAATATGGCAACATACAGGCAAATCCGTATGCTAATCGCCCCACCTGAGGAGATGGGAGGGCTCTGCAAGCATTCACACTGTCCTCTAAAATGCAGACCAGTATTCCCAATATAATGTCAGCACTAAAAGGCAGCACCATAATAGTAGTATCATAACGGAGATCACAGTTAGATAGAAAATAGTGTTGTAGGTCCATGGAGATAAATCTGTGAAATGGGTCAGATGTGTGCCGATATTTTCATTCACCCTCCCCCTTGCTCATTTCAGACGAGGCTAATCAAGTCAGACTACTGTGATTGCGTAAGGTAGTGCCTGTGACATTACTCGGTCAGATTTCGTGGCTGTCGGTCCAATGGAAAACACTTTTAATTTAAAAGAAACATAGAATGCAAAGCTTTTTTACAATTAACATAATAGTCAATTTCTGTTTGTTATACCCACATCCTCAAATCTGTTAAAGTAATTAGACCAATTTTGACCAATTTTGGAACAAATAATTCATGAGTGTTGCATATTGTCTGAGTTTGAAAACATGTCAGTTTGATACAGCATTAAGCGCCAAATTAGGAAGGCAAATGAAAAAGAGAGAGTAGAGAAGGAGGGAGGGAGGGTGGGGGAGACAGTGTGGAGGGAATTTGGTTTTATCTGCCTGCTTGTTCCGCAGTAACAACGAGTGAATGTGTGAGGCTGTAACTGTTTGCGAATGTCTGCTCCTGTGATTTGTGCGTTCAGCTCCTGTCCTCCAGAGCATCTGGCTCTCATCTACCCCAGCTTGTCCAACATCACTGCAGGAGGCTTCAGGGGTAGGAGGCCAAAGGCTTTGAAAGTGTGTTTGTGTGTATTGTACACTCTCTAAACAACTGAATTTTGGCCCTTGCTTATTTCTTCTACTCTCGCTGTTGTGTTTCTTCTTTAGATTCCTTTACATTGCTGTTTTACCCCCACTGAGCTGCATTAGCCATCTCCTTTATTTTTTTTCCTTTTGCCTATTCCCACCCACAGTGTAATTGACTGTTAGCATCCAGTGACAGTCAGTTTAGGAGGTGTCTTAGCGAGACAGCCGTACATTCTCACACAGACATGTGAGTGCTGTGTTTCTGAAATAGCGCACGCAGTCTACCCCCTGCTATTTTTGAAACAGCCATTGATAGTGCGGTCAGAATATCAATCCCTCCCGAGGCAGAGAGAGGCAACACTCAGTCAGGAAAGGGGACCAAAGTTTTGAAGCACGGATTGGTTTCTTTATTTGTCAAAAATGAGACAGATTTAGCATTGAACATGACAAATCGCCGAACGCTCCAGATGTTGTTGGTAGAGGAAAGCCATAAGCCAGTCATCATCAAGAAGTGGCGCGCTGCTGTTGCAGTGATTGTGTTGAAGGCATCTCAGCTCCTGTAGTCATCAAAGCATAGCTACAGCTGGTTGAAGGGGACCAAATCCATTCAAGAGGTGATTTGGTTCCATTTTACCAGCTTTAGCAAAGCATTGTGGAATCACTGTTTCAGAGACGGATGTGGGAACTGCTGAGTGAGTTGTCTGAAAGGCTGTACTGAAGGAAAGTTTTATCCAAAAAGTGCCGGAGCAACACAAAGCGAAGGAAAGGCCGTGTTGCATCCGAACATCTTATTAAAATCTGAGTTGTGGCTCATCACACCGTGTCCACCCACTAGGACAGCGCGGTGTCTCTTTCTCTCTGCTGCTTTTTCGGGTGCCTGTTCACCTTCACCCACTCTGTGAGACACGCAGATACATTTAGCACACTACACCCCATTTACCACCACACCAATAACGCACTGGTACAGTTGATCAACCTTACCTAACTTTCTCCTTTGCTGCCTCCCAGGCAGCCTATTTATCCTCCTTGCTATCTTTTTAAGTTTTATGCTTGCCCCCTCCCAGAGAGTGAGAAAAATTGTTCCCTGAGAAAAGGATAATAATAATCTGTGGCAGTGCACTTGAGTCAAATGTCCTGGAGTCATGAAGCAATTACAGGCTCTGACAGATGGGCCCTGCTGCAAGCACGCTGCTGCTCCGGTCACCGAGACGGCCAACAGACAAATGCGGAGGCACAACCACATACACAGACCCTCTCACTCATACTCCTACTGTAGCACTCTGGGGCATCAAGTCACAACATTAATTTAAACCAGTCATTTAAGTCCTGGAGACTGATTTGTAGTGCAGAGGGTAGTGTTTGAACAGTGACTGAGGGCAGATTATTTTATGTCTCTTTCAAGGCTCTACAGCAATACACTATTGTAGCATTTTCTACTAAAAATCCATCCTGCGCTAATACCAAAAATGATCACAGTAGCACTCACATAAAAAACATTGTGATTATGTTTTTGTGTGTGTGTGTGTGTGTGTGTGTGTGTGTGTGTGTGTGTGTGTGTGTGTGTGTGTGTGTGTGTGCGCGTGTGTGTGTGTGTGTGTGTGCGCGTGCGTGCGTGCGCGCCTACGCTTATGGTAGTTGTAGTCAATCATAAAATCACTAAACTATTTTGACTATTAGGGCAACATCAAACCAGCTGTCCCACATTTTAGCCACGCATAGTGCTGTTATGTAGTTTTTTTTTTCTTTTTAATTTCACTGCTGGAATATTTCCGCCACATTCAGCTTCTCAAATCGATGTCGATCTTTGCATTAAGAGACAGTTAAGCAACATTTATTTGGGCTATTTTCAGCTTTCATGTCCATCAGATTTTTTTTTCTTTGATACTATTTTGTAAGGGGAATTTGAAACATAGTCAGCTGTTATAATTATTGACTTTTTTCTGCCAAGGCACATAAGAGGTTCTCAGAGCGGCCAGCAACAGCTGAGGGATATACAGCACTGCTTGTAGACAGGATGGAGGTCAACATAGGGCTAGCTTGATATGGCACACCAGAGGCAAGTCTATTTGTAACATACACATGCACATTCATGCTTGCTCACTTACACACACACACACACACACACACACACACACACACACACATGCACAGTCTCTCAGTCACTCAGAGTCAGGTGGCCAGGCTGCTCACCTCGTCTAAGGGCCATAACAGGGCAAAAGCAAGGGGGGGACGACAGGCAGTGAGCATTTGATAATGTCAGCATCTGCTGTGTTTGTCACTCAGACAGCAGGTCATTGCTATTGAGGGCCTGGGAGAAACATGCAGTGCAAGCCATTCACTCCTGCACGCCTCTTATGTCTTGACAGGAAAGCAAGCTAGAGAGACAGGATATCATGGGTCTGAATGGTGGAAAAAACTGAAAGAACTGAATCCTAAAAACAGAGCTTCATTCTGACTCTCTCAAAAAAAAAAAAAGAAAAGATTTTTTTCACTTTAGATCTGGACTGAGTTGACCTTTTCTCATTTGTCTGTTTTAATGTTGGATTATTATAAACTGATTTGATCCTATTTAGCAGCAGTTAAAAAAATAACATAATTGATAATATCAATTCAGCTTTGTGTAAAATGTTGTGAATTTGATTCGAGCCACAGACTTTTGTTTTATTCTTCATAGCTCATATACGACTTATTTAGAGAATCTAAGCTATTTTTATGTTTACAACTTAAATGTTTTTAAACCATTATCAGTAAACTCAGCTTCAAAAAAATGCTGATTTTCAGTGTCGCTGTCACTGATGTCACCTCAGCTCAGATATTTCCTAATTCAGGGGAGATGGAATAAGTCAGCCCTACACTTGGCACATTAATCAGTTCAGAACGAAGTGTCTTGTATTTCAGCAGAATGGAGCTGTCCTACGAGAGTGGCATGCGTACACTTTTTTAATTGCTCCACTGCGGGAGAAATTCTGTAGTCACGGATACATTCCAGCCTGCAGCTGCTAACAACATTTGTTGTAATTTAGGAAAATAAATCTAATTTGATGAAAGCACTTTATATATATGCAGACACTGTATGTGTTTTAGTTTCACAATATCATTGATCATCCTTACAAGGTTTACTGTACAGTGAAATGACTGTTATAAATTTCTATTCTGTATTGTTAAGTCACTGATGAGCTAATTTGTGTAGAACTATCAAAATGCAGTGGCGGGTTATTTGCTTGTATTAACAATCTCATTTGTTTTATGCCTATTATCTCTTCCATTCGCTTTTTCATGCTGGAGTCAGAAAATTACCTTTAGCAGAGCAGTGATTCTACATTAAAGGGGTTTAAAGAGAGGTAAACCTGTGCTAAAACTGGCACGGGCCTTGTCTATGATCCATGGTCAGGCCAGAGAGAGGGTCAGAATAGGTGAAAGTGCTAGATATGAATAGCTCACCATGCAAACTACTCCCCACCGCCCCCCTGGCTTCATTTCTCTCCGTGCCTCTGTCCATATTCTGTTGCCTTTATTTGTTTGAAGCAGTCGACAATTGGAATCAGCTGACAGGCCAGAGTTGACCCTGATCCTGCATTGTCACTTTTTGATGGTCTAATCTGACTGCCATGCAGCCCAGCAAAGCATTTGGCAAGCATAGCAAACGTGAACAATGAGAGCAGGAATCGGGAGGGGTGGTGAGGGAGGGGAGCACGGGGCAGCCGGGTTGATGCAGGGTGGGGGTGCGGATAAGGGCAGCGGCATACAGGGAGGGCAGTCATAGTTAAACACACAAGATTGTTAACACGGAAGCCATATGATACAGCAGTAGGATAGAGCCAGCTTGTGGCAGCAGCAGCAGCAGCAGCAGCAGCAGCAGCAGCAGCAGCAGCAGCAGCAGTGTCTTTTCATTCTGCCTACTCAGCAACTATTTCCTGCTCTTTCAGTTGCATGTTTAAAGAAAAAAAAAGCCAGCAACAGTGGCAGAGCTTTGGTCCACTTCACTTTGCTTTCTTTTCCCCTTGAGCCATGTGGAAGGACTGGAAAAGATTATGGTATTAATGAACAGGAGCAGCTCCAGCATACCGCTCACTGTTTGCTGAAGTTGGTGCTAAGTTGCCGCTGGCTGAATTTCAAGGGCTGTAATGCAGTAAAATCACCCAATAATGAAAGGAGGCCCTGTTCATATGGCGATGTCACAAGGCGACTCTTTGCCCTTAGTTGGTGCAGGTGGCGAAAGTAGTGTCCTAAACTCATGCCGTGCAGAGCAAGGCCAAAACATGATTGTTATCATTTTATGCTAACTTACATAATTGTCCAATGAATTGTTGGATTGAATTGTTGTTGTTCAATTGCTGGCATATCTTGGATGATAGATTTTTATTGGCCAAGTCAGCCAATTTGAGAAAGCAGTAAGTTCCCTACAGCGATTATTGCTGCAGTGAGACTGCCCAGAGACAGTATATCTAATGTATGAGCCTCACCACTCACATTCATGCTCTCTTTACCCCTCTCTCTCCCTCCCTCTCACTCTCTCTCTCTCTCTCTCTCTGTCTTTACTTTGCTTGCTATTTTCTCTCACACCACAATCACAGCCATATTAACAATTTTGCAAAGCACAAACATATCCTCAGACAGTGCTGTCCAGCATCATTTTCCCAGAGCGAGGACTCGCACCTCGCCCAGAATACATACTTCTTTACATTCCATAGCTATCATATGTTCATATGGGTACATAAAGAAGTATGTACACCAAGGAGGTAATCTTAGGTATGAAATTTTCTCACCTTTCGCCAAGGTCAGGAAGTTATGAGCAGAACATTTTTCCTCACCGGTCTCTCTCTCCCAAGTATGGTAGTCTGCACTGTAAGGTGACTTTGAGCGTAAATTCAGTTCAACACTCAAGGCTTTCCTTTGGTTGCCATGTAAGGCTGAACAGCCAGTCCCCCCGCCCCTGAACATAACAAAAGTTTTGCAGTCCATACCATAGTTGACTGTAACAATGACCCCTGCTGTCCTCTAGACAACTGCGAGAAACTAGGAGGATCGGGGGAGGAATATAGCTCCCTTTTTTTTTTTTTTTTTTTTTTTTTTTTTTTTTTTTTTTACAGCTGATAGAAGGTAGTCTTTTTCTCTTTCCAGGGAAAAAATGTTGAGATTAAGGGATTGGACAAAAACGGCAGCAAAGAAGAGAAGAGTTTTCTCCTTGATAGAAAGTCCTTGGTGTGAGGTGCCTCTGTGTGCACCTCGTCTTGTGTGGCGATCATTTGCCGTGTCCCAGGAGCAGAGGTGCACCTATAAGCTGAATGGCCCCCGCTGACATACTAAACATGTTCACTTCTCTCCTCCCCCTGCTCTTTCAGTTAGTCTCCCCCACCGCCATCTCGTTCTCTGATTTCACCCCCCCCCGCCCCCCCCACACACACACCTCCCTCTTCCCCCTCCCCACCTGCTGTATCCTTTCTCCTCTCCCACCTCTCACTTCCACCAATATGTACCCCTCTCTTGCCTGTCTCTCTTGTGTCAGCGACGTCCCCAGTTGCTAGCGGGAGCGGTTGCTGATGTTTGAAAATGAGGGTGATCCAAGTGGAACAGGAAGCTATTGTGAGCAGGATTTGGGCTTTAGGCGCAGAGGCAGGCCATAGGTCACATGAAGGCGCTAATGCCCACTCAGCACTTGTGGATTGGTCCCGGTCATACCCCCCACCCACCACCAAAATCACCTCTCTCTCCCTCTCTCCCTCCCTCTCTCTCTCTCTCTCTCTCTATCTCTCTATCTCTCCCTCTCTCTATCTCTTTCTACCTCATTCTCTCTTTCTTCCCACACAGTTTTTTTATGGTCATCTTTTCTCGCTTCCTCTGATCAAACCTCACCTGTCTGTGTTTACAGTGACAGCAGCTGTTCTGTTGCAGAGGGGGTGGAACGGATCAATAACCATTTGCATGGTAGTGAGAATTATTCAGCAAGCCTCTAATGAATCTTTGCCCCAGACCAACACATTCCACAAGTCCACACTGCCTCCAACCACGCTAAGCTAGCCAGCAGGCTGAATGCTGAGGCAATGGGTGTAAATCGAAAAATGGATTAGGGGAGACCAGCTTAGGTTTGAGTTTAGAGACTGGGTGGCAGAGAACTAAATAAATGGGAAAAGTGGTGCAATGTTTTTGCAGTGGAAGGGTTTGGAATAGTAATGAGGGGAGGTTGAACTGGAGGTGACAGTTGTTCTCAGCACAAAGATAGGGTTGGGCAGGTGGATGAGCCTGGTCCTAAAGGTGTGACGTCCTGTTTAGGAAATGTCACAGCCACCCGAGAGGGTGAGCAAATAGGACGGAGAGGGGGTGAAATTCCTTCCCACAGACAGCGGAATGGAGGTTGGTGAACATGAACCAGCGAATTAGCCCAGTGGTTGTTGTGTCTGTTCTGGTTTGGGCGATAGTACTGCAGTACTGTGTGCCCTGCATGCCCTGCCTAGCCTATAGCAATCCGCTACACAGGGAGAGAGAGAGAAGAAACTGGGTTACTACCCTAAGTGCTGTGGGTTCAGCCAGTGACACACATCTAGTCAGCCAACCATTGCTGCCCAATATCCCCTCCCACCCATCCTCACCTTCCCCCAACCCCACATCTGTGTTAATACACTTCTCACAGCTGTGTGCCGTCAATCCGCTTTTCCCCCCGTTCAGAACTCCCGACCTGCCCGCTGTTCATTATTCTGATGCTTCGTCATCCCTCTGGTCGCCAGATTCCATCCTTCCACCCCAATCAGCCAGCATTAGGTTTAAAAGTGCGACGTGTCCTCAAACTTACCTCCCATCAATTAAGAATGCCAGTGACCTCCCCCGCCCCTCAGTTTAATTGAAAAGTGGTCTGGTAAGACCAAGAAAGAAAGAAAAAGATATTTTGAAAAAAGACAAAAATAACACATTAAAAGTCCCAGTAATTATAGTATCCTTAGTCACGGTGACAAAAAACATCTTGGAAGGTGTTGGAAGCTGAGGGCGAATTGTGCATAAGGGAATGTCGCTCCACACCAGTGCAGGTCTGAGTTAACGAGTCCGTCATTAGATAGCGGCAGAGCTGCAACCATGAAGCCTAATGAGCCAAAGAGCTCTGCTGCTGCAGCATGTCCGGCCAGTGCCAGGAACACAAGAGAGAGAGAGAGAGGAGAGAGAGAGCAAGACAAGAGAGGGAGGGAGGGAGAAAGAACAAGATGAGAGAGATAGAGTGGAGAGTGCAAAAAACAGGGCTAAAATCCATGTGGACCATAGCAACTCCCCAGCCTCCCTTTCCCCTGTTCAACCTCCTCCTGCATCCTCTTCCTCTCCATACTTTTTTTTCTTTTTTGTAAAGCCTTTATTTCCTCCCTTCTTCTAAGACAAGAGGAACAAGAGAAGGAGAAAAAAAAATGCCCAAAGGTGTTCTCTGGTTAAGTTCTGTCCCAGTGCTGCTGCTGCTGCTGCTGCTGCTGCTGCTGCTGCTGCTGCAGAACAGTACATTCCACTCCCCCTTTCGACTACGCGACTCACAGGCAAACCATGCGGTTAATAACTGATCGCATCCGAAGAAGAGAGAGGGAAGAGATGGGACAGGAGACGTCAAGGCCCGTCAGGGGGTAAACTCCGTCCGAAAGCGAAGGAAGAGCATATATTACCTGTCAGATCAGTTTCTTATCTGAGCTGCTCCTCCCCTCCTCTCCTCCTCTTCCCGTAGTGAAGAGAGCCATAATGACCTAGAGAGCGCTCCAGCTGCTGCAGCCATCGTGTGTGCCGGGTGCACGCCTGACTCGCTGAATCAGCTTCTATGATTCGGGGGAGGAGGGGTGGTGGCGGGTGGGTTGAGTGCCAGAGTCAGGGAGGGGAGGATGGGGAAAGGAGAGAAAGCGGGCAAACATACACACACACATATGCACACGCACACAACACATGCGCACACATTCCCACACAAACACAAGTCATACCTTTAGAAGAGGAAGATGTAGAGCTGCCATTTGAAAAAAAACAAAGAGGGATGGAGTGGGGGGGGGGGGGGGTCAGAGAGAGAAGAGGAAGAGAAGGAGGGGTAAAAAAAAAAAAAAAAAATTCTGCAGCACTCTCCTCTCCATCATGTGCATTCTGAGGGAGAGAGCTGGGAGGATGCCCTGGTCGGTGGAGGAGGCAGAAAGTATACCAACCGTCCTCCCACCCTGCCTTTTTCTTATTCCATCGACACACACACACACACACGCAGCCCCAGAGCTTTATCCTGCTCCTAAAATGCGCTTTTATTATTCAGTGGAACTTTATACAGCAGCTTAGAAGAGAGAGTTTACTGAATGTTTGAGAGCAGAATTGTGGTCGAGGTATTTAAAAAAGAAAAAAGAAAAGAGGTGTCTGTGCCTCTGCGGTAGAGGACAGCTGTACTTTTAATAGTCCCTTGCGATCTATGCAAATTTGATTACCATTGTCAGGGAGTAGAGATGAAGGATATTGCCATATCGTTTTGGTATTTTTGGTGTTGAGATTTTTTTGCACTTATAAGTGTTCAGTATGCAGTTTATGCATTCTTGAAAGTGCACCACAAGGGTCACCTTTTTAATAGGAAGAGATCACGCAGAGATGCTGCTGCAGTCGGGAGGGCAGAGAGCACAGGACGAACACAGTGGCAGCAAATTAGGAACAAGGGGCCAACCAGCCAGTGGCTTCATACCCCACAGTGTGAGGGCTAAGCTAAACCGTTAGCACTTTGTGGGAAGCCAAGCATGTGAAACATGCCTAGGCCCCTGTTGCCGGGCTGCTCCTGTGTCTTGTCTCACCACCTCCCTGACCATATTTAGTCAAGCAGTGCAAAAAATAGTTCCCGCTCCGCTCCGCTCCACTCCACTCTGCTCCTCTCCTCGCCTCGCCTCGCCTCACCCCCACACCCCCACACCCACCCACCCTTCTTCTTCCATATCCCCCCCTCAGCAACTGTTGGCTACAGGCTCCGGGAAGCCTTCCCTACGGCTCCCTGCCTATCGATTCCACCGGTCTGGAAGGAGAGAGGAGAGTTAGGCCAGCTAGCCCCTGTTACCATTTGCTGCGCTATTTTTAGTAGCTCCAAATAAAGTGGTCTCTCGTGCTTCCACTTGTATATTCTTGATCCCCCCCCCTGCTTTACATCCTTCACCACCAACTCAGCCCCCTCCCTCTGATACCACCCCCTCACTCTCTGTGTCCTTTTGACCCCCCCCCCCCCCCCCCCCCCCCCAAACCCAGTCTCTATCATTCTTCTTTTTAAATAGAGCTGGAACACGCTGCTTATGGTCGAGCTTCCGTCTGCTCACCTCTATACTTAGAATAACTGTATACTCGAGAAATGGAGGGGAGAGTAAGGCTGAATGTGTAGCACAGAGAGGCAAGGAGGGTGTTAGACAGCAGGAAATATTATTGTGTTTTCCCATTTATTTATTTATTTATTTATGCGGCTTCTGGCAATGCAGGGAGACAAGTGGCAGCCTCACCTCTGAGGCACTGAAAAGTTTGGGCTGCTTTCTCTCCTTTTTGAGCTCTCATTAATTTTCAAGTGTCTTTTTCAAGCTTTCCCGAGGCGCGGCCACTGAAGAATCTGTTTAATTAGTTGGTCTCATCACGGGGCACATCTATACTGTACGGAAGCAATGTCCTCTGTGCCCTCCTCTCTTTTTCACTCTCTCCTCTTCTCTTCCTCTTATACCTCAATGACAGCACACAAGTCCTCTTTACTTACCCCACCTGCATTTTAACTGCAGAATGCCCCAGGATGTGTAAGCCTATGGTTTTGCACACCAAATATGCTTTTTAATAAGGTAATCACATGGAAACCAGACTGTGGCATTTCACTTGTAATGAATGAGACTGTGAAAACTCACAAACACCCTGAATGCACCATGAACATTTATCAAAGTGTATTTTCATGAGCCAGAAAAATGTCACGCGCTTCTCTGGTCGTTGATTTGATAAGCCTTTTAAGAAGCTCACAGTCATTCTGCCCTCACTCACAGTTATATCTCAAGCCTTCATGGTGGAGATAATTCTGCATAGATTCAAGTGTGCAATTTAATTAATGTATTGTCACCGCAATTTATAGCTTTTCGATTACATTATCTTTACGGCTGTTACAAGAATTGACCATTTGCGAGATAGAATGGATTCTCAGCTAATGTGTCTGCTCAAAACTTGACCTTACACGACCAATCAAAGTGCAGATTTGCAGCTGTGTAAATGGCAACTGTAAATGTCCACCTGTTATTGCACTACTCTCTACATTTGCACACTGCATAAAGTAGGATGTGGTGGAAAAAGAAAAAGCACACACACACACAGCAAATGCACTCACTGTGCACATTTGAACTTGGTGTGTGTTAATTCTCTACTCAGTTATAGGCCACAGAAACCCAAACCAACTGTCTGCATAGAAGATGCCCTTGTGTGTTTTGTGTATCCCCTCTGTGGGTCTCCGCCCTCACTGTTCCAGCCACCCAACCCACCAGTTTAATCTCAATTACAACCCGACATCCCATCTGCCCCTGAAACTCAGCAGCATGGCTTACATCTTTCCTCCATGATGAATAGAGCGGGGCTGAATGTTTAGCTGAGCAGTTAATCGATCAATAAGAAAGGGGTCTCCTAATGGATGTGCATTGTTTCACAGGATGGAAGGGTGGAGTGGGTGTCTCTCCATATGAGTACCGCTACAGACGTAGCTCCATTCAAATAAAGAAAATAAATAAGTGAAACAGGTTGTTATGAAATCAACCATTTACGTGTTTTTGTGATGTTTGATATTCTTCAGAAGATGCATCATTGGTGGAAACAAATTCAACATGAATCAGCCGATTACAGGTTCTTTAAATAAACTTTGATATTTGAAGCCATTCTTTTTCCGTTGTTATTTAGGAGTTGTGAATCTTTGTCACTAGGATTTTGGATGCAGGTAAAAAGAAAAAAGACAAAACCTCTTTCTGAACTGAGATAAATGAAGAACACACCTGATTGCAGGTGTACTCCCCCTCCACATACAGTTTTTCTGATTCTTTGTCATCAGTGGTGAGGCCATATTTTTTCATATCGTTTTATAAAATGTGGAGAAAATGGAGATCACCAATTTTCAGTCAGTGTGTGACAAGTGGTATTAGGTTAAACACAGGTTTATGTGGAAGGCCCACCTCCGGTCAACCAAAGTCAAATACTGCACACAGGCAGAAGCACATAGTCCCCCATCATAAAGCATGATGGTGGCAGCATTATGCTGTGATGATAATGATTGTCTGCAGCAACCTCTGGAAGGATTGTAATCAAACATTTGTGGCAGGACTTTTAAGTGGCTTGTTACTCATGGATCCCATGCAGCATAACAGAGCTTGGGCAGTTTAGCAAAGGAGAATGGGAGGGGATGAGGGTGGGGGGAGCAGTGTCCACACAGAGCTATTCACAAAGAGTTGAGGCTGTAATTGCTGCCAGAGGTGCCTCTACTAAATATCGACTTGAGAAGAGAGAGTACAATCAATTACTTTGTTTGTTTTTTTTTATTTTTTTTATTTGTTCTTAATTAAGATGAATTTGTAGTGATTTGTTTCCACTTTGACATTAAATCGTCTTTTTTTTTCTAAATTAATTTTAAAAAGCCTGATTGCTTCCGCTGTGATTCAAAGTTGTAAAAGTGTACAACATGGGAATTTCCCGGAGTGAATATCTTTTAAGAAGTATTATCTATTCTTGGTTCTTTCATAAAATGGGCAGTACAAGTGAGAGCTCATCCCTCTTGAGTTTACTAAAATGAGAGGTAAGGCTCTTTTTGGATTGAAAAGTTTTGTTCAGGGGATTCTGGGTAGCTTCAGATGGTGATGACACCCCTGGTTTTTTTTTTTTTCTTTGAGCTTCAAGCCCGCTGGTAAAGACTTTCAGCTTGTCTTAATTCCTCCTTTCTGTGTGCCTGCCCACCAGTAAACACCATAGAGGGATTAGAGCTTCTCCTAATGAGTCCAGTTTGTGCCCCCCCCCCCTTTTTTTTTTTTGCGAAAATCTACATGCTCCTCTTCCATCAGCCCGGCTCTTCCTCGTGCTTACTTTATCTCTCTTGTCAGTTCCTTTCCTCTCCCTCTCCCCACACCCCCCTCCCCTCACCACATCCCTTTGCACAGTGCATCATTTGAAGAGGTGAGGCTGTTGAGCACTTGGAGGAATAAAAGTGATTTATGAATGGGCCGGCCTACCTGGGTGCTGGAGGGGGAAGCCAGTGGCTGTCAGGCTCTCTGATCCAGCAGCCCATTGTTCCCTCCAGCCTCACTGCAGGGGAAGCTCCTCTGCCTCTCCTGCCTCTGATCTTTTACCGTGCCTACATGTTACCATTAAGTGACTCCCAAACTGCACAAATACCTATGCACCGCAGGGGTGCACATGTGTGTGCCCGACCAATTTCTCAGAGGCGTGCACACACACACAGCATACTGCTTGCAGTCTATGTTTATTTGCATGCCGCTCAAGTAAATGGCTGCATGCTCGTGCACAGGCTAAATTGTCACGCTTAATCTGAATTAGTATTTCATGACTGGAAGTTTAAATGTTTCCAGGTTTTAGAAGTTAACGCTGGTGAGGAGAACCAGATGCACCAGCCAACAACCTATCGATAAAATAAAGAGAGGCGACAGGAAAGGTGTCGTAGCCGCTGAGGACAATGTATGAGTTCCTCCTTGTCACCATATGCTCATGCAGATACACACCGTCCACACACAATATGTTATGGCAGACTATCATGGTTTCACGGGGTAAAACTGAGGAACGATGTCACTTAGGCATAGTGATTTGGCCATTAGTTTTTGTGTGTTTAGCCGCCGTGTGTGATCTGGCCATATTTACAGAGTAATAGATGATAATTCCCGATGGCAGGAAGGTGGACGCGATAAACCTGGTCAGAGGAAATGGTATACACAGGTGCTCTGCTGTAATTCATTAAAAGATAAGTGATCGCAGAGATATCTCAAAGTAACCTTTGGAATCTAGATGAACTGCACTTAGAGAGTTTCTGTAGCCCACAGCAGGAGGTGATATCCTTATACTGGACAGTTATTATAACATGCTCTACGCAGTCTGGAGAGATTTATCCCACTGATTTATATTTTGTAATTACATGTCTCCTTGGTATTATTTGTTGTTATCATCTTCAGTGGTTCAATTAGACTCTGCATTATGTTGCTGTAGCTTACTCTAGTTACATTGCTGACTGAGGAGCGCACCCATTAAAGATGTAGTGCAGTGATGGGTTCATTCAGCAAGGCTGGGTACCAGTTTGCTGCAGCATGTGCCGTGACTTAATTGAAAAGTCCCCCAATCCTAGAATCCCTCCTAGTGTCCACCTCTCTATGAGCTGGGACCAGTCCAACAGATCAGCCAGAGGACAAGCTGATACAAGCCCCAATCCCCCTGTGGCCAATCAGAACGCCCACACTTCCTCCTTGGGCTGGGCCAACAGTGGCTCTGAGCCAATAGATAAGCTCAGCCATGCTGTAATGCTCTGTCTGTCCTGTGGCATGCTGAAACATTGAGTCCTGGCTGCTATGTTGCTATAGCACATGTTGGGAGAGGGAGGGGCGGGGGTAGCAGAGGGAGGCAAGGATGGATGGATAGAGGGAGAAGAGAGGGAACGAGGGATCGAGGGATAGATGCATGGAAGGAGCGAGAGGGAGGGGTGCATCCCTTACTAAAGGGACTCAAGGACATAAAGAGCTTTTGGGAAAGTGACTATAGCATGGAAAAAGAAAAGCTTGCATTGTGCAGCCACCATACGCACTGATAGTATGTTTTTCGCCCACTTACCAAACCTAGAAAGAGCAGGATTTATTTGTGGCACTTAAAGTGCCTCAGCAATGCAGGTAATAAATATGACAGAGCAAGGTGATGTACTTCCACAGCACAGCTGTCAGGCATCTTTAATATTTTCTCCCCCTATTTAAAAACAAATGTAGTTTAACTGTTTACTTGATGTACTGGAATAAGTAATAGAATTTATTTGGGCTTGAGATGGTACTTTAACATCAGTGTTGGCAGTTTGCTGTGTTTTTTTTATTTATTTCTTTTCATGTAACGCTGAGAAGTGTGCTGCATATTTCTCAGCTGAGTGAACGCATGTAAAACCTCTCTGCAAACCTTGCAGTACACAGTTTTGTGTTGATTTCACTCAACACAAAACTTAAGACAACACATCACTCTGCCTTTTTCCTGCTTTATTCCTCATATAGCTTTCTATTGCATCAATAGAATACTGATAGCATAATATAAGTATTAATGTCATCCTGGATGGTTAGGGATGCCGCCATGCTTCGATGATCCCATGCCGTCATGCTTTTGTGATCCCAATCCACATATCGAGTATCAATACCAAGTGAGATGTCATTATGAGATGAGACTGTAGAGAATTTAGAGAATGATGGGAAATGAATCAGACTTTACATTAAATTAGTTGAAAACATTTTTAACACAGTGACAAAATAAATGAAGGAATACCTGGTGACACAGCAGATGATTCAGCAGTTTTGAATTTGTAGGAACAACAGTGCAGAGATCCTTTTCAGCAGTGTCAAAATGCAGCAGACCAGAGGAGCTTCAGACTGAACTGTTTCATGTGTATGATCAAATGTGGGCACAACCCATGCTCATTGTGCCATGTCCAGTCATCTACAATTTTTGTCACCAGAAAGGGTATTAGTACCTTAATGTACTCAGAGGGACACATTCAGGCCGACGTTCACATCGAAACCAAGCTAAGCTGCTGAATAATGCAGGCCATGTTACCCTGGTAACCTGTACGGACATCCAAGTCAATGCTCCCGCATAAATGCGTTATGACAGGTCAGAGAGGATAAGGATTTGTGTTTGTGTCTGTTGGTGAGCTCATGTGTGAGCGTGTATGGATGCTTGTGTACAAACATGCAAAGACTACTGAGGAAAATCAGCGACAGCAAAGCGCTTGCTTTGTAAAAAGCCATTACGTTATTGGGATTAGGCAGAATAGCTTACGTGGGAAATTGCAGGAGAAAACCTTTGTTGTACTGTATCTGTAGAATCATGGGTCCGTGCGGAATACGTTCAAGTTTCTATGGAGCCTTATCTGTGTAATGTACAGTACAATCATTCCCCCAACATTAACAAGTTGGCTGTTAGACATTTTCTCTTCTGCTCTGGGGCATATGGCCTGTTGTCTCAGTGCTCAGAGGAGGCAGTAGCTGATACAAGGCCCTTTGATCCCCATTATTTCCCACTGCAAACAATGGATTTTAATTACCAAATCGCTCTTTCAGCCACAGCTTCTTCCTCTGCATATGTGCCTAGAAGTGCACTGCCAAAGAAGTCAGACTCATCAGCTGCAATATGGCAGCTTGTTTGTGTCACTTTGGATCTGCTCTGCCAATTACTGTGGCAGAGCATTTGATGATGTGTTATCTTCGTTTTGCCGCTGTGTTTGAGGGGCGATCCTGTTACTGCTGGCTTTCTGTGTGTAAAGGGACCCTCACAGGTTACAGCATACAGAGATGGACGTTTAAGGGGGAGTGTGGGGGCGAGCATAATGTGTTTGTGGGGGCAGAAAGGTGGGAGGCGGGTCGGGGAGTGAGGGGTGATTTAAAGTGGTAGATTTGCTGTGAGACCGTAGATCACGGGAGCCTCTCAGACTGTCTGCCCATACGGTGACAGTGTGGCAGGCTGCTGAGTGGCTGTCGATCGAAGGGCCTTCGGAGCGGCTGAATTCTCCACCGCTCTGCAAAGCCCAGAGTCAATCCCTCGGTTCTACTTACCGCTCGGTACCTCTGTGTGGAAACTCCTGCAGTTAATTTCACCAGGCAGGAGTGAAGTGTAGTTTTGCTCCAATGAAAGGAACTTTATAATCACAAAATGGCCAGTATCTCAGCCCCAATAAAAGAGTCATTGTCTTCACAGATAACAGGTTATTTGGATGATGTTCGGTGGGTGAGCTTGTGCACAAAAACCTGCATGATAGCTTAACACAAAAACTGCTTGTGGCCTAGTGAGATGGGAAGCTTGCGCATTTTGTTCACCTTCAAATTCAGGGTTTTCCATAGCTCAGCCTGAGGCCAGGAGGGTACCTAACAAAGTAGAGATTGGGGCAAGCAAGTAAATAACATAAAGTCCTCTTGGATTTAAACAAAAAAAAAGCAACCACTAAAAAAAAAAAAGCCCCCAGAAATGTCCAAAGACAAATTTTCTATAGCTTGTAACTTTGGTCCAAGTGTTGCTTCTAGTGACTGTGATGTAGCGGCACAAAGTATTGATAAACAGCATCTCCGCTCTGTAGAAAAACACAGATAGAGCATGTGTGATGTTCCCCACAGGCTCCTGAAGGGATGTTTGAAAGCCTTTGTTTGAGTTTGTCACCATCACCACCAATGAAATCAAAATATCTGCAAAAGCCTCAATTTGCTTTAAGCATATAACTGAGTTTCATGAGACATATTCATGCATACAATAACCCAAACAGTATTGGTAATATATTTATATGTCAACAGGCTAACATACTTACCTTTAGGTTTAATTTTCATTAATTTAATTTTTTGCATCACAGACAGAGAAAAGCTGTATTTGTAGCAGGTCACATGAGGGGGCACTGATCCGTGACATCTACTGGAGGGCAATTTGTCAGAAAGGGAGTGAGCAGGGTGAAGGGGTCACAGATGATTTTCTTTGCTCTGTTAGTGGCTTGTTTGAGAAGCAATGACTGTAATAATAGGCAAGGGAGGCCAGTGAGTTTGGATGCTCCGGTGACAGCGAGTCTGTTTGTATCTTTGGCTGACAAGTGATGTGAGCTGCAGTCTTCATTTTCTACGCTTCGGTTTGTATAGTCTGTTTTACGTCAAGTCAACCATTCAAAATGCTATTACCAAATCCTGTCGTGTGGTTTTGTCACTCTTGAAGTTGGTTATTTGCACATTGTCAGAGTGTATTCACTCTGTCAAGTCAGTGTGTTGTAAGTCGTTTTCGTACAGCAGGTTAATTTCAGTTCTTTTTTTTTTTTTTTGCAGATTTTGCATTCGTATTAGACTAAAAACAGATATAGAACATATGCTATGATCCAGGCCTGCGTGAAAAGTGATGCTCAGTAATTACATGGTTGTTTTATAGGTAATGATGCTATTGAGCAGTTCTTTTCTACGCATGATTTAGGTGTGTCTTCATTCTAATATAATCTGCATGTCCTTGCTTCTTCTTTTATGTCATTTCTCACTTTTTGGGTAAAGGATGTATATTACAGCGATTATGGCTGGTGCAGAAATGAGAATGAGACTTTTTCAAGGTAGTGAGGAGAATAAAGTGCAAAGGAAGAGTAGCATGGGAAAATAATTGGGTCATCTCGAACCAATGGGACATTAACGCGCCATTGGGCTTCTCTGACTGTCTTGCTGCCTCCTTCTTCATAAATTGCTATGAATCAGGACACCCCATAATACCAGGTGATTTAAGGCTAATTAGAGCTAAGCCTTTATAGGTTCGCACCTACTTCCCAAATGGACAGACAGCTATACCTGAGAATGTTTGAAAATGCACCTGGCGTCTCCTAAACAACCTTCAAGCCAGCAGCAATAGCTATAGTGATAACCAAAACATCATAGAAATGCACCCCTTTCTCGTCTTTCCCTTCCCGGTTTATGCAAATAGTCCTTAATAAAAGCATGCTCACTCAGGGGCCTCAGGTACAGGCAAGCAGGGGAAGGTCACATTGTAGGGGAAATTATTCTCCTCACGGCATGGTAATGAAAGCCTTTTTTATCGAGCAGAGCCAGTTAGGTTCTTGTCCTCGGCTCTCTGCTGCACTGCTGGCCCGGACGCTACCTGTGTTTATTTACTCTGTCCACAGCAGGACAGCCAGTAGCTGTGGGGCAGCCCTGACTTAACTTAACTGCTAACTAATTGCTTTTAGGGGTGGAGTGATGGCCAGGGTGAAGTCTGAGGGCTCTGATTTCCAACCAGTTACATTTGCATGGAGATTATATGTTGCTTAAATTATTTTTCCAATATGTTAAAATGTTGTTTTAGTGACAGCAGCAGAATTGATCGTTAAGTTTACCCTTTTTTGTGTTGAGGCTGCTTCATTTGCATGCACTCTCATTTTCAAAAAAATGCAATACGAAAGCCAACAACCCCATTCAGAGCAGCGTGTTTTAAGATCAGTGGAATCCTCAACAGTTTTATGACTCTAACCCTCTCAGCTGCCACTGAGGTAGGGACTCTGTGCCTTCCAAACCTCTCACACATGATGAAGAGCACCTCCCTGCCCTGAGTGGAATGGGGAGGGAAGGGCGGAGGGGGTTCCATTTGGAGTTAGTGTGTTGCATTTATGAATGATTTGTTGGGAACAGGGTTCACTATTTCAAAGGACCTGAAAGTATTGATCCTGTCCCCGATGAGCTGACACCTCATGTATCGTCTGAAGTCGTATCATCTGGAAAAAGGCTGCTCCAATAAGGAGGCTGCATCAGGGAGGAAAATACTACCAGTTCTGGGGATGGAATATAGAGCCAAACCTCAAGTGACCAACGAAGTTTGACAGAGGCAGTATGGGTAACGTTAGACAACTAAACACATTTTTGATTTTCACTTTCTGGCTTTTTTCCAAAGGCTTACAACTGTATTAAATGGTCTTCATCTGCAGATAGTTTATTAAGTTGTCATGGAGATGGATTTGTTGACATGTCTGCCAAGCAGCAGAATTGAATCCATAGCACTTTTAGGACTCATTGTCCACGTCTGTTTATAAATTAAACACTTTTTGCTGGTGTGGATAAAATCTTGCTTGTCTGTAGATGAAGGCCGTGCAATACAGTTGAAAGCTCCAGTAAAAGTAAGTTAGTTGAGTTTTTTTTAATCAAGGTCAAGAATTAAGTTTGGTTAAAAACATTTTGTTTAAGGTGTTTTGGTCTGGAGTATTTGTAACCAGTGAAATAGGTCTGATCTGTCTATTTGACCACATACACACTCACACAGTTGAAAGACTCATCATCGTCATCATCACTTCATAAAGCTTTTTATGTTCCAAGGCAGGTGGCACCTTTTGGCGACTAATTTCCGATGCAGAATTTGGATCTCCTGTCTTGAGCTTGAAGCCTTAGTTAGTGGCTGATGGTATGCTGAACACGTCTCCTACATCAGAGTAACCATATGTTTGTGCGCAGCCATTAATCTCAGGCTGGATGTTGACTGTTCCCGTTTTGCCCTGTCCTACCCAAGTTACTGTCCCCGACTCTCACTTCCTGTTGTAATAGCAGCGAATGACCACCACACAGATGGCTGTCAGCCAGGCGAGGGCAGCAGAAGGGCCCTGTCGACCCCTACACACACGTGCGCGCACGCACGCACACACTTTTAGTTCACTGTCTTACATACAATGACAAACGCCAACACACACAGAGCTGAGGGCGTCAGAAAGCGTCCTGGTCAATGACAAATTGCAGCGCAAGACAACAGGCCCCGGTGCAGCTCTCCTGAGGGACTCTTGAGATCTCTCACAGGGTGACCCAGTTCCATCACGTCTCCCCTTCTCCCTCTCTCCTCCACCATTCTCCTTCCTCAGCTGCACGTCCTCCTGCATTCACACAGACCATTGCATTGGTTTTAAGGTTCAGCTGTCATAAGGAAATCCTCACCATACTCTAAATATGTTTCCCTCTCATAGCAGATTTTTAGCCGTCATAATGTTAACTCCCAGGTTGACACAGTGCCTGCTGCTCAGTAAAAGGTCTGCAGCCTGAGCTGGCCCAACTCACTCTCAATCTCTTGTCTCCCTCCTGCTGAACATCCTACCTCAACAGCCACTTCCTCTCATACCCCCCTCAGTCACCGTTAACATCGCTTACACAAGAGATAAAAAAAAAAAACAAAAACATCTAGGATTTATTTCTTGGTTCTTAATTCACTTCTCTTTTTTTCTGCCTTTACAGCAAATAACTTAACTGCAATGCAGCAGTGCCAGTATGGGGCATTAATATTAATGTCCGCCCATTTTGCCCAGCATGGCAGGGAGCCTGTCAATCTTGACTTCTATTGGAGGGGCTCTCTATACCAGCTAACACCTGCCCAGCACTCAAGTGCCTGGTTTGGACACTAGAAGGCGCCAGTCTGCCCCTTGTAGGAGGCATGCATTCATTGGCCCGTTGTTCTACATATAGGAGACATTTCCAGCCAATCCAGATTGCACAAATGTTATATATTGCACCAATAGGAGGGAGAACATGGGCACAAAAAGAACAAAGGCTTTATGTGGGACAAATGCCCTTGATCCTATAGGTAGTGTAAAAAAAACTGCATCCTGTATTGTATTGTCTATCAGTCCTTCTTGAAATAAACTTTAAGATTGTTATGTTTCACCACTGGGAATAAGTTTTATGTTATAGCTTCAGGCAAAAATCTGATGTGGCAAGGTCTTTTCTTGAATAATTTGCTTGTTTAAGTCTCAACTCCTGCCCAGTGGGAGTGCAATGGATGAAATTACTCAAAAGTCCCCCATGAGATGGTAAATCTACAATACGCAAGCAAATAGTTCTTAGTAACAAAGGCGACACATTATGAATATGAGATTAGGCAGAGTGGGCGCGGTTGCTATATCATTTAAGCAGCGCTCCTCTGCATTAAGTGGCTGAAGATGGCTGCAAGCAATGCAGGTGTATGTGCGTAAGCCTCTGTGCAATGAGAGGTAGAGAGAGAGCGAGGGAGCCTGGGATCAGTGTGCTGCGCTGTTCATCACTGCAGCAGTACACCAGCCCTGGATCTCCGTCCGTACAGAGGTGCTGACTGCCTGCCCCCCTGCCTTTCTGCCCCTCTTTCTCTGCTTTCCTCAAGAGGGTGTGCTGATGATGCTCTCTTTCATTACTCTTTAAGGAGGGAGGCAAGCTGTAGGTTTAGCAAAAACCTGCAGAGAACCAGTCATCCTGATTACCAGCGTGTTGGTTTGCTTTCTTTTCCCCTGTCTTAATAGTTAAACCATTTTCACTGATTGTGCAGGCTGTGGCCTTCCCATCCTGTGCTAGAACCCATTTCCACTGTTTTTCACTGTTGCAGACCATGTTTACCTTACTATTGTGTATGTAAATACTCCAGTGTACGGATGATATCAAAGGCAGTGTAAAAATCTGCTGCCTCCTTTTGTCGCAGTTCAAAGATATGCCCTGCATGATTATTCAGGGTTAATCAAGGCCAGAAGTGTTCCCTCCAGCGTTCCTGCTTTAATGCTCATTGAAGGTACATTGTGTACACTACAGATGAGATTTAAGAACAGTTCAGGCTTTTAAGTGACTTGTTTGATATTCCGTAGTATTTGCAAAAACTGAAGCGTTGTCTGCTGCCTCTATTTCTCATCAGATATCCTTGGCTGATGCGCCGCTCAGACATTAAAATAGGGATGAGTCTCATTTCAGGATTCTCATGTATTATATGCCTGGGTGTGTGCCCATGAGCTAAAGCAAGAAGAGTGAATGGAGAGATAGGAGTTGGGGGGCAAAGAGATAATGGATGAGTTCAAACACCACACTAAAGCTGCCACGCAAGGAAACTTAGTTGACTTTGTAAGCGTCAGGGTATTAGCTCACTTGTATTTCTTTGTAATTACAGCCAAGTCAAGTTAATAAGGAATGGAAATATGTTTGTGGCTTCCTTTAACGAGTAACTCTGAAATCTCTTTTCTTCTTCTGACTCTGCGGGGAGTGATAGTCAGCCTCCCTCTTTATCCCCACTGTGACACTGTGCCTTCCTCTTGTACAGTTGCCTTTGCAGCCACATCTCTCGGTGGCACACATCCTCTAAATGACCTTCAATGGCACAGTACTGACTGGCTCTTCTCAACACCACGCCAGGCCACTTCTGTTAAACAGCACTGTTTAAACAATGGGTTTTTTTCCCCTTCCCACCCTGTCTGTGTCTTCCCCAGGAGAAGACCTGAGTGAATGCAGCTAAATCTCATGTAATTACCATTTTGCCTCCCAATGATAGGCACTTTTGCGCATCATCAAGGGAAAAGTGGCTTCCCTTTTTAACCGAAGAGATGGTAGAGGGACGGTTACTCTAAAATAACACACAGCACTTGTACCGCTCAAAGCTTGATGTAAATAACACTCTGCTTGGGAAAGCAACTCCTCCCTAAGTTGATTTAGTATTCTTGTCCCCATGTGTGAAAATGGGATCTGCTCTGCTGTAAAAAGAAAAAAAAGTGTATGGGAATATGCTGTGTATCAGCAGTACACACACTGTGATGTGTTTGCTTTCAACAGCTTGTGTCTGACCCCTCGATATCATGCAGTGCATGAAGCATTCATTCACAGATGTATGAATTTTGGCCTTTTACATCACAAATGTCTACCTTTCATCAATCTAACTGCATTGTCTCCACTTTTTCTCACGTATCAAAAGACAGAATCCAGTCACTTCTCTCACTTCTCTCCCTCCTCCTCTTTCTCCTGTTTCTGCAGCGCCATGCGTGTGCTGCTATCCAAACTGCCGAGGCCTTGGATCGTAGATGAGAAGAAGGATGACGGTTACACAGCGCTGCACCTGGCTGCCCTCAACAACCATGTGGAGGTGGCTGAGCTGTTGGTGCACCAGGTGACAACACACCAGCACACACAGACAAACAAATAGCCCATTTTTAATGCATTCTTCAGCCCTCAAACTGACAACAAATGCACTTATTCATGCTCTTTAAGAGACTCTTAGCATTTGTAAATATTAGCCCAAAGTATAGCTGCATCAGCTTAGCCTGCATTCCCGGCATTCCCTCACTACAGACCATTAAAAGCAGCTTCCACTGCACTCCCTGCAGCCAGCAAGCTGTAGCAGCTATAACTGCCTTTCTTTATTGAATCCATACGGTTCACAGGGCCTCTAGAGGTAATCTTTAGTGCCGCTGGGCCCTCATATCCTCCTCCTCTTGCAATCACAGGTTTGTGCTCTTGTTCCCTCTGAGAGTGCAGATTTAACTCTCTGAAGACTAACACGTGCAGGAGTTTACGGCAAAAGTCACCTGACCAATAGGGAACTGGGTTAATTAGGATATGGTGCAAGGCAGCAATGTTGCTGCAGCATTCCAACGCATGTACGTTTGCTGTGCAAGCTACCTTTCAGCGGGGACGGCCTTTTTCCCAAGTCCCTGCAATGGGCTGGTTTGCAGTGATGGCTCAGCTTTCTATTCAGAAATTGCAGCACACTACAAGGTGCACTGCAGATTCCCTGCCAGCCAGTCAGTCAGCCAGCCAGCCAACCAGCCAGCCACTCAGTCAGTCAGTCTTATTACTTGGGGATTTCACACACTGCCTGATCACAATGCTTATCTTCCCTCCACATCTCCTCAGCTGAGGTATTCGCAATTGGAAATGACAATCACATGCGGCGTTATTGTGGGATGCGTTTTTTTCCAGCCCCCTAGGTGATACTTTGTTGGTCGGCAGGGTTGAAGGAAAGAAGGGAGGTTGTTTGAGGCACATAAAGCCAGAAAGCTTGTTACAGTCTTTCATATGCTGAACCATTGTTTTTTTTATTTCGTTTTCATTTATTTTAATCGTCTGCATTTCTCACTTCATGTCTCTCATCATGCACATATGAGTGACACATTACGGTCTGTTGTTAATGTATGCACAAATTCCCATATGTTAATTGTGTGTGTTTGCTTCTATCTTGTTCCCACCTCCCAGGGCAACGCCAGCTTAGACATCCAGAATGTCAACCAGCAGACAGCGTTACACTTGGCAGTGGAGCGCCAGCACACCCAGATTGTCCGGGTTAGTGGGGCTTTTTCTGTCTTATCCTCCTTTTTCCTCATTTGTTCTCCTTTTTCCTTTTCACTTCTCAGCACAAAGTGAAGATCTGTCTCCAGTTATCTCTCCGTCAGTCCCTCATTCTGGACCATACGCAAAAGGGAGGAGAATAACGTCAGTGCAACCCCGCATTTAATTTACACGGTTGGATGTCCTGCAGTTGAATGAGGTCCTGCTACACATAGATGCTGTGTAGGGAGAGTGCTCTCTCAGGCTGTGTCTTGGTTAGAGTCATTTGGTGTAGTATTGGATTGAGATAGCCACGTTGCCATCTTGTGGACTCAAGGAAAAATGCACTCTGTAATTGGAAACTACAATACAGAGGCAGTTCATTGTAAGCAGCATCCTCATAAATCAGCTCTGTGGCATTTGCATTGTAGCATAAAATTAAAGTTGTTTTATGGTTGTTGCAAGAGTTTGTGTTTCACCGCCCGATTGTGTAACTCTTTGTTTATATGTTCCTCCTAACAGCTGTTGGTGCGGGCAGAGGCCAAGCTCGATGTGCAGGACAAGGACGGAGACACACCGCTTCACGAGGCACTGCGTCACCACACATTATCCCAACTGCGACAACTCCAAGATATGCAGGATGTCAGCAAAGTGGAGCCCTGGGAACCTTCCAAGAACACAGTAAGGCGTCACAGCATTAAGGTGTTCATACACAAAAATGAAAACAACTTTGAGTGCAGTCTAACAGCCAAGAGATACAGTTATCAATGGGAAAACATCAGCAAATTGGAAAAAGGTGACTCATGCGGCTGTAGTGGCACAGTGAAATATTTTAAATTTTGGTTAGTAGTAATGAATAATGTTTGTTTATGATTATTTATTGGAGGTCAATTGTAAAAATTAGGAAATGTGCCTCTTCATTATCCAATAGGCTGATGTCATTCGTCTAGATATTTCCAAATATAATTGGCTAGGAGCAGAAAGCTGACTGCCACAGCACATTAAAAGAAACGTAACAGACTACCAGCCATCACTCATGGCTCTTTAAAATGTCACTCTGCATTTTATACCTGCTTTTTCTTACCAAGGGAAACTAAAGTCATAGCCAGTATAAACTGGGCAGAACACTGGGAAACACCCACGCCAGGACACCAATGTATTGCAGGGCTGATGCACAGACTTGGGGACAATTTATGCAGTTTATGCTGCCTTTATACAGAAAGCCTGTGCGTGAGGCAGAATAATGAACCTGTCGCAACTTGCCTCAACAGTTCCACTGGTGATTTTACAATGTTTTTGAGATTGAAGAATAAAATGAATGGTTGAGAGAGCAAGAAGTTATTACCAGAAGTTACTGGGGCTCTAGTAATCCTGTAAAAACTCTGTAGTAACCGAGGGGGATCCGACAGTGTGACCCCTGCTGACTGACAGCAAACGTTGGTTTTTCTCTATTCACTGAATTGATTTGACCAATTAGACTTATTAGGTGCACAAGACATAGTGCACTCTCTGATCTGGATGTCTTTGGGCCATCACCAAATGAAAACCTGTATGAACATGGAGAGAAGACACAGACTCACACAAAACAGACTCCATAGGAAAAATGGACAGTTTTTAAAAGCCTTCATAAATGTGTGGTGTGCTTGTTCTGTCAACAGCACCACCAGTGATGAGAGAGATGTGATGCTTTCAGCATGTGTGATTATGGGAGATTGCGTGTGATTATTAGGATCGTCTCGTGGCAGCGTTCTGCAGGGTCTGTGCACACACCTGTATGAAGCTCAGTGCGTGGTTTGCTGCCCGCTGTGTGAAAAATTATGACAGATCACACCCAGACAGGAGGCTCAGTGCTCCTCAGTCCCCTCTCATCTGCATCACTGGACAGCCCAGTCTGCAGCCTCCCATCTTTCAGACAGCAGCCCCCGCCATGAGCAGGGAGCAGTCAACCAGCTCGCTGCCACCTCCTGACCAGCCTGAATGAGTTCATCCCTCTGAAGAGGCCAACATGTCAGACCTGAGCCATTTCCGTGTTAACACCACATCACTAATCCCTACAGGGATGTGCTTAAGGCTGGAGTGCCTAGCTGCAGCGACAGGCTTACCGTACCTGTCACCTTCTGTCTCCCTCCTACTTCTTTCTCCTCTCCTCCTCCGCCTCCTCTCTTCTACCGCCGCCCCTCTCCTTGCCTTCCTTGGTTCCCCAGCGGAGGAGAGGAACAGACAGACAGCAGGCCTAATTGAGATATGTGCAGTTGGGTCACTCTCCCATAGCCCCCCACCCTCCCCTTCAAGATGAGAATTGAATTAGTCGGCCCGATGGCTCCATCAGCAGAGATGTAAAAGCTACTGCTTGAAGACAATCAGACATGGAAGGCCCAAATTGCTCGAGAGAGAGAGGCTTTGAGTTAGGGGTAGACCGAGCGAGGTGATGAGCTGGAGGAGGGAACGAGATGGGACAGTTAATGGGATTTTTGGTGGGGGGTAAGGGGGTTACACTGCCTGACAGCCATCTTAAGGCATGTCTTTGATTGGCTAATTAGGGGTGATGTGATAGTACTTTGATATGGTTCATCTGAATTTAACTCTGAATAAAATTAAAACCAGGATTCTGCATTAATGTTTTGAGTGCCATTGTGTCAAAACAAAAAAAAAATGTCTCTCTGATTTCATCTTTTGTGTGTCTGTCTGGCTCTCTGCAGTTAATCATGGGCTTGGGCACCCAGGGGGCAGAGAAGAAGAGTGCAGCATCCATCGCCTGCTTCCTGGCAGCTAACGGAGCGGACTTGACTATTCGTAACAAGAAGGGCCAGTCCCCTTTAGACCTGTGTCCTGACCCCAGCCTCTGCAAAGCTCTGGCCAAATGTCACAAAGAAAAGAGCAGGTAAACATCATCCCTTAAAGGAATAGTTTGACATTTTAGGAAATACACTTGCTTTCTTGCTGAGAGTCGGATGAGAAGATCAATGCCACTCTACTGTATGTAGAGTAAAAATAAAGCCACAGCGAGGAGACACTTAGCTACAATAAAAACCTGCTTACGCTTCTCAATAATTCACCTGGTATTAAATCTGCACAGAAATAAAACTGAAAAGAATAACAATATGTGGATTTATCTGTTTCACATTCCGTTTTAGTTTCTTATTTATTGTCTTTGCTAAAAAGGGTTCATGTAGGGCTTTGTTTCCTTTTCATGCCTTCTGTTCCTATTTTTTTTTTTTTTTTTTTCTCTCTCCCCTTGTCTCCCCCTATTTTCTTCATTCTCTGTCGGCCTCTCCTGCTCGTTGTCTCTGCTGCTCTCACACACTGTGGTTTTATTCTCAACCTTCCAGTGGCCAGGTGGGCACCCGCAGCCCGTCTCTGAACAGCAACATCGAGTCACTGGAGGAGTGTATGGTGTGCTCGGACATGAAGCGAGACACTCTGTTCGGGCCCTGCGGACACATCGCCACCTGCTCCCTCTGCTCACCACGTGTCAAGAAGTGTCTCATCTGCAAGGATCAGGTCCAGTCGAGAACCAAGGTATCAGAAACACTACTACCATCTGTCCTACGCAGAAATAGATAGACGACAAGGAGTGGATAGACACTTGTATTCCCTTTTTTTTTTGTTCTTTGTTGAATTTTCCACAGATTGAGGAGTGCGTGGTGTGCTCTGACAAAAAGGCCGCCGTGTTGTTCCAGCCCTGTGGTCACATGTGCGCTTGTGAGAGTAAGTTCCACACATTTCCACACCATAACCTTTACTTTGGAAGCTGCTGCTCAGTCTCAGCCAGCCTCTGTATAAAGAACTTCCTGTGTTCAGGCTCAGGTCTGACCAATACGTGTGTTTTCTCGCTCCCACCAGACTGTGCCAGCCTCATGAAGAAGTGCGTACAGTGCCGGGCTGTGGTGGAACGCCGCACCCCCTTCGTCCTTTGCTGTGGAGGGAAAGGTATGGAGGATGATGCCGCTGATGATGATGATGATGATGATGATGACCTTAGTGAGTGAATCTTCCACACGTTCCCTTTTAATTATCCCCCTTTATTTTTAGTTTTCTTTCTTTCTTTTTTCTTTGCTCTTTTCAGAATATCTTCTTTAGCTCCTTTTATCTTTTGCTTTGTCGCTGCCTTTGCTTATGCATTTTATTCCTATGTTTGCATCACTGATAAGTTGTTTTACTGTCTCTTTTTTTCATACTAGTAGACACAGTAGACATTTTTTTTAAAAATGTAGTCAGACATTTGAATCAATCAACCTCACTTTCCCAACTCAAATCATTGCATCCACTTTGATCGTGTCATTTGTTCTAGCTTGTATTTAGATAGTGGCTGTAGTGGACAGTGGCCTCACTAATGTTTAGCTGCCTTGTCTGATAGATCTTCCAGACAGAAAAATCGTAATGTTTTCTCTTCTAGATTGAGTTTTGCTGGCCCAGCCTGAATAATATAATAGTGTCATAGAGACGACAGAAAACCTAATTACCTTGTTTATGTTTCTGTGGCCTCTAAAAGTTTGACTAATCACATTCCCATAAAGTGGGTGAATTTATCTGTAGGCATATGCTGAACAACCTGTAGTCCTCATGATATATGCATATTAATATAAAATAAATGTGTAAAAAATGTGAATTACAAATCCTCCCTAATGGTGAGTTTCTAAATAAGGACACAGAACATGACTCGTCATCAGTGGATCTAACTGTCCAATGATTCATGATGTAACGTAGTGTATTAATTTATTTATTTTATGTTTAATTCACAATCCATCTTCTTGTCTGAAACTGAAACAGTTTAATTGTCCATGTCTTTATTTTATTTTAGTGGTGTATCTCACTAGTGGTTACCTCTATCATGTTTTCTACATTTTTATGTTGAGTTAAAAGGGAAACTGTTGTAAGTTCACTAACTTCATGTTTACCCCTGTATCGATTATTTCACATTTTGGTTTTGTTGGCATGCAGATCTCACACACAGTCACAACCAGATGTGAAAAAAGCAAATGCAGACCCAAACACACGCAGACACTCATGCAAGGGGCAGCATCCCAGTAACACTGAAAGCTGATGTCTGTTACAAAAGCAAAGCTAGTGCACAAAGATTCATCTGTCACTCTGTCACTCTATCTCAGCTCGCTACGTCTCTAGTTTGACACTTGGGTTTTATAATGTGACTCTAACCCAGTGTGCACAGGCATTAGACTCATGCTTAGCGTTGGCTAACGGCAGAAAGAGAAAGAATAAAGAGGTCAAAGCTCCAGCAACACTGACTTACAGTATGACCCTGACAAAGGCCACAAGCCGAAACACATTAGTCTAGCAAAGTTTTTCTACATACCACAAGTGTTGCTGAAGATTTGACTCCTTCAGACGTTTTCCTTTCTCCATGCACTTAGTTGAAGTTGTGCCAGAAACCTCTTCTCTGCTTTTACAGAAAGAGAAAGAATCACCTGCCGCTATGCATTTCAACTATCAACTCTACATAGAAGTGACTCTTATTTCCCTTTCTCTCCCTGATCACTGTTTCCAACCTTCTGGCTTCCTCTTTAAAAAAAATTTTTTTTGAACCTCCCTTAGAGGCTGTAGTGAGTAGTTTTGGTCCTCAGGCCAACTGTTGAGCTGGTGAGGACGGCTCCTGCTATAACAATGTGACTGGTTATTCCCAGCAGGGAGCTCTAACACTATGGCAGGGGGATCGCAGGATCTTCTCCAGCCCAACAATCTGGCACTAAGTTGGTGTAAGTATACCTCCATGATCCCGTCCGTTATCAGAGCCTTGTTTATAAAGAGCTCCCCACAGTGCTGCCCTGGCCCCTAACCCCTCCCCCTAAACCCCTCCGTCCCTTTCTCTTTCAGTTACACACATACCTTAAAGTGTAGATGATCCATACGCCAAGAGTCTCACTGCTGATCACTATTTCTGGCTGATGTTTGCCAGTCTGTAATGGAGTCCCCAACAGGGCCTCAGTCCAGCTAATTCTTGTTGAGCGCTCCAATAATATAGCCAGGCAGTTTCACACTTGTATCATTATACCCTCTCATCCAGTGGATTGTGCAATGCCAAAAACACTGCATGATGTTTTGTCCTTTGCCAGTTTATATAATCTAGACAATTACAAAGTATGCATTTCTGAAATCAAGTCGTTTAAAAGTGAGTGCTATGCCAACACCGACTGCTAGAGCCTGACTTTGATCTGCCAAACATAATAAATTTCTGAGTGCATGTGTTTGTGATCTTTGCTTATTTACAGAGCTCATGTTTTAAATAAAATCGAGCTCCCAGCTTATTTCAGAGTGGCAGCGTTGGTGTGGCTGCATTTCTGTTTTATTGGCAATATTGTTTATCATTATGAAGGGGTGAAGTTTGATGTGGCCGCCAGTGCAAACTGTTAATTTGTTTAGTCCCTAGGCTGGTAATTGAATTCTTTTTTTTTTTTTTTTTTTTTTTTCCTCAACTTGTGTTTGTGTTGTTATGTTTTGTTCAAACAGCCAGCGGAAACATCCCAGCCCTGCAGAGAGACAAGGACAACACCAACGTCAACGCTGATGTACAGAAGCTACAACAACAGCTCCAAGACATCAAGGAGCAGGTGAGCCCCGAGTGTAGTGACGGACAGAAGCCAGCAAGCGTGATGCTCCCCTCATGAATATGCGATGAATATGAAAATTCTGATCTGTATAGTTGGTCCTCAGCCTTCGAGATATGTGGTGGGTGTGTTAGGGGTGAAAACCAAAATACAACAGGTTATAGGGTTTCCAAAAAGCCATGAACGCACCATGGTGAACATTATGCAACAGTAAAAATTATATTAATCTTTTAATGTGATCCGAGATTTAAATCTGCAACTGCCATTGTTAATAAATATATATCAGTATTTAGTATTAAAAATTAGTAATACAGTATACTAATATTAGTATTAAAGATGTCTTCACTTTTCTTGTTTTTTGTCTGACCAGTGGTCCAAAGACATTACATTTACAACTTCTAACAACTATGAACATTGTGGCAGATAAAGAGATTAATTATTGTGTGTGCTCCTGTAAGCAGCTAGTGCCAACAGGATCTTCAGTGCACCACCATTTCTGTAAAAAAAAAATAATTTTACTATGATATAGTTGAGCTGGACTCATCAACTACCAAGGAAGAAGTGAACTGAGCTGTAAAATACTGTGAGATCAAACAGATTTCTGTTTTTTGTTTTTGTGTGGAGCTTGGCTTAGTTAGTGATTTTCCGTGTGTGTGTTTGTGTGTGTGTTTTAATTTTTTTAATTGAAATTACTTTATCATGGCAAAACATGAACTGTGATTGTTTTCTTCATCTGTCTGCAGACCATGTGTCCGGTGTGTCTGGACCGGCTGAAGAACATGATCTTCATGTGCGGCCACGGCACCTGCCAGCTGTGCGGGGACCGAATGAGCGAGTGCCCCATCTGCCGCAAGGCCATCGAGCGCCGCATCCTCCTCTACTAGATCTCCACACAGACTCTGTCGCTTCTCTCAAAGTTCACGCCGACCACGCCCGCAACACCACAACCACACCAGCTGCTGCTGCTGCTGCCGCTGCCACTACTGCTGCTCCACCATCCTCACAGCACCCACGTCAGCCAGCCAAGGGCGTCCTCAAATGTCTTATTCTATACAACAGTTGCTCTCTTAATGTTCTGACTGTGTTCACGTGGAATTTCTGTTACAAAACAAGAAAAAAAAAATATGAGTTGACTCTTATCAAGTCTGCTGCTTTGTCACCATGTTTTTCTAAATGCAGCCAGAAAGATCACCTATTTTTTCCCTCATTGTGTCTCTCTGTTTCTTACTATCCCCTCCGCATCCCTTCAACTGTCTTTACTTTATATGTGAAACTTCTTTTCTCTCTTTGAGTCTGTGGCGGCACCTTCAGACTCACGATCTTGGATATGAACTTAAAGGGTCAATCCCATGCCTGGATTTCACCCTGGAGCGGCTCTGAGCGTTCACAATTGTAGAGGAGGTGTAAAGTTGGTGTAAAGTTCTCATGCATCTGTCGCAGTCAACGCCAGCTGCAGTCAAGTTTTATTGTATTTGTAAATCTTTATGCAAGTGTATTGGCATCGGAAGCTCCTGATGTGGATTTTAACGACTTAATTTTTCATTACAGTATGGCAAGTTTGTGACGCATTTCATGTTTGCACCATTTTAAGGTTCAGTGAGTGTTTTTAAGCTTCATGTCGTGTGTTGAGTTTGGCTGTCGTGACACGCCGTATGCCGACTGTCCTCGCAGTTGAAGACCAGATGTTGGCAGTTTTGCACTAGAAAAGCTGAGTCAGGGTAAAAAAAAAAAAAACTCCTTTCCACTTCAGGTCAGTGATAAAACACAGAGTAGTCTGACTGCCAGGTAGCACACCACACCCTGTACTTTGTTTACCAAGCTGTACCAAGAACAACGGCGGTGTTGCGACACCTTTTTGGCTGCAGATTCAAGACAAACACACAAACTTATTCAACTTCTGTGCAGTGATCAGCCTGTTTGTTGTACAACACAACCCCACATGATGCAAACATTTCTGTAAGAGTCTGTTGTCACAACTTTTTGTTCAACTGTTTTGAGACTTGGTGGTAATGTGTGTTAGAAATTGTACAATTCAGTGAGCATTGCTAATTTACCATTGATGACTGTGTGCCATTTGCTTCCAAAAATCTACTGGTTATATAACTTGTATGGGGATAAGGTGCTCTTTATCTTGTATTACTGTTTTTTTTTTGTTTGTTTTTTTTTGTTTTATTTAAGTGTATTTCCTTTTCTCAAAATCAACATTTATTGAGCTAGAGAGTACAATCTATTAGAACACTAAAGATGAAACTGTAGAATAAATTATTTTGTATTGCTGCCCAAAAAAAAAAGGTTTATAGGTATCACTGCCTTCCTAATATGTAGCCTCAAAATATCTCTCAACATTCTGCTTTGATATTAATGTTGAGATACGTTTGTGATGTTTTTCGTTTGCTTTTTGTTGGCAGTAGCTTTCTAGATAGAAAGATAGAAGCATTTTCTTCTGAAATAGGTTTCTGTAAGCCAAACTTGTTTGTGTGAAACGGGGGAGAAAAAAAAAAAAAAGACATTTTGTTGTCAAAAGTGTCAAGTATCTTTTCACCAGTGTTTTATTTGGGAGGAAAGCTAATGATTTTTTTAAAGACAGAACTTGCCTTACCTCTTTTTGAAAAGGCAGTTGCCCATGTGGAGACTCAGCAAGGTGGCTAGCTTGCTCCCCTATGTGGGACTTTGCAACCGCATACAAGCATTATTTTTCTCTCTCTATCTCTTTTTAGGTCTGAAAGCAGCTTTTTTTTGAGTACAGTTTCAATTCTTTTCACTGATCATGATAACACTTTAAGCTAGAAGCACTAATACGCTTTATGGTAGTGTTGTCTTGTTATGGTTGTTATGAAAAAGCCTATTTTCTACTTTATTTTCAATACCTGTAATTGTCCTGTTGGAAATGTATCAGTAGTATTTTCTTTGGCATGAATGTTTGACATATGCAGTACGACATGTTTCATGAAAACCGTTCAGTCTGTATTGCTAATAAGTGCTTTTAAAAACAACCATATAGCTGAAATAAAGTTCTAAATGAACCGTGGGACATTAAAAAAGGGCTGTTTGTTTTTCTGACTCTGACTGAATTGTTCATTAGCTTTGTGTTTTGTTTTGTTTTTCACGTGGAGCTCTGATGTAGTGAGCTTCTTATAAGCAGAAAATTAGCATTTTGTTGCTTTTGTCCTGCTGTGCAGCGTCTGCCTCACAGAGGAGACAGGGTGCCAGAGATGGGAGGTGTGGGGTAATTGAAAATGCTAACACCTAATAATGACTCAGCGCCAGCGTGTGAGAGGTCAGCTATGCTAATCAGAGAGCGAGAGAGGAGCAAGAATAAAGGGGAAAACCACACAGGGGAGATGAGAGAGAGCTGAACAGAGTGATGCATCCTCTCCAGTGAGAGGTTTGACAGCGGGACATCTCACAAGACATCTCCCCACCACTACCAAATTATGACCAAAGGCCATTTACGCTCTAACTCATAGACAAGTCCATTCATAACCTGGACATCTTTGGACCGGGCTCACATGCAGCTGCTCATAACAAGACATTCATCATGCTGTCATCCTCTCGTGTCGTCGGTGCACACTGACTGTGGCGGAGGCTCTGACACCTTTTCATACCCTCTCAGGTCTCTGTGACTTGGCATCAGGCCTAGAACAGTTGGTGTGTAGTCTGGTGTCATGTGGATTGTGCTTTGTCATTTTACATTTAAGTACCTGTCTTGAAAACAATGGGCGCTCATACTGTTTACCTGTTAGAGTGTCAGACAGTAGCAGCTGGCCACTCTGTCACCATTTTCTGTTGGGAGAAAGGACACTCTGTATGGCCAGAAGTATGTGGACACCAGTCACTTGCATGTTGGCCATACTTCAAGCATATAGCTATAACGTACAAGAGTTGGATAGCAAACTATCTATATACATGTCAAATTGTTATTAGATATTTTAGACAAATGTGTGCTTCCGACTTTGTAGCAACAGGTTGGGGAAGGCTGTTTCCTGTCTCAGCCTGAAAATGATGAGGGTTTGCCGTGGAAGAACTTGAACTAGCCTGCACAGAGCCCTGACCTTATCCCTCACAACACCTTTAACCAGGCTTTATAGCCCAAAGACCCCAACCTCTAAGATGCTCTTGTGGCTGAATGGGAGTAAATCCCTGCAGCCAGCTTCCAAAATCTTATGGAAAGCCCCTCCCTCCTCATGTGTCCACGTACTTTTGGCCATATAGTTTAGGTGAGAATCACAAAACCATGACATCAAATTTATTGAGATTAATTAAGTATCTGATCTATTTATCTATCTGACCATTACGATACTGTGCAAACTGAATGAGGGCTTTCCAAGGTGGGTGTCAGGACCAGGCTGCTTGTCTGTCACTCTGACTGACTGCAGACCCTCGCCGCCATGTCGACTGACTGTCAGGGTGCCGGAGACGACACTATCTCTCCCCTGGCCACGGCCTGATCCTGCGGAGCATCCCTGACCGCCATGCCTGCCGGTTTCAGCCGCATGAAGGCTGCAGCGTTTGCTGACTGGACTGCAGGGGTTGTTAACTCCCACACCAGGGGGGTCAGCTAATCCCCTGGCTGCCCTGCAGAGTGTGAGTGATGGTCTCCCTGCACTAGCGGGCTTGACTGAGCAGCAGATAGAGATGAATTGAACCCCTGGAGAGCAGAGCGGGCAACCACGATCAGGAAAATGTCTGTGACCCCGCTTCAAGTCTCTGCTGTGATCACTGAGCAGGGTCAGTGGCATCCATCTGCTGGTGGAGTCAGCATGCCGCAAGGGGGAGGGGAGGGGAGGGGTCCGTGTCCCCCCTGAGGCTTTGCCCTTGGCAATAGTTCTAAAGTTATGACCTGACAGAAATGAATATATAGAAATGAACATATTCTCTCCACATTTCACGAGAAGTGACGCCCTGATAACGGGGTTTTGACCTGCAGGTTTCAAAGCACATCACAAGGTGGCAGTACATCCAATGACTAAATACTCCAGGTCTCCCCTGTAACTATATTTGTGGTGCAGAGGACAAAAAATGTACATTAAGTCACTCACTCGTGTATTTTATTTTGGTGCGACAGGTAGTTATAGACTCCATCATTCATGTGGAGGTTATCCTGAAGTTGTTCCAGGGCAACGTGCTTACTTTGAAACAGAGTTGTTAATCCTGGCCTTGGCTGCCAGCAAGAAATACAACGGTATAAATTTACTACCACATCTTGATACAGAACTTGAACTTAACATGTTGTGATCCCAGGTGTGCTTTGTTCCTGCTAAACTGTCTGAACAAAACGAAACCATAAGCCAGTACATGAAGATCATTCACAGCCCCTGCGTCAAGCCACGAAAACAAAAAGTTTACTTAATGTGCATGAAATTCTTTTATTTTTGTTTTTCTTTGACTGAAATGAATTCTAGGTCTGACATACTTTTGACCAACAGAAAAGAGGGTAGAGTAAGAGTATTAGACCTTGAATCATTTCCATGTGCGACACATTTCTTATTACAGAAAATTATTTGGAATTTTCAGGCCTTAAATTCTCAATGTCAGTGTTTTTTGTTTTTTTTTTCTTACATAAAAAAAAATAAGGGGCTGCAGAAATCAATTCTGCCCCGGATTTAGTCTGACCACACAGATAAAGAAAAAGAAAGAAATACTTCCTCCCGTCTATTTTGGCCACTTGGGCTTTCCTGCCATGTTGGAGGAATTGATCACTGACTGTTTGAAGGTCCTCTCTCCCTCTCTTTCTCCCTCATGTCATCCAGTTCAGAAGTCTGGTTGAATTTATTGTCTCAGTTTATGGATGTGCTGAGCAAAGTGCAGTGTGGCTGCCTGGACAGACTCTTCAAGGACCAGAGAAGAAGGGAAGGGCCTGACATGAGGCCTGACCATTATGTGTGTGTATGTCACATTTTTGGGGAATTAGAGGCAGTTAACTGTGAACATTTGTCAAACTAAGGTCAAAAACTGGCTCATTTTCATTCAGCGACACTAAACTGTCTTGATGTTAATGTTAATTTACAGTTAACGGCTAAACTTTAGTAGATGTCAGTCATTCTTAACCTTATTGTGAAACAAATATGAGTAATTCAAATGACTAAATGTGATATAACCACACATGTGTTTGTGTGTGTTTGTATGGGCGGGTGAGTGTACGTGAAATTAGCGGCCCCACCTCCCACAGTAAAGCCATAAACTCAGCTATCCTCCCTCACGATCTCTCCTCAAAACATATAGGCTCCTGACGTGCTGATTGCTTTATTGATATTGATCAGGGCAAAGTGTCAAAGCACTCGTCCATCACCCTCTCAGTGGTGGGGGTAATTGTTATTTATGCATGTTAGAGGGAGAAGGTTAACACAAACAACACTCAGAATGGAACTGCACTCAGGTCCTGTTTGAGTTTGTTCCTTTTAGTAAAGCAAGGAAAAAGTAACCCTTGTCTATTTTTAGCAATAACTTTTTCCTCTACTTTGTTAATAACTATTTATTGTGTTGAAATGTAATATCTTTGTAATTTTCTTTTAATCACATTTTGCGTTGTACAAGCATAAAACCGTGTGCATTTAGTGTCACATCAGGAGGGCGGTTGCTGGTTGTGCACTCAGTCACATCCAGTATTTCTTACGCAATACTTATTATTTTCCAGTTCAGTGTTTAAGGACATACTGCATCAATTGCAAATTCTTTTTTTTTTTTTTAAATTTATTTATTTATTTATTTTTTTGCTGGGCATTACTTATTATCATGGTTAGATTACCACATGGTTTTAGAGGCACACAGGTCCTAACTTAATTATATTTATTTAAAGATTTTCACAAAGTAAAAACATTTTTTCATGCTCTTCAAGCCAAATTGTGTGTGGCTTTTGACCTATTAGTCGTATCCCGCTTGTGCTGTCCTTATCATCCCGGCATGATTGGAGGCTGGAGCCTGCAAGCCACATTTACAGTGCAAATGTTATCGTTCCAATGACACTTTAAACAGTCTTTATCAATATATAGTCATTCAAGGTTTATGAGCTTTGATAAAAATGCCACTAGCCAAGCAGGGTCATTGCAATGTGTAGCTACGGGGTTGAATTTTTCGAATTATTAATTGTGATTATTTTCTGTGGAACATCTGGAACTTTTTAATGCTCAACAGGTAAAATAAACACGTGGCACATTGAGAGGACAAAGTGGCCTGACTTGGCCTGAAGTGTAAGAGATATTGATTTTCTCCTCAGGAAGAGCAGCGTAAGGGCAAACTACAGAGTGAGCCTGGCAGAACCTTATCATCCTATTATCTTTAAAACAGTGGGTTATCATAATTGCTTACTTAATAATTCTATAAAATGATGGAGGTGCAACCTTTGCCTGGGCAGTAAACTGTCAAGTGCTTTTGATGCTGAGATTGAAAAGATTCCTGACGGGGTTAGAAATACTGCAACCTATTAATTTTACTAGGCAGATTACAAACACTAACAGACCTGTAATTTCCCCTCAAGTAAAAATGTTTAACAGTTCATAAAGAATTCGTGATTGAATTGGTCAACTAACACACAAAGTAAAGTAATTTTAAATGAATTTCCATGAAAATAAAACACTGATCGCCACCAGTAGAGCCACAAGTAAATTCTTCAAATAATTAACCAATAGTGGCACTGGAGCTCTCTTCAGATGTGATTAGTTTCACACCACTACAAGTGAGCAGAACAATGAGGCAGACATACTTAATCAAAAAGTGCAAACTTCATCACATTCATCACACTCAACTAAGCAAACAAGGTAGTGTTGATGACTCTGTCCTCCTACACAGTGCCAGGTAATGATTTTTAAACAAAGTTGCTTTTGGGATCGCTATTTAAGCCACATATGAGAGAGTTCAACAGTTTGTAGTCCATGTAAACTCTGATAGAGACAACAAGGAAAGTCCCCAAGCCAGGGTTTACTCAATTCCCCCGAGTGATCCTTTCTGTTTCTTCCAGTTTCTTTCCATAACTGGAAAAAAGGGGGTTCTGTGGAGACAGCAAATGCTACAAAGACACGTTGTATAACAAAACAAGCGCACATCTGACAGGTGCTCGCCTCCGCTGAGCAGGCAGTAACCTTGGAGGGAGTAGACAGGAATGTAGCAGCCCTATCTGAGCTCAGAGGGAAATACTGACTGCAAAGGCCTTTTTTTGTTCCAAGAGAAAAATCAATATTCCAGAGTCCATCACACGAGCAGGCATTTTGGTGTTTTTTTGTTTTTTTTTTCCTTTCTTTCCAGGTGGGTTCCAGCTATGTGAAACAAGCTCAGAATGACCCCTGGAAAAATAGTTAATACCTAACTTCTTTATCTTTGGTTTACAGCCAAGAGTTCTACCTCCAAATCAATACATGATACACAAATATCCCAGGGCTCCATGTTCTAGACAGAGAGCAATGACGGGGGCTTGAGAGTTAGTCAGCTTCATACCACCTGGCAGAGAAGGTTTTTTTTTTTTTTTTAGGGATCAGAAGCTTCTAGTTGAGTCAGTGTAGAAAAAGTCAGACCAGGATATATACCGGTGCGCCCATAAGTGCAAAACTGCAAGACGTTATCAACACTCAGCAGTTTCAAGTCATGTTTTGACAATTTGAAGGTTGTAGCCTACCAGGTCAAACCGCCTGGAAAACAAATGTTAAAAGAATGGTTTGACATTCAGGGGGAAATATATTCACTCTTGCTGAGAGATCAACACCAGTCTCATATTTGTACGGGCAACATGAAGCTACAGAGCAGCCAGTTATTTTAGCTTACGCCTAAAAACTGGCGATTGCATGGCAGCCAAGACATAACCGATTCAGCTCCAAATCGTCAGACTTCTGGAGGATAGTCCATGTGGAAAGAGCACTGCTAGCTTATTGACCAGGGCTCCTATAAAACGCAAAAAAGCCAATACTTTATCTTCCAAAAGCTTCTGTAATGTTTTGACAATGTCAGGGTGTAGCTGCTGGCTAATGGTTTGAAAAAGAAAAGCTGAAATTATCGTCTGTTACGCTACGTATTTATATTTTCAATTAGCTGAAATGACTGAACAAGGGTTAATATATTCTGTTACCTTTGGCCAGAGACAAAGCTGTTTTCCAGCCTTTAGCCGAAGCTAAGCTAGGCTAAGCTAACAGGCAGCTGGTTGTAGCTTGATTATTTAGACTGCAAACATGAATAATCTTCTTTTATACCTCTCAAGGTGAATAAATAAGATATCTTCCAAAATGTAAGTGTATACCTGTAATAAATCAATTTTTGTTCATAATTATCAGTTTAGTTTTTACGATGCCTCGTATTTGTGTCTCAATCGAGAAGAGATAAATGAAAATATCGATTTTCAGGGAATATTTTCAACCTGCACTGAAAGACTCTTCACAAAAAAAAAACACCCTGTTAAAATTACTGAAGGTCTCAGCATGTAGCCTGGGAATGCAGCATCTGGAGCTTGATAGCATACCGGGCACTTTTCTGAAGTGTTATTCCAAACCCCTCTGTTGGAGAGCAGAAGCTAGCTGTGTTTATAGCAAAGCCCAACAAGCCTGAAGTTTTCTCTCCTTTCTGAGTCTCCGCTGGCCAAGATAGTTGATATCTGTCACTGTCTGGCACGCCATCCCCGCAGACCTTGTAGCGAATCAACAGGGCAGCTACCAGACAGATAAAATGCCACATGAGAGTTTTCAGAGACCTAAAACAGGTTCCAGTTCCCAACCTCTGTTATAGTGAGAGAAAGGAGCATCCACTTAGGGAGGGCAGACATCCCCCCCACCGATAGTAGCAAGTAATCTCTGAGGTCGACCTGTCAGTCAGTTCCTGGAGACGGATGACGTGAGGCCCCTGATAGGCTGTCTCCAATGGATGAGACACCAGTCGGCCACACGGGCTGCTGGGACACAGAGCAGGACCCAAGGCGACGGATGTAGCTGATGGGGGGGTGGGGTGGGGTGGAGGCAGGAGAGATGAAGAGAAGGTGGGTCAGAGAGGTGGTGTGGCAGAGGAATGCCAAGGCGGAGAGGTGGGGGTCATGGAGAAGGTCTCCTGATGAGCAGAGAGACAGTTCTCTGCTGGAGACTGTTGCATGGCTGACAAAGTTTACTTAACACCAACCCCTGGGAGTGTGGGTCACCGTGGAGGGGAGGAGGGGAGGAGGGGAGGAGGACCCTGTTCATCCCCAGCTCAGAGAGTTACATTCAGTCACAGCAAAAGATCTGGAGGACAGTGAGACTGGGGAACAATATGGGTTTGCTGGTGCAGTTCATAGGTTTCTAACAATGATTTAATACCTTCTAAGCAATCACTGATATTCAGATAAGCCAATATAGTCAGCAAATGAACCTGCAATGATTTCCATTTAGCCAGTTTTTGTTTGAGCTCGTATAGTGTGATAATGCAATTTGCAAACAGGTACAACCTCACCTGGCTGGAAACCTGGAGGGGCTGTTAAAGAAGTCTGTCCCTGAATCCATCTGAGTTAACCTACTGTTTGTCCTCCAGGTTTGATTTCCTGTCACCATGCTTCATAAATGTGATGCTTTTCTGTGGCTGACTTTTAAATCCCACGTGCCGGAGTTTCCCCACAGTAAAAGACAAGAACAAGGAAGTGTTTTCAAAAACTGCCTAGCTTCTCACAGTATTAACCTCGCAGTGCGAATGCATAAAAACAGAACAGGCTGGATGCTTGCTGTGTTTAATTCGCTGTCTCAAACAAGAATGCAAGACTGCGTTGATGGATTTAAAAGTTTTTGGACAACAAAGAATAAAATGGCACAAAAGAATAAAGCATATCAGTCTCTGACAACACTGTAGTCGAACTGAAAGGCGCTGGGGCTTGAATGTGTTTAACTGAGTGGGACTGAAAAGCAGAGCAAAATGAATTCTCTCTAAAAATTCAAAAAAGTGAGAACAAAAGTAAAATCTTTCTTCAGAATTTAGACTGAAAATTGTTGACATTATCTGGTATTGTTTCAGTATTTACAGTACATCATACCGTGGTAATGTAGACACTTCCTTTCAAAACATATTTTCAACAATTTTATGTACCTATGTGATATCATCACTGTGGATTGCTGATCAACTTTAGACAAAGAAATAATAAAAGAGTAGCAAAATTCCATGTATTAGTCATATTATATGTAAACATCCTCTGTGTAGGTGGCTATCATAAAAGTATTTCCAAATGACATTTGATGTTTTCATCCTGGATAGAGGATTTAACCATTTAACCATTGGCCCTGCTTTAAGTACACAGACTGTACATTACAAATACATGTGCCAAATTTTTCCACATTGTTTCACTTTCTGGCTCTGTGTGCTGTAACAGAGATATACTGTCACTAGGCTACTGACAAAGGCTATCAGTATTACTTCAATATGTCAACAAATCCAAAGTAATTCTGAATGAGTAGCGATAGTCGTTTTGTTTAATGTAAAGATGTTATCAATTTTTACAAGTTGACAGTGTTGGCTAAGGTCTCCCCTCTTCTTTAATCAGAGTAAGTCTTCATTTTTAGCACCAGTCAATATTCCCTCGATCGCAGCAACTGCCCATGACTCCAATTAGATTACAGAGATTTATCGAACTGGCTTCCGGTTTTCAGATAGGATAGTGGCAACACTTATCTCCTGATATTCCCTTATCAAAAAACAATTTAGTGAGAGAAACAGACATTAGCCCAGATTTTTTTACACTGCCGAGTGCTCCAGCTTAGTCTCCTCAGTACAAGGGTCTGTTTGCACTGTGCACACACACCTCCATCTGCCCGGATAGAGAAGCATTAACATTGCCTTAGTGCTCTCTTGATGTCACTGCCATTACGTTCGCATCAAGCTCTTGGACTTTGAGACTTGATCAATTCAGCTCGGACGTGGAATACTGAAAGCTGTAAAGTTTCAGGGAGGACTGGGTGCTTTTGTGCCTTTATGCACAAGTGTTGGTGTGTGTGGTTGGCTGGGCAGCAGGGATGGGCCAACAGGCCAGGCTTAGCAGGTGGTGAGAGAAGTCACTACAGGAGATGGAGCCGGTGGGTCACCATGAGGTTATCCTGACCTGAGCTTGCTTGTATTTATCAAGAGCCTAGGGAGGCATGTGTTTTTGTGTGTGGGGTTTTCTCTCTTTTTTTTTTTTTTTGTTTTTTTGCCTGCCAATGCATACGCGTATGTGTGTCTATGTGCAGAGAAAGAGCCGGTGGAAATCAGGGGATAATTATAAAGCAGCAACAAGATTTTGACAAAAGTATTTATTAAAGATATATTTGTGTGTGTGTGTGTGAAGCCAGGAGGCCATCTTTGGGAGTCTGGCCAACAGATTGCAAGAGAGGAGACGGGATGAGAAGAGAAAAGCTGGGCAATAAAAGTTGTACAGAGCACGCCAAGGTTTTATGGAGTTAATAACAAAGTTCGAACTCCAGTTATTAACCTTGTTAACCAAAGATGTAGCTTTTTCTGCAGACTATTTTCTGCCAGACACCTGCTGGCATGTCAGATGTAATGGTTCATGTAAAGCTGATGTGCCCAACAAGCATTCAGACTATTTGTTCTATCCGTGGATGATGCCTGTAAAAGGGGCTGCAGGTGCTTGGACCAGGGGCACAGCGTCTAGGGGCCACGTTAACTATTAACACAGCCATATAATACTGTTACTGATTACCGCCTCTCGCTCTTGAGACTCCCACTGACCTGAGTCACAGGTAGGAATCCCGCTAAGGTGTGTATTTGTCTGTGCATGCTCCTATAGTGTGGCTTTCACACACCAGCCTTCACCATGTGTGGTGTTAGAAAGTAGCCTCCCTCCTAGTCATAATTCTTTTTTTCTTCTTCTTCCTCTCCCTCCCTCTATTCATCCCTCTCTGCTTCCTACGCTCCTACGCAGACCTGTTCACGCAGTTTAGTCCTCTCCCTCCCTGAATCTTTTCAACGACCTTCGTGATGACCTTTATCCTTCCTGCCATAAAACGCCGAGACGTAAAGATGTCTTGTTCAAAGTTAAGAGGAACCATGTTTGACATGTAGTGCTGCGGGTACTTTACTCTGGGGCAAAAGTCTAAGGTGTAGAGGACACTGATGAATGACTCACAGCACATGTACAGCAACGCATGCTGCTGTGAGATGAGGAAACGTACGTCATAATGAACACGTTGTAATAGGAACTCTGCTTAAGCTACGTTACATTGTAATATTTTCAACATAGTGCAGGAAGATAAAGACTCTCGTTAGCAATTTATAAATGATTCTTCAGTCAAAGAAAGAGTCACCAAAGCCCTGTAATGAGACATACTGATTTTAAAACTAGTTTGGGAAGTCACCGTCATTAACCACATCCTTCCAGTTGCTCTAGTCTTTGAGATACCAGAGATGAGCAAATTTGTGACTTTAACAAAAATGTGTAGTTCACAAAATGTCTAAAAATCTAAGATTGGTATCAATCTTCTCATCTAACAGCAATCAAACAGGCATTTCCCTGAAGCGTTGAACTATTCTTTTAATATGTCAATAAAGTGAACACCCCAAAAATGATTCATATTAACGTTTGAAGCCTCAGTCAACTGGAAAGACAGAGCTGGTTCTGCACTTGACTTCTTCTTTTTTTTTTATGTATGTCATGTCATGTTATGTAAATCCTGTTTTTAAAAAATAGATTTGCCAAGTTTATTTTCTGGTAAAATTACAACCTGTAATTTAAAAGGTCAGTTCACTCAGATAAGAAATATTTTTTTTCTACTGAGGAAATACTATCTATGAAAACTCTTGACAGTATCTGCATGGGATCTATTTCAGAATAATATAGGGAGCACAATTTTTATAAGCAGACATTGCTGTTAATTTTTTAATGCTCTTTTTCAATGCTGTGAGTGAATTACATTGACATTTCAAGCGGAGATCTTAAGAGAGATTTCAAAACCAGGGCAGCCGGATCTTCATCTTGCAGCAGATGAATGTAGAACATCATCACCATCCTCACAATTACTCTGCAATTGTTTGTCTTAACAGTCACATAATGTCATGGAGCCATGCTCAAGATACCAGCTATATCAACCACTTCATCCTCGCCTTGATTCGCCAGTTTTATCACATTGTGTTAATCATGTTGGGTGAATAATATCTCCCAGTCCAGACTTCAAACCTCAGTGATGTCTGGCTGCCTGGGTGCAACATCTTGAGGTTACAAGGCTGCGTCCTAGCAGATCTGTAAACACTGGACTTAGTGGAGCCTAAGCACCTAAGCTGCTGACCGACTTCTATCAAAACAAACCCCACACACACTGGCCAGGGTTTGTCTTTGTGTCAGTGGGGATAATGGCTGGGGTCAGGCCAGAGGCCGTCTTGTTTTGAAGTTCAGAAGAGGATTTAATTGCATCTTAGTTTGGGAACAGAATCTAATTTGGTCTTTAAGACAGTTTATGTCGTCATAAAATTATCGACCAACATTTTTCCAGCTACAGGTGTGCCATACAGTCTTTATACATTCAATATGGTTATACAACTTCAGTTGTGATAACAGCATTCTTGTGAAATAACTGGCAATGTGGACGTGACTCTGACACTGAACGGAAGTCATGCCAGTCGAGAACTGAACCAATGGTAAGTCAGATCAGCCATGTCTTTCTTGGCCTCTTTTGTTGAAGCGTACGGTACAAGTCACAATAAGGGATTTAACTGTACGTGCTGCAGATCACCCTGATATGGCCTCCCTTTTTTCAAATAGGAGACCCAGTGTTGTGGTCAGGGCTGAAACTGGACATGTTTGTTAGATACCAGTAGAAGGCCAACACTGCTCATGTTTAATTTTGTGGTAATATTCATACAAGGAAGTTCTGCATTCGAAACCAATCTGTTACTGTGAAGTAGAAGGGATTGTGACACATTGTTTTTCGACTAAGCCGCGCGTTTTCTGCCAACAGGGACACAAACCAGTCTGAGATATTATACTCCCACCATGGGCAAACATGCAAACACAGCGAGCCACTGCTCCGCATGGTACAGTACACACCGTTAGAGAGGGCACAAAGGAAGGCGCATGATTGGTGTGTTTGACAGCGATCTGATAAAACCATAATTGGAGCATGTAGAATGCATATGTTTTTCAGACAAACAAAAGCCCTGGTCACGCCATAGAAACTGCCTCTCAATGTTTTCATTGTCTGGCAACTGACTAAAGTGAATGAGAGGGCGACAGAAACCTCCAAGTCAGACTGAGAGTGTGTTTAATGTGTGCAGAAGGGGAGCTGTGTGAGTGTGCACTTGTATGCATGTGTGTTAAGTGTGAGAGGCTGAGACGAGGCGAGGTTGTACGGTCATGGAAGGACAAGTGCCGTGCAAAGTTGGCCATGTCTAGTGGAGCTCCAGACCTCTTTGAGTGAAGTAAAAATCTTATCAGATCTGAGAGGGCTTATTTGTTCTTCTGGCTGAAAAGCTATAGACACATTTGAACACATTTTCCCTCTAGAAAGAAAGTTTAACTGTATTTACAGAAGGTCAAGGCCGAACTTTAGCACTTCCTACTTGGAGAAACAGTTATTTTGAAACATTGTTTATCATCTTGTTATTTTCTGTGAGCATTCTAAGGGTAAGTAAAAAAAAAAAAAAAATCTCACTTACCTCTGGTGATTATCTAGCCATAGGTAGATATGCAGATAGTTTTATTGGAGATGTCTGATTTAAGAGATTTCTGCCTCCAACACTGAATAGTTTTTATAGAAGCTGCTTTCTACCACTGAAAACTGAGAGTTGTTTCTGAACTCACCTGAACCACATATATGACATACAATTACCAGGTTGCTGGATATTTATTTTTTATATTTATTCAACACAAAAAAATTATGTGTTATAACTTATGTAAAAACACTAAGTCAAATTAACATAACATTTTTCATTGTTCTGCCAGGGAGGCACCTACCTGCCAAGTCAGTCCCAGACTTAGATTTTCAAGATGGACAGGTGCGTAGGCTTGAAAATCTACAACACCTTTCAGCATCTGCAGCAGAGACTGTGTGTGGAAACCTTGATTTCCTCTTCCACAGTGTCTTTGTGTAACCTCACCAGTGATATCATTTGTTCATAGTTTTTGCTGGACCACAACTGTGGGGCCAGCCCTATAATCGTGAATGTTACTGACTGACTGATTATAATTCCTATGGTCAGCCAAATGCCATGCAACCAATTTGGAGCTTTCCCATTGGCCGTTGCCCTTTCAAAATGAATTGGTGCAAACAGGTTCTATTAGTGGGCGTTTACAGACTGCAGTGTAGCCAACTTGTTACGTTTGTTGCTAGATTTAGATTTTTTTTCAATCAAGACAAGGTATTACCTAGTATATGGCTGGACTGTGTATGGGTGCAAACCATGGGATCAGGGTTTAGGCCCCTTGTTATGTGTGCTTTTCCTACTGTGACATGTTAAAATGTCTTCCGTGATTGCTCATCAACAACCACCGGCTTTTAATTTATAACAATTACAGGAAGTGTTGAGCTTGTATACACAGTAGAGAAACTTTAACAAACAACAGTGAATGTAAAAGGAGGCTTCATACTAAGATACCACTATGACCAATTATACATATCAGAGGGAATAGATAAAGGCCTGTTACCTTCTGCAGTTTGAAGACATATTGCATATTTGAAGAAATACAGTATCCTAGTTTAAAACTGTTGTGGATCTCAGATGGAGGCTGGGCACTAGTGAGAGACAAAAACAGAGAGACAATGTCACCTCTAACTTTCTGTCTGAGCGATCATTTAACAAGTAAATATAGCCGAAAGTACAGCACAGTCTTTGTCTTTCCCTTATGTGTTTGGCGATCTTGTCAGAAGACTTAATGGTTATAAAATCTGAATTTTAGCAGCAGCGTATATGAGAGTTTGACCTACTCTTGTTTCATGCGCACACACTTAAATTTTTCATGTAGATTTATTTTACAGATTTACAACTAACTTTTAATTATTTGTGAACATCACTTTACAAGCTCAGAATCCTAAAATCAACATGGGATCTCTGATGCAAAAATAAACTTACCTCCAGGCAGTTGATTCCTTCATGTTTACAAGATATTAAAAGGCTTAGTGGTGAAGTCCCCTGCTTTGTTGAGGTTTGTTTGGAGATTGACATGATGCAGAGCTCTAAGTATTTTACTTACGGCCTACAGACTGTACAGGGAGCCAAGGATTAATCACTGCAATCATCTTGTTTTTTGTGTCCATATTAGGTAAAAAATGGCGGGTGGGTGAACAAGTGCTAACCAATCAGCACCTTTCGCTGTCGAGCATGTCCCGTTTCGTGTTCACATGATTTCTCCTTGTTCCCCAATTCATTCTTATGCTGCGGTTCATATTTGTCACTTACAATTTTGTAGCTCTTTCTACCGTGAATGTCTTATTTTGTTAATTTCCTGCCACCCCGTGTCAACCCTTTCCAGTTGCAGGACAGATCAGGTTATATAAGTGCTCTTTTATTAAATGACACAATTTACACAACATGAGTACCCACACTGCAAACCAGCAAACGTGAAGCAAGAGCTCAGAAAAAGTAAACAAAATCCATGAATTTCAGCTGAGAGTCAATGAATGTTAAAAGTTCATAAACTGAAGCAATAAGTGAAAGCAAAAGTCCAACAGCAGCTGTGTATGAAGTTCATCTTACTAATAAATTATAGTCACACAGCATTCATAAATAAAAAGTTCATTCATTTGAAAACAATTTTGACTAAATAAAAGGCTTGAATTTCCTGTGCCCAAGGACAGTTAAGCCTGTATTTGGAAACATGCATCGCTTTGTCCTAAAGAAGGACAGAAATATCTAAAGAATCCCCAAATTGGACTACTCTGCAGACAACACAGAGGGCACTGACTTTAAGTATCAGTGGATGTGTATTCCATTGAAATATCGATCAGATGTCATAAGTGACAAATGAAATGGTGGAATGAAGGAACCTCATCAGTCAGACTACTAAAGTTACACAGCTGAAATTACTTTGAGCCACTGAGGGAAAATAAGTAACCTCACTAACGACATAATCTACTGTAGCTGTGACGGATAAACCCGTAAACAGATCTCCTCCAGATTTTAAATTGTTTATAAAGTTTAAGATTTGAAATGCTCATTTTGGTGTAAGAAATACATATTACACAGACTGGCCTCACAACGTTAGAGCTCTATTCATTGTCATATAGCAAACAACAAATGGGGTGACATCACACATTTTCACAAGTTCTCTCTTTACTTTTTAACTTTAGGAGAGAGTGATGCACGTTCATAAATACTGACCAAATTGTTTTGGGGGGCATAGAAATAAGGAATTAATTTTTGAAAAGGGATAGATTCTCCTTTAAATTCAGAATCCGTGATTATAATGTACCATCCTCAAAGCATCTGGTTCAGAAAATGAACAGACTAAAATGATTAAATTCTAAATATTAAAGTACTTGTCAAAGTATGGAAGCCTATAGGGGACTTTATTAAAAATGATAATGTAAGGTTGAATTTTGAAAATGTTATTCCACTGTAGAATTGTAATATTTTACATATGTATGTGTTAGATGAGTAAAAATTAAAATGCTGTAATCCAATTTACATTTTCATTTTCACATACTTGTGGGGGTTTTCTGTGACCACATAAAAATGAAAATTGAGAGGTTGTTTGACATTTCATTCTCAAAGATTTCAGCTGCCCTACAGTGGACATTAATAAAATGCAATAAACAAAATATGCATGTTGCTACGCTGAAAATGAAAAGGCAATTTTCTAACAATTTGAAAATGAAAATGACATTTGTTGTCAAAAGGTACAAAAAATCGCGCAAATTGTCTCACTTCCAATATCAAGTAATCTCAGGGACAGATATCCCTAAAACCGATCAAATAAAACCAAAACAATCTGCTCAAGGAGACACCAGAGGTAAGTGAGAAAATATCATTTTTTGTCATTTATAAATGACAAAGGAATGTAATTTTCTCAGAGTTCTGGTTCTGAACAAATCAGCCTTTTTCACAATTGACATTTTGCCTTGTCATGTAGGAGAAGCATTAACAGTGTATCTGTTCTCTCCAAGTGCCTGTGTAAGCCATGACGGTGTGACAGTGAGCCAGCATGCACGATGCTAAGATCCTGAAACTGAAGCTGGTAAATGTGCTTTTCTTACTGTGACATGTTAAAATATCTTCTGTGACTCCTCATCAACAACCGTCTGCTCCTCAGATTTTATTTTAAGAGTTGGTTTCATTTCCACCGTACACTCTTCTGGTAAGCAGCTGAAGCTCCTTAGACCTTGGAAGCATGCGTGTGCCTGCAAGCTACATCTGTCAATACTATACTACAGCACCAGGCCCAAGTGTCCAACCCCATGTAACCCCCACCACCACCTACTCACGTCCAAACTTGTCTCTGTTTTGCTATCAGTGACGTCACCATGGCCCAAGGCTGTTTTCTCTCGGGCTGGGGCTCCAAACAGCTGATTCAGGGTAAAGTCACAAAGTGTACTGGAGACCTGACCTTCTCTCCTGAGACAAAACACAGAGAGAGTGGCTGGCTCCACAGGATGGAGACGCTGGCGTGGAAACAATAACACGGCCTCTGAATCTACTCAAGAGATGAGGCATGGTTTTCCAGAGAGGAACACAGAAAGACGGTCGGCCAGGCGTTTTTTTAGTTGACTAAAAGTTGGCGTTCACACTCGATCTTTCTTTGATCTCCGCTCATTTGTTGTGTGGTGGAATCCCAAGTTTCCCAGCGCATGTTTGCATATGCTGATGAGTTGTAAACAATCCAATAAAAGAGTAATTTTCCCTTTTAAATATATTTGAGTTGAATAATTTCTTAAAGTCCTGGCAAACTAAAACAATCCAAAATCTGTGGGAAAACAAAACATTTACAAAAAAAAAACAAAAAAACAACAGGATTGTGTGCAGTAGCAATACTTTTTTCTTTAAAAATAGTAGTTTTTAAAATATACAAAAGTTAAATAAAAAGATCAATAGCACTCTAACATATGTAAGCTAAATATGAAGCTTCGGGAGATAGTTAGCTTAAATAGCTTAGCTTAGTACAAAGACAGGAGGCAGTTTGGAGGGAACAGCTGGTCTGAATCTATTCAAAGGCAATAAATTTGGCACCTCTGACACTCACCAATTAGCATGCTATAGCTTGTTTGTTTATATAAAGCTGTGCTAGTTATTTCCTCCCGCTTCCAGTGTCTATTCTAAGCTAACACAATCGACTGCTGGTTGTAGTTTCATATTTAGAATACAGATGTGAGCGTGTCATTGATCATCTCATGTAACTCTTGGCAAAAATGTCCAACAATTCATTTAAATCATTTCATGACCCCTCAGATTTATTCTGTGACCTATTTTAGGGGTCCCAAACCCCAGGTTTTAAACCACTGGTACTCACCACTTCCCAGGAATAGTAATATTTTTTTTCCACTGAGTAATTTTTGCCCTGGTTTGCAAAACACTTTCGTAAGAAAACAGACCTACATTCCACCCTTTTTATGCTTGTTCATTTTTAACCTTAATATGTCTCTTATTAGAGTTGATCTAAAATGATCACACTTTAAATGAAATTAGAATCTTCGTGTGTTGAATTGTATACTTCTGCCTTATCTTGTTTTAATAGCTTTTTAAACACTTAAGTTTTATAGATGATGGATGGTGGCCTTATCTGACTTCTGGCTCTCTCCAGACGGGGTTCCTTTGACGTGAAACCAAAAGTGGCGGAAGTTATCACGGCTTCCTTAATTCTCTAAAACACTGGGAGATTCCTGCTCTGCGTCAGCACCTGACTTTCATGGAAATTAAAATGAACTGAGCTACTGATGCTGAGTTAAGTGCAGAACATTTTTCTCTCCAATTTTTCTTCCCGGCCTGTTTTTCCCTTATTCAGAAATACAGCAAATCCAGATTCTTCCTATGTGTGCCATAAGATTTCATTTTCCATAACCAAGAGTAAAAGCATCTCTGTCATCCATCTATATCATAAGATACCTAAAAATAGCAAATGGACTTTGGTCTTTGGCAACCTGCTGCTGATCGAGGAGTCCACCTCAAAAATGAAGCTGGAGCTTGAAAAGTGTACAAACCCATTTGATTATTCCATAAGAGATCCATCTCCTGATCCACTTAATCCCACATCCAATATGACTAAACCCAAATATGCAAAATATGCAAATTAATGTTATAATTACATGCAGCAGGGCTTTGCTGTACAAATCCACCTAATCCCTCATATTACAGAGCAATGTGCCTTCCCTTAGTTTGTCCTATCAAAGCTGTGTTTGAATTTCAACTCTATATGATATCAGAACAAACTGTATTTCATATCAAATCAAAAAAAACAAAAAAAACAAATACTGTATCTATGCTTACAACAAAAGTTGTATTTTTTATCTTTAACTGGTGTATTCCCACTGATATCAAGGCCTCTTTCTGAGGGAAAAGACGTATCCAAGACAAGAGCGGCTCAAATGATAAAAGCAGTTCACAATACAATGACATTAAGCTATAGCTGATGCATAGATGGAGCCAGAGTTCAGAGAATAGGTCAAATGAACCCTGAATCCTGTGTCAGGAAGATAAGACATCATGACACTGACGTGATAAACTGGAGCTGCTGGAGATACAAATAATATCTGTCTCCGTTTTTTTAAGGGACAGAAAAGCTTGCGACTGTTTCCCAGGAGTGTGTATCTTCATTTGTGGTAAATCATGTTCTTGTTCTTTACAAACAAATACGAATACACCTCTCAAATGAGGAGGAATGTATTGCATTCATCACATGACGGTACAGGATTGTCAGCAGCCTTCAGTCACCTCCAGAAAATCCTCTTCCAATGCTGACCTACACACACAAACACACACAAACACACACACACACACTCAGTATAAGCGGGCAGGTGAGAGCAGGGCGTTCCATTGTGGGCGAGCCAAGGAAGCAAGGACGGTGCATGTCCAAAATGACAAAGGTTGCTTTTACACCTGTCACGGCCCGTTTAATCATCTACCACTTCAAACAGGGGGAAGCTGATGCTCATGGCCTCCCAGCAGCCTTTGCTCCAGCAGCTCTGGACAGGCTACCATTCAGTAGAGGGCCAGGAGAAACAGACCTGTGCAGGTATAAAACTTAACTGTGTCTTCCATAAAATAAAAACAAATAGGTCAACCTTTTAGAGGCTCCAGAAGCAGGACGTGGAGGTAATAAATCCAGGACACAGCTTCTACAGGTGCTGTGGCAAATTTAACATAAGGACAAATTCAGAGCTTTCCCTCATAAACTGATCTGGATTGAGTTGATCTGATGCGTCTCTATGGATTCATACATTTACAAGAGAAGGGAAATGGTGCTGTGAGCTTGTTGCTTTATTCATAAGTTGAGTTTTCTTTTTTTTTCAGTTTCGTGGGGACAAACTATTTTTTTGTTTGAGCTGTGCAAACCAAAGTTTAAATCTGTAATGGATTTTCTTTGAGGTGTAGCATTGGCTCTGGATACATTGTTAATGGATATTTACAGTCATTATATGTAGGATTGTAATTGTTGATTAATAACTGCTTCTGGAATATTTTTTTTTAGAAATGTATGCCACATTTAAAAAGTAGTATAGCCTATATTATAATCACTTGCTTTAAGAGGGCCTCCAAATTCCTGATCCTCAATAAGTAGGCTATAATTTTTCTTCCAGTAGACTATCAATTTAATCAATATTTTATTTTGAAAGGAAGTGTTTCAATGCCTTTCTTTCTGTCAAATGTCCTTACCCGTAGAGTTGTCACAAACATGTAGGCCTATAATAATGTATTTTTATAGCTCTGTCAAGTAAGTGGAGCATTTGACTACATTATTAAAGACAAACAAGCAAAAACCTCACCATGACACCAAAATGCAAACATCTCAAAATATGTGCAGGGTGTCTTCACCTCTTACGATCAAATCCATCCACATATGATGGGATGGCGTGCGCGTCCTGCCTGTGCACTGCGAGCATCACATAACTAGATAGGGTTAGGTGTAGGAGCAATGATTGCCTATAATGTAGCATTATAATGCAAACTTATCAAAAACAATGAATGGACTATAAATATTTAACTATATTAAAAGTCTAATCTAACCCACGCTGCTTGACTTAAAACTACACATCAGCCTTCACGTGAAATACAAGGATGAAGCGGATGAAATGATGAATGGCGTCTCCTCCCTGCGTTTTACTCACATGTACAGTCGCTGCAGCCACTTCTCGTTTATCACAACGAGACGCGTTCGTGCTCAGGGTTAAATGTCCCAACAGAGGAGACAAATCTAAACTCCCCCCCCCCCCCCGTCAGTCACAGAGAAACTGCAGATTGAAAAGAACAAATAGTCACCACGTTTGCACTCACCGACAGGAATAACGAATCGCACTGAGAAATAATGTCCACGTTTCAGGGGAGAGTTTGTGAAAGTCGGCGGTGTCCCGGCTCCTTGTTATCTCCATAACATCATGCATATTGCGGCAGTATTGGCTAATCAGGAGCAGGCCATAACAAGAGCTGGAGAGCCGGAGATAATCATTATCAAGTCGGTACATAAGCCACTGACACCTGAAGAGGGTCGGCCATTAGCCTGTACACCTCCTGAAAGAAACAAACATTATTCAGATAAAACTGGAGCCACAGTCCAGGTAAAAAAAAAAAATCAATAAGAATAAAAGTTTTACAAGCTTTCAATTTTAAATTAACATTGGTTCATTATATATTATTATTATTGTTATTATTAGTAGTAGTAGTTGTAGTAGTAGGCTAGTATAAGTATTAGTTTCATTTGGTTATTATTATTTATTTATTTATTTAGTTTAGTTTCATTCTAACGAAATTAAGATGCCATTGGATTATTAACAGGCTAATAGCCAAATATTCTTATTATATTTTTTTTAATAAGAGTGGAAGCGCGACCCAAAGACTCAATTTAGAAATTTAAATTGGCTTCATCATCCCCTGAATGCAATCAAATGTAGGCTGATATTTCACGTAGGCCTATTCTTATTCTCTTTCTCATTATCAGGCAGTAGTAGGCCCATCAGCCTGCGAGATACACACGTCTCAAAGGGCGTTTTCCCAGTGAAAATGATGATCGAGATGATTGGATTTACCGCGGCTGACAGTGATGCAGGCCCACGGTGGATAAATGTGGAGACAGGGCGGCGTCCTGCCACTTCTCCCCACAGGCTCCGTGCGTCGGAGCAGCACACTTTGACATCACTGCGAAAACACCTCATTCATCAGCGGGAGGCTCCAGCGAGTGAGGAGCAAAGAGGAGGGGGAGCACAACGGGATTTTGTATTCTCGCACCTCCCTGACAACCGCTCGCTGAGGCGATGGGATGGGAGACAGTAGCGCTTGGTTTAGTTACTCCCTCTGATTAAAAAAAAAAAAAAAAGAAAAGAAAAAGAGACATCTCCAAAACATCTCGGGTTTCTGTGGCGGTCAGATGGTGTGTGGAGTTGGATCCTATAACTAAGAGCAGACTGAAGACACAAGACCTACAGCACAGCACAGTGTGTCCTCCTGCGCAAAAAAAAAAAAAGAATATAACCAATAACCAAAATATGAATCCATGTGAGTTTATAAACGGGGGTTTGGACCTACAGCAAATCGGATCATATCCAGACATCACATGTCCAGCACTCAGACAGACACACATAACCTACACATACAAGGGATGATATCTAAAGTTAGGCACTTAGAGCAACAGCAATAATTATTATTTTATTATTATAGCTGCGACTGTTCTGTGGCCTGGTCGAGTTTTAGCAGCAGCAGCAGCAGCAGTGATAACAACAGCAGAGGGCCTAACTGTGTGTTGCACTATCAGCAGCAGCTGCAGCTGTATTATACTGCAGCCTGAGAGCCTGCATGTGTTCATCCTGTGGCTTTCTGCTTAGATTTACACCTTGGTCAAGTGGCCCCAGAAAAAGATACACTGACTTGTGCCAAAAAGAGAATACATTTTAATAGTATAAGTACTAAGCAACTGTTAGAGTAGAGTAGTATAGGTGCAGTAATAATAATAATAGTGGAAGTAGAGTAACAGTAATCTAGCTAATAATGATAGCCTATCTGTAGCTCTAATAGTAGCAGTAGGTAAGTGGCAGGAACTGTGGCCGTACAAACAGTGGCAATAGTAGCTGTAATAATGATAATAGTTCTTGTAATAAAAGCATATAGGCCAACAATATCAATATTAAATTGTGGAGTGCAGCTCCGCGGACTCCAGCGACAGACTCGAGTTTAGTAGTTGTAGTAATTTAGTTATGTAGTTATTGGCATTACGGGTGGTGAATTTGGAGTAAGTCGTGAAGTAGCCCACAGGTCCCTGCAGCTTCCTGTGCAGACTGTGGTCATAGCGCTGGTATTAGGCTTGTAATAGTGGCGGGCTAATAGAAGTGGTAAACAGTGGCAAGTAGTGGTAATAGTAGTAATTATACTTAAATATATATATAGATATATATATATATCTATATATATATGTCGTAAATGGTGCACTCCCTTCAGTTCAGTCTGATTTATCGTGACCTGTTAGTAGCAGCTGTAAGATTATAAATATCATAAATATTAGAAGTGAACGGCGGAGCCCTCAGGTCTCCCTGCAGCCTCCCAGCCAGCTGTGTTGCAGCAGCAGCAACATCAGTGGCGTCCTCTGCAATTCAGTCGCTGGTGCTCAGCTGTCTCCCACCCAGACAAAATGTAAACAGGCACAAATCCCCGCTGAATGGTCGTGAATGTGACGAACCGGGGACTGTTTGTTAACCTCCGTGAACACGCACGGGAAGAGCTGTAAATGAGCGAATGATTCGATTGACACCTTCGCCACCTCTGATCACTTCACTCAGCCGCATGTATATTCAGGCTGAGCGAATCACCGCGCTTCAAAGCGGGGCTGCTCACGGCGGAGGCATGCTGGGAGTTTGCGCTGCTGCACAGGTGAAGCCGTTTCATCCTGAATGAAAGCGTCTGACTTAAATAAACTAATTAGGAGGAGATGTATCGATCACTGCGCCGAGTGTCGGCAATAAGCAAAGTGGAAGGATCAAGACTTTGCACCAGGGCCTTGCGTAAATACCAATAAAAACGACATTTTTTTGTTTTTTTGTTATGTTTTTTTATGTGTTTCATTATATATATATATATATATATATATATATATATATATATTTTTTTTTTTTTTTTTTTTTTTTTTTTAATATTATTGCACGGATACATAAACAGCATTTCAGATTGCTGGTCTAATTATGTGTTCAGTCTACAGATATAAATCAAAATAATATTTATTCGTTTTGCATATTTATTCATAAAGTTTTGCAGTCCATAATTTGCTGTAATTATCAGCCAGTGGTGGAGGAAGTATTCAGACATTTTACCAAAATAAAAGTAGCAATAGCCTACATCAGCGTGAAAACACTCCATTGCAAGTAAGAGTCATGCATTCAGAATCCGCATACAGCAAACTGTAAGCAAACATACACAACAAACACACTTTAGCCTGGATCACAGGATTATTGTTGATGATGCTTGGAAGTAGCATTGTTCCGCCGAGCTGCAGCTGAATTACAACATCTTTTGCTAATTGGTGAAAGGTTTTTTTTAAATGTCAGTTTCTAAATTGTAGGCCCCAACTACAGCTGTAAGATAAATGATGTGAAGAGGGGAAAAAAAAGTACATTTCACTTAAAAAAAAAAATAAAGTAGCATAATGTCAAGCGTGTACCTATAAGTAAATAGTAAATATAGTAAATGTATAGTAGCCTATATTAGAAAATATGTTGCACCAATCTAATTCGGCAGGTTTTGTGTACATGTCAGTAACATCTTAAAAACAAAGCTATAAATGAAAAAAACAATTGTAGAAAAAAGGATAAAAAAAAAAAAATATCCAAAATGTTTGCATGACTTTATATAGCGCACGAATTTAAACTCAGAGGAACGATTCCTGAGAATTAAGCTTGATCAATCGAAAAGAGCAGAGCGGCTGAGAGGAGGCGGAGCTCCATCCGTGTCCAAAAGCAGAGCCGAGGAAAACTCTCGGGAAGCGTGATTGCATTTGCCGGTTATTAAAAGTTTCAGACGCGATCAAGCCTCTCTCGCTCTCGCTCTCTCTCTCTCTTTCTGTTTTGTCCGTGTGATTGATTGGAGGAGTTCACAGGCTGGCACCCCCACAGTGCTCGCAGCGGCTCGCGCTCCTCATGATTGGTCCGCCTCCTGCAGCCGCAGCCACCAGAAGCGCCTCCTCTCATAAACCTCGTCAGACCGCACCAGCGTTTCCCAGTACTTCCAGGAGAAGCGGCGGCTCACTGTTAGGAACTCTGACTGCGACCTATGGCACATAACTAGCAGGTATGTGGTGAAAAGCGACCGGTGTCTCCTCTTTTACCTTCTGAGTCTCCTGTCTTTTCTCTTGTGCGGCAAACAGCTGGATTGTGGTGGCGAGCGCAGCTGGACCTAACTACTTTCAGGGTATCGTTTTATCGCTCCAGCCTGCCTCTCGGTCCTTATCTGTTTTGGGTCTTATCAAACGGTTATCTCTTTTGCTGTGAAGACATATTGCGTTTTGTTTCCTATCTGTTGTGTGTGTGTGTGTGTGTGCGTGTGCGTGTGCGTGTGTGTGTGTGTGTGTGTGTGTGTGTGTGTGTGGGAGGACAGAGATTTGACACGGATGGATCCATGCTTCTTAAGAGCTCTTGATGGGAGTATGGCAATCACTGTGGACTGGATGCGCTTTATTGGAGTTAGAGATGATGCAGTTAGTCCGCATGCTGTGAGCTAATGTTCAGACTCGGAGTTTACTCTGTTTTTACTGGGGCTGCTACTTTAAGGATGAAAACGCACTGTAAGATCAGAGGTGGATTTGCGCTTTCTATCCAGATGTTTTTGTGGCATATTTTAAACTCAGTTGCCCAGAACTTCACATAGGACCTAAGTGTATTTCCCCCGATTTCCCAACTGTTCCCACTCATTTTCTCTTTTTTTTTTTTTCTCACAGGGTGGACTACTCCCTGACCATTTTTATTAACCCCTACGGTGTATGGAAAGTGCTCCTGGATGGACCTGGGCGAAAACAGCTGGTCCATGGTCAAGCGAGAAGTATCCAGCAGCCCAGGGTCACCGGCTGAGCAGACCTACCTGCCCGGTGACAGCAGGAGGGACGGTCCCACCTCGGACGAGCTGAGGACACCTCCGAGCGAGCTTGACGCACTGGGTCACCGCCGCTCTGACGGCAGATCACTACACTCCTACGTTCACTTCGGACACCATAACAACACCCTGACTACTGCCGAGGACATCCCGCTGTTTACGGATTTAGACCAAGGCAGCAAACTCGTCTTCTCCAGCGGAACGCACAAGGCGAGCTTGCTGGTGGACCCGGCCGACATGTACCAAACAATCGCCATCGCCGCAGCCCCGAGCCAGACTGGATATGATTCCTCCTCTGGTGGTTATATGCACTCCAACCCCAACTCTCCCGTGTACGTGCCTAGCTCCCGGGTGGGCCCCATGATACCCAGCCTTTCTTATCTGCAGGGCAGCGGCTCTGTGCAGCCCAGCCACGCCGTCTCCAGCCACTCGGTCTGGTCGCAGTCCACCCCGGAGAGCCCTTCATACAGCACCGGGAGCCCGCACACCTCCAGCCGGTTCCACTATCCTCCGAGTCCGCCCATGAATAACGGGACACCGAGAGACAGCGGCTACAGTAACACGCTGAATGTGAGCAACAGAGACCAGTACGGCCTCTCTCGACCCCTCGGTGGGACCTACCCGAGTCCATACTCTCCTTATGTTGCACCGCAGCTTTCCCAGCTGCCCTCGCCTTGGACCGGGGGACACTTCGAGAACACGATGCTGCACACCTTGCAGAGCAGAGGCGCGCCCTTGATCCGAGGACCAAACGGAAGTGAGAAAAAATGCGAAGTAGACAGGGGGGTGTGGGGGGGGGGCGGCATAGTGATGGAATAGTTTTCATTCTTACTGTCTGGGATGAAATTAAAAAAAAAGAAAGATTAAAGAAAAAGTCGTTCAATCAAGCATGTGTCCTCTAAAGAGGCTTTAGACAAGGCACCGAAATTGCAGCTCCAAGTATCAAAATTAATTTACCCAAACTAACCTAACTGAAGTAACCACAGAAATATTCCTCCTATGTTGGAAATTGTGCTGGATTCGGCCTGAGGGACCGTGTGTGTGTGTGTGTGTGTGTGTGTGTGTGTGTGTGTCATCCCTGCAAGAAAAATGAGGCCTATTTCTGCGGGCGACTCAACAACTGTCCAAAATACGCAGAAGCATAAAATATAAAAACAAAATCCCAAAGGTATCCGAGCAACATTTTCACAACGGTATAAATAAACTGAAATCTTCTTTTTGATACGATCCAGCTTGTACTATTGAAATAATTATTTCACTCGATGAAATCTGTGGATGTGACTTGATGTACTTCACCTGACATTTGTCCGAGGAACGCGAGCTCTCACGAAAACAACGCCAAACAGGCATGTCCATGTGGCCGATAAAAGTGGTGCCTTCTGTTTCTGATTTTGATTTCACAGTTTCAGATATTCTCGACGACATGGGGGAGAGCAGAGAGTGCGTCAACTGCGGCTCCATCTCCACGCCGCTCTGGAGGCGCGACGGCACAGGCCACTTTCTCTGCAACGCCTGCGGCCTGTACAGCAAAATGAATGGGCTGAGCAGGCCATTAATTAAACCACCGAAACGGACGGTAAGCAGGGGACCACTTATCCGCTCAATTTCCTGCCTAATTGTTTCAAACAATGGCTGGAGGTGGTCGGGCTGATGGGTGATATTCACTGTATCTAACGATTTACCTTCAGGCGACATATCGAGCCTTTCAGATTTGATTTGAATGCTGGGTATTTGTGCCATTTTGTCTGTGATTCATCGTGTGAAATCGCCAGAAGTCACAAAGACTGTGACACAATTTAGCACATTCACCAATAATATTAATAAACCAACAATCATAGAAATGACGCTGATGCAAGATTAGAGGAAAGAGGTGCTGGCCTGTTTCTCATGATTTGGTTTTCAACGGAATCGGAGGAACTGATTTAATTGGATCAAAGCCACCCAAACACAGAGGGCCTTTGTTAATGTAATTAGTTGGGCACTTAATCTGTCACTCAGCCTATTCAGTGGCTCTGTTTGGGTAATTTAATCTAGGTAGTCGACATGAGGGCAACTCTTTTCCTGGTGCCATTACGCGCAGCATTACGCACAGTTTTTACAAGGAAATCAAATGTCACGTATGGACTCCTTGAAAATCAACATCCTGTAGAAATTCGTGCGTAAAAGCCATGTAAACGGAGCTCATAATAGGAGCTGTATTGTTGTTAGGAAATAGCATTTGAATGGACGAATCCTAATTCAATTAGTGGAGCGTGGCTTTTACTTAGGCCTAAAAAAAACTTTTTTTCTTAGCTTGTGAGGAAGACTCCCAAATTATTTCATCTCGACAAATCTGTGAATTTCAGTTTCTTCTTTGAAATGCTCAAATCGGACCATAAAGACTGAATTTATGTTGTGTTTCTATCACCAGTCAACGTCCAGAAGAATCGGCCTGTCCTGTGCTAATTGTCAAACCAGCACGACCACTCTGTGGCGCAGAAATGCCGAGGGAGAGCCGGTGTGCAACGCATGTGGCCTCTACACAAAACTCCACGGGGTGAGTGGAGATTTCAGTTCACATTTATCTTTAATTTCAAACTCGGTTTTATTAATCTGGGCCTCACGAATCAAAAATAATAAATGGTCTCCAAAAATTATCCCACCTGCAGGTACCTCGGCCACTCGCTATGAAGAAAGAGGGAATTCAGACGAGAAAAAGAAAACCGAAAACATTGAATAAAACTAAGGGATCCTCTGGTGAGTTACTGATCATTCTTACTCCTTTGCGTGTGGATGAATGTCATCAGCCCTGGCTTTTTAAAAGACCATCTTAACAACATATTTTATGTTTTTATAGGAAATAGCAACTCTATCTCCATGACTCCCACATCCACTTCTTCATCCAATTCTGAGGATTGCTCAAAAACCAGCTCTCCCTCTGGACAGGTCTCAGGGGTAAGAATTTTATTTACTCATTCATTTTAATATTAAATTCACATTTTTCTGTTCCTTTTGAATTCAAGGCACCACATAAATTATATGTACTGGAACAGGAATTATATTTTTTTTTCAATAAAGCCTGATATAAAATCAGTAATTTGGAAATACTATCCTCACTTATATTTTAGATATCAAACTCTGTTCATGATGTATCCTCAGTGTTGAACATTTTGTAATGAAAGTATTGCAACCTTTGTTACAGCAGGTGTTTTGTTAAAATGGTCACATGTAGTCTGACTGATGCTTTGTGGTGATGACTGCTGTTAACAAATGTGTCACTTATAACATTACAGTAAAATGAGATTATGGTGCTTTTTTCCCCTCACTTGTGTAATGCAAAACCAAAAATGAATCACACTCTGAATCAGGGCCAGTGCATATTTTATACAAGAAACGGCTGCTTTTTGAACACATGCAGGTTAATAATGCAGTTTTATTTTTTTTTTTAATTTCCCCACAGGTGAGTTCATCTGTGCTGTCCAGCTCAGGGGAGGGAACAGGCTCGGGCTCAGCAGTGAAGTTCCCGGCACAGGACGGCCTGTACACCAGCGTGGGCCTGACCCAGCCATCAGATGTAGCTTCAGTGAGGGGTGAACCATGGTGCCCCATGGCTTTAGCTTGAACATTTAAATCTTTTGGGAGGACAGCAATCTCTGGCCCCTTCTGTCTGGATGCTGTGTAATGTGGAAGTATTTGGGGGCAATGTTTGTTTCCTTCCTCGCGGCTGATGCAAGAAGAGTTGGACGGGGGGGGGGGGAGAAGGGTGAAACCACCTTAGGTCATGCTGCAAGCTTGAACCGAGATTGGAATATCTGGGATTTGTTTCCAGATTGGTGTGGGGATCTTGTTGCCTTAAAAAAAAAAAAAAAAAAAAAAAAAGAAAAAAAAAGAAAAAAAGAAACTAAAGGGAAACGCCAGGCCAGACGATCAATCAGGTGGCCTGATGTGGATGGTTTCTGGACCTGCCGTGCACTCGATATCTCTCCCATCCATGGCACAGAATCAGATCTGGGTTCTTCAAAGAAAGCCATCGTGTACATAATGGATTTCCTCTCTGAAGAAAAAAGCTGTTGATTGGATACAGGCGCTTCATGAAGCGCCATACTCTTTAAGGACGTTTAGATTTTCTTTTTCTTTCCACAACTGGAATCATGCCACAAGTGACGAGACAACTTTTATGAATCAAAAGAAAAAAAAATATTTATAAATCTTCCATTGTTGAAAACATGGCTATGATTGTTAATAAAGATATCAATATAGAGTAGAAGTTAAACCATTCTGATGTCTTCTTTTCTAATTTTTTTGTCTTTATAAGTGGTTGTTAGTAGTACGGTAGTGTTGAATCTGCACATGTTTTCCACTGAAAGCTCTTACTGTATTTGACTGATACTAGTTTGGTTTAAACAGGGTATGTCATCTAGTGTTTTTGTTTAATTATTTTACTAAAAAAAAATTGCAAACAATCAACTCCTTCAGACTAATTTTTGATACTGAAACCTTGTCAGCTGTTGGGTAGCATTAAGGTACTTCTCTTGAAGAAGAGCTACAAAAACTGTTTTCCATGTAAAGCAGCTCGTGGCTTGTTTGAACAAAGCACACCCAGAATAGCTGTGAGCCTACTGACCTTTATGTTACAAGACATAAACTGCAAAAGAAGACTGCTGGCTGCACTACCTGACTCACTATAAACTGTATACCTTTCACCATGCAAGCATGTACTGTTGCATCATTTTTATACCAGAATTAGACCAAAGTGGAGGGTGAGGTCACCTCTGGACAAATTCATGTTACTTTGATGACTTTGACTAATCCCAGTGAGGATCAAAAGGAGTGTGACGGCCCAGTTTAACATGATGAGGTGTTAAAGTGGACAATGAGAAAAATAAATGCAGAAGTTTATATGACATTATTATAATATTTTCTTTGAAATGTGCCCTTGTTGTGTTTAAGTATTTGAACTCACAGCAGAATGGGTGGCATGCAGAGTCAAAATTTGAGGTATATTTGATTCTGCACCTTCTGTGTCTCCATGTCCTCCAGCAATTTTGTGGGCGGGGTCTCGAAAAGCCATTTCAGGCCACAAAACAACCATGGAGAGATTCAAACCTGATGAGTTAGGTGTGAAACTTGGCGTAAAGAGAGGTTATTTCTTATTTTTATTTTCAATTTTTTTTTCTTTCACAACTTGCTTCATCCAAAAAAGGGCATGTTATTCATTCTTCTGGACTTATTTATTTTTTGAAATATGAAACATGTTTTGTTTTTTTTTGGAACATTATAAGAAATTATTTTTATTTAATTTCAGTCCAATAAATTGTGCTGGTGATGCAAATGAATTTACAGTCAACCTGTGTTTTAAAGGAAGAGTATTAGTTTTTTGAAGGTGTGGAAAGAATAGTGTTCTTGCATAATATTAATATTACTCAGGCATACTTTTGTATGAGGCAATCGCAGCTATGCTTTAACATCCCACCTCTCCCAGTTCTAAGGAAGACTGAAAAGCCTCTCAGATATTTTCATGCATGGTAGGGGTTGGGGGGGAGGGAATTAAGATCAGCTAATGCACGGTGAGCATTTCCTGGGCAAGGCTGTGCAATGAACAATAAAATCCATGCTTCATTTTCAGAAAGACACATCTCCCACCTAAATGTTTCAAAAGATGACATCTCAAATCAAACTATTTCAGTGTTTTCTGGGTGGTGTGATTCTACATTCTGCTTATGTTTCATTAAAGCGAGTCTTTATTCTTCTTCACAGCTTTTTTTTTTTTTTTACTTAAGAGTTTTGTTCTTTTCTAGCAGCCCCCGAAGGCTCAAAGCACGATCCACTTTCCTGTGTCCTCTTGAACCAGCAGCTCAAAGTACCTGTCACAGTGTTTACTGTACTTAAGCGAATATGGCCTGTGAGTAATAGCACATGAAAAGATTTTTAGAGCTGGTTCAGATTTATGCCCGGGCTTAGAGTTATCTGTCTGTTCTCTGTCGTATTGATTTAGCTGAGTTTATTGAGTGTGGAGGAATGTGCTGCACTGCACAACAGCCACATCCACAGTTGGGACATAAACACTGTTATTGCGCCTATTTACTTCTGTTGCTTTTGCAGACGATCAAACTTTTTGACATTTGGCTGGAATGGTACAGTCGCTGACATTTGTTTCAGCAAAAGATTGTTCATCAGACGCTTTTATTATTTTTTTTTCAGTGTTAGTGTTATCAGTGGGGAAATGTTTGGCATGTGGTCATTTTGTGCTAGGTGTTATATAAAACCCAATTTGTACACCGAGACCACCAGGCATTGAGTCCTCGAGCTTCCAAGCAGATAAATTACAAAACCGCCCTCAGATATGTAAATGCAAACTAGTGTTAAATTAACAACATGAGCAAATATTTATGGGTGTCTTAATTTATGATGTGGTCCTACCTTGGCACTGTCTGACTCGTATCCATGGTGCTGCGAGGGAGGAAATATAAACACAACAGCGCAGAAATCCTCCCTGCGCTCTCATCTGGATAGATGCTCACAAAGCTGAGGGTCACATCATCCACCATGCGATGCAAACTGTGATCTTACGGTTGTTATCTGAGAGAGTGATGGAGAGGGACATGAAGGATGTTTGTCACAGAGTTGCAGCTTTGGAATAGAAAAGGGTTTCTCTGCAAATAGGTGATCATAGGTTGGATAGAGGGGGAAAGAGATAGGACGGCTGAGGCAGGCGTAGACACACAAAGAGGGAGAACGCAGAGATCTTGATGGCTGCGCAGGGTTGAAAGTCCTCCCAAAGTAAACAGTACAGGCAAACCCAACAGCAGCAGCAGACTACAGGCCCCAGGGCTGTTTGGCCATGGGGCAGCAGCACAGTATGGCCCAGTGGCTCCCTCAGGAGATGCCTGTTGATCTTTCCATGTTGCGTTTCAAAGGAGAGCACCGCTGGCCCTGCCTCCGGAAGAGATGGGATCTCTGACTCAGCCCTTTTGGGTTTCCTCGACAGACACGGGGGCACATTCTGGGAGAAAAAACACTTAAAAACATGATAGCTGTGCTACTTGTGGAGTCTTTTTAGATTTGGAGTACCATCAAAAGATCTCTAATGGAAAGTGTGTTTGTGTGTATAAACCTTCCATTCTTCTGGATTATTATTCCTCGCTTTATTCACCCTGTCAGATTCATAGAAAGCCAAACTGTGCTTTCAAAGCTATTTGCCCTCTCAGTTAGCTTTAGTAAACACATCCACAACTGTACAGGAAAGAATAAAGGTGCCTCCTCCACGCTTGTCATAAACCCTCAAAGTCTTTACTCACATGAATTACAGCTATATATATATACATATATTTATTTATAGCTCTGCATAGCCAGTGTTACTTATTACAGAAACAGTGGGAGTGTGTTCAGGGAAGGCAGGGTGTTGGAGCGAATGACACTTCTGGTGGAGAAGAATGAAAATCACAGGGCGGGACACAAGTCCTTGGTCCAACTCTGAGTGTATATGAGTGTGTCTGTGTATGAGTGTGTGTATACACGTGTGTGCGGGAGGATTGCCAGGAAGTTGTCATGGGAGGAAATATTGAAAGCTGGAAGTGGGGTAAAAGACAAAGGGAAAGAGCTGTGTAATGATGAAAAAGGAAAAGTTCCTTGACAAGCTGCAACCCTTTAGCCTGAGAGTGAGTCAGAAGCTGCAGCAGTCCCAGTATACCTGAGAAAAAAAAGTCACACTCAAAGTGTCACATACTGGATTCCTTTAAACCCTCATTTCTCTTATGAAATCAAAGAAATGGCTTCAGATGACATTTTTATATCTTAATTGTTGATATGTTTTGATGCCGTCCTCATAGAATTCAGCTGTTAATAATAAGTTTACAGATTTTACACCATGACATCTATCTAATAACTGTGAATATATAAGGCCAACTGGGCAGTGATGCAATCAATGAACAAACTGTGCTATGATAATATGTAATTTTGGGGGGTTTTTTTCACATCAGTGTCCATATTTGTCAGGTTTTTAAAGTAATGGATTAACCAACCACAGACATTCCTGTCATTCTGTAACATATCATCATATATATCGATAACGCCATATGATAAAGGATTTCATCCCTATCGCCCACTTCTACATGTCACATTGCTGATTTGACCAGCAGACTTCTTTTTTTTTTTTTTACATTTCTCCGACAATAGAACCTCTGTAGCCCACCTGCCCTCCATCATCAAACAATTAAAACTAGATGCTGCAGAGAAGATACGGGGGGAAAAAAAACATCTCTCTACTTGAACATGTCTGCTACTGCAGGCACAGTAAATAAAGCTCTACTCTGATATGCAAACATTCAAGACAAATAAAACAGTGTTGGGATTAAATGCTTGTCCTGCCAGTGAAAAAAAAACGGTCACATATTTTGTTTGTTCAATCTGTTGTTCCTCCTAAAGGTACAAGCCACTGGGAACTTTCTGCTGTGAGTAGTGTGCCAACCGCGCACTTAGGCACACACAAACACTAGTTTCTGAGTTCCTCTGTTTATCAGCTGGTGACAGGGAGTTGCAGAAACTGATTCCTATGAAAATGTCATGAAAATATTATTATTCTGAGAAACTTTGTTGGCAGAGACGTGCGGGTTGAGACTCAATTATGATACAGAATGTTCGAAGCCATGTTGCTACTTCTCTGGGGTTGTTACTGCTCAGCTCTTCAGTAAACTCCTCCTCAACGGCAGAAACGTCTCTTTTCATGCGGTGTGTGGAACGAATCAAATATATGTAATGTCTGTGACAGGCCCGGCGCAATTTGACTATCAAATGAATCCCTGGTTTCTAGACAATGCATTTCCAGTTTTGTCAGGTAAGAGTTCTGTTAATCTCTAATGGAAAAGTTATTTCATTACCAAGCCCTCTGCCCAAAGGAGTCTGGGCTTTGAAACTCAGCCACTAAATCATGTAACTCGTGTAAGTATTTTCTGCTGTGGCGATCCAAGGAGTATGCTGAGATTCTTGTGAGTTCAATTTAAGGTTACAGCTATCTCTCCTCTCCTACTAGCCCAACAGTCAACCTTGGTTCCAAGGCGTTTTGAATTAAGTTCAGCGCGCTCGTGTATGGGAACCCAAGCTCACCGCCAAATGCAATACTTCCCGGAGTATTTCTGTCAGAACCCCAGCCTTTAAAAACAAAACACAATGAAATCACAGCAGGCCTGTTTTAATCAATTAAACATATGTCAACAAGCAATATGCTAATCATTGTCTTGACAGGGAGAGCACATTCTCTCCTGGTGATGTATGATCAGAAGTCAATCATGATTGTGAAAGGACAGCACAGACAAAACTGGGTTCAGACTCAGCTTTTAGTTAGATGACATAGTCACATTTTGTAAAAATATGTGGCATAAATCTTAAAATGCCAAGAAAATGTTATTATCTTTAAGGCATTTTAAGTGGTAACTTTATAGTTCAGGCTGGTGTGAAACAGACAAAACAATACAGTGAGTCAGTGACAGGGTGATTTCCATGCTCGATTTTGTACAGCATGTTGCATGTTTGTGTTTGTGTTTGACTGTGTTTGACTTGGACGAAGAGGGCGGAGGGACCCATTCCTTCCTGGCCAGTATCAGTCACTGAGCTCAAAGTCTCCACGCTTCTAGAGAATCCACATGGAGTCATCGCTTTAGTCATGTGGGTCAGCAGTGGGCTATGAAGTTTTGATGGGATTTTCACAGCCCTCCTACCCAGAATGCAATGCAGCTTCTCAGACTTCAGGACCCGCACTTTCTCAGAATGAGGTATGCTTGTGTAAACACCATTTGGCTCACTGAAGCCCTGAAATGTAATAAATTTTCATCTAGAGCTCAAGATAGCTGCAGCGCCACATATGCTCTATGTGAGGACGGGGGATGGATTGCAGGATGCAGCAGCCTGATGGAGGAGAAAAGTGAGGCTCCTCTCTTGTCTGCTGATTGGGCAGCTCTCCGCTGAGACCTCTTATGAACACCCCTGATAAGCAAATGAGCATCTAAAATAAATAACAGGCTGACGCATGGCAGGCTCCCAAACAGAAGATACAGCAGCCCATTAAAACCTCACCAGTCCTTGTAGTTAAACAACAGGTTATCATAACTTGTTTTTTTTTGTTTTTTTTTTCCATTGCTTCAGCCATCACTTCTGTCACAATTCTGATTACACTGTACTCAAGTCATTGCTGAGATCACTGAACGTGCCGACAGAAATAGGTACAGCAGGGCTACATATGCAAGTGGCCAGACAATCATACAGGTTGTGTACAAATACTCAGCTTAGTCTGATTTAGTTTGAAGAGAAAATGAGAGCAAACAGTTAAATATCAACCCTAATTGTCTGTTGTAAGATCAGCCGCAGCTCAGGGGAAACTCTCAAAGGACTGCTACTTGCTGCAAAGCGAATGCCACATGACCGATGAGGGTAAGTGAGCTAGCGCTGCCACTAGTGAGCTTATCTGCTTGCATGTTTTTTGCAAGTTTTTTTTCAATGTGTTAAAACTTTTATTATCCATTATTATTATTTATCTACGACAATAAAATTGAGCTGTCTTTCTTTTCAGTATCTAATGTTCTTTTAGCCAGACGTTTTGGACAGAGTCCTCTGTTGGATCAAAACCCAACACAGTGAAGAAATGAGGACAGAAATTTCTGAGAATATTGCTGTAATTCAGAAAAGTTTTCAAACCTAGATTTTATGTTTGTATAAATGTTCATATTTTGGAGGCACGTTGGCTTGAAACAAGTCTTTGTTTCTCGCTTTGTTTTTTACATTACATTAACAGTGATAAATTGCTGCGTTGCCAAAAATAAATATAGGTACAGAATAAGGACTCACAGCACATTGATTTTTCAGGGACTTGTGTGTTAGCGTACTTCCTCACTGATAACCTTGTTACAGTACGAGAAGACAAATTAGCACGGCTACCAACAACTAGCCTGCTGATGCCTTCGACTGTCTTTGTTGATCAGTAAGAGTTTTCCTGTGCAGTGTCCGATTTTTAGAGGCATTACATGCTTGCTCACTCTATCACTTTATCAGTGCTACCTTCAAATAAACTGGTAGCCAATCTGGCCAATCTGGTCATCTTGTTTACTTTCTGTAAATTTGAACACATCATAAGTAATAGAACTGATGGCCAGAGCAACAAAAATAACACCCAAGTTGTAATATGCTGTGGTTTTCCTTTTAATAAGATCACAAACATAATTTGTTTTAAGTCTGATGTGAACCCAGTGACTGAGCACAACAACAGAGCTGCTTCCTTGTGCTCCCTTGACCAGGCAGACCCTTCGGCTGAGGCGTCCAATTAATTATAGACGTGACTTTAAAACTTCCTGTTTTTCCCCCCTTAATGAAGCCAATCTGCCCTGCTGCTCTAAAGAGAGGAAATACCTCAAAATAGTTCCCAATTTCAGCACATTCAATTATTTTGTGCCGAGCACAGATTGCATCAGTCGTGTTAATGTACGTACCAACAATGTTTGATCACAGGGAAATTATGTCTGTCATTTCTTCCTGCTTCGCCTCCGAATAATGTGGGAATTGTGGGGAGGGTTGGTGCCCGGGATGGGCACTGCCCGCGCACGGATTAGCAACTACGTGCCCTTAGTCAGGCCCATCCAACATCAATCTCTGCCTGAGATGTTTATTATTACACCAATGTGGTCACTTATTCTGAGGAGGGAGAAAAAAAAAATCCCTGATTTATGCCTCCACTGTTACTCTTTCCTGTCCTCATTTGTAAAAACAAAATTCCAGTGAATTCCTGCAGTATTAACACTAAGCAGTTATGAGGTCAAGCTTTCACTTACACTGCACAATTCAACTGGCCAGCCACAGAGCATGCATGCACATTGTGCTCTTTGGTGCAACTGTAGCTTTGTTTTTGCCCTGTAAGTACACTGAAGGAGTCAGCACACGAACGTACAAACTGACCTTGACAGCAGACACACTCCATATCTCACTCTGCCTTTTTTTTTCTAGTTACACTAAATCTACAGCCGGTGCTCAAGTCAACCCAACTGTTATCACAAATGCACCACACTTGTTGAATACCTGCCAGTGTTTTTCAGAGGTGCCCTTTTAAACTCTGAACTGAAACCCACCTCCAGGCTTAGCCCTCTGCATTTCTCACTTGGAAACAGGAAAAAGGAGAGAAGAGCGAAGACATACATAAATACAAAACCAAGGTTGGAACAGTTTAAAGGGTGGAATTTATGTGGAATATTTGTAGTTCGTCAGAAAAATATGGAGTTTCCCTAATTTAAGAATAGTGGGAAGTGACAAACTCTTTCATTAGCCATAACAGGTGAATTCCAACTATTGTTCTCTGCTGTGGTATCTTTGTGTCAGATCAATGAGCATAAGGATCTATTGCGAGTTTCTGAAGTGAAAAACTTTATACAATATATATGCTCAAGAGAAATATATATAATTATTCTCATAGGTTTACCTCATCAGAGTTTATTTGTGTAATTTACCTGAACAGTATTTAGATTAATAGTGCATATTCCAAATCTCACAGTTTTGAATACAAAGGTATATCAATGTAGTATATCATTACACTGCATATAAATATATTTTGAACATCAGCTTTTAAAAAAGTCCAGTGAGGCCACAGAAAATGAGCTCCACAGATGGCTTTTAAAGAAGCTATATGTAAGTTTTTGTTGTTGCTACATAGCTAACATTAGCATTAACAGCTATTTACTTACCAGTCCAGAAGCAAACTTACTAAGAGCCATCTTGTTGGAAAGCAACAACAATGTTGACTCTTATTTTGCTTCTATTTCTATCACATCTTTCCTTCTATTAACTTTAGCATGCTAACTGGCTAACCATCTGTCTTGTCACTCTTTCACAGATAGCTTGTCGCTCTAGTGTCCAGTCTGTCAGTGGGCGTATTATAACCTCTTGTTGTGAACGCAATCATGGCTGAAGGTCGTTGCAAGCGATCATCATCACCGGCTCCTGGCAAGACACCATGGTTGGCAACCAAGAGAAAACGCACATATAGTATATACATACATATACATACATATAGAAGCCCAGTCATAACACAGGCATCAAAAGATATTTGGATGTATAAAGTTAAACTGGCTGACCCAGATGCTAGATGACGCATCTATATCACCATGTACCGTGTTCATGCAGAGTGCAGGTTTGTTCTTAATGGGACATGACACACACAAAAAATACTGCAGCTAAAATGTGTTGGTTGCACATTGTTCCTCAAGTGGTTGAATTCCTGTCATTCTTCTGAGTATGAAGAAAGTGAAAACATACTGTTGTAATTTTTTCATTTAAACAAAAAGGAAACAGACCTGCTGACTTGTGACTTATTTGGCATGATTAAGAGGATCCTGGCTTTGAATTCAGGGTAAATCTAGGATTGAATAACAGTCATTCAGCATCAACTACGACAATGTATTTCTTCAAAACTGGACCCTTTACACACAACTGTAAAAAGCAATAGCCGACAACTTTACTGAAGAATATTTGCCTTTTAATTTCTTGCATCACCATCTATGCAATACTACACAACTTGCTTTCCATGGGTGCTCTCACATTGTCACACTATTTTATTTATTCAGAATGATTCTTCCAAATTTGGCAATGTATGAGGGCTGATTGGGAGTAAATGGTTGCCTGATTTGGTGGACTGGCCGAATGATATCATCAAAGAGGAAACCCAGGCAGGCCTACTAGCTGTCCCGCTAGAGGCCCCTCAATAAACAGGCTGGTTATCACATCACTAACATTTGCTTAACCCCTCTGCAGAAGGTGTTCTGTTGGAGGGTGTGCAGAGGAGGGAGCTGTTACCAAATCTCTTTGGCTGACCCGTTACCAACCTTAAGTTATATCCTATGTGCTTGCAAACACACAGGCCCATGCAACAAAGCCCTTGAAGATTCATATGTTAAAACATAGTACAGAAACAAAGTTGCTGTCTTCTCTCGGCCATTAAGTGTTTTAGACTGCTTTCAAGACATCCCCCTGCTTCTTTGAACTCCACTTCTCTCCGTCAACCACTTCATCCAGTCCTCCCAAGTTTTGGCTGTCTCTCTTGGACGGCGGACTGAAAACATGACTTCAGCAGAGAGAAAAAAAATGAGAGGATGAGAGCATGAAAGGATGAGGGAATGCTCCTATCCTTGGATACCTCGCACCCACCCCAACCCCCCTGACTCCATTCCTTTCCCGTTTGCAGTGAGATGGTGCATGCAGCTCTCTCCCACACATCTCCACATCCCAGCGCCAGGCCCTGTGTTTTCTTAATTCATTACTTAAAGGAAAGAAATGTAGCCCATACCAAAATAAATACGGCTCTCTTGGATCGGACCATGTGTCATAGTGCGATAGCTCCTATGAAAAGGCTGTTGTTTTAACCGGAGGAGGATGGAACTTTTTGGCTCTGCAGAGCGTCTGTCACTCTGCTCTCTGTCTCCGTCACACAGCACAGCCCAGTGGCATGCAGCCTTATCGTATGATTTAGACCTAAATACATTATTTCAAAGAGGGCTGGCTGCTGTCTCAACACTCAGCAGTGAAACTAGATTCACTGGGTGTCACTGTGGACTTAATGAACTGAGACTGAGCTTTTGGTTTCTATCCTTTATTCAACATTTGGGCCTTACAAGGTTCTAGGGATGGCAATGTCAGCTTGGTCGTCAGTCAGATGGTCAGTCACCACTTTGGTCCGGACTGGAATATCTCAATAACTATTTGATGGATTACCATGAAGTTACATACAAACATTCATGGCCCTCTGAGGATGAAACTTAATAACTTTGAGGTTGATATATGTTTTTTTTTAGCTTGGCAAGCCTTGGCAAGCCCGACTGAATGGTCAGATAGAATGGCTAGCTATGGCACAGACAGTCGTATCCCACTCAAGGATGAACTGCAATAACTTTGGTGGCTCCTTAACTATCACACCTGGTGCCACTATCATGACAAAATTTCTCCCTATTTGTCCAACATTTAGGTTTGATTCATTGTCGATACATGGTAAACAACATACCTGCTGAACATCATCGTGTTAGTATTGTCGAGGTGAGCATGATCCAATGCTTTGTTTTACCATTTGGTTTAAACCATCACCGTGCCACCCAAGTGCAGCCTCACATACTAGCATAGCTGTGGACGCAGTCTTCTCCAAAGGTCATATTCATATGATGCACCATTTTCTCACCCTTCAAGCTTTAATTCTATGAATATTTGGAATACTTGTGTATTTTTATATATTTAGGGATAATTGACCCTGGCACAAGAAGTTTATTCTATATAAAAATGACTTTATTTTCTCTTGATGAATATGGCACAAACTTGTTCTCACACTACAGTGACCTTAGTTTACAGTGCTCGTAAATTCCAAATCTTTGCTTTGAGTTTGCTTAAAATGGCCAAAAATGTATTAAGATCAGGGCTTGAGCAATTACTTTCTCCTATTTACAGTTTCTGGCTGTTTGTTTCAGCCCAATCCAAGCACTTGTCATTAGGAGTCTGTGGCTGTCTTCACCGAGCGTTCACTTCGGGTGAGGTCTGTTAAATGGCCAATTGAATGCTCTGTCAAGCAGAACCTTCCTGTGACCCTAACTCACACACATGCACGCACCCACACACACACACACGCAGATGCACACACAAACATTTACTGCACTGGCACAGTCTAGCACAATCCTTTGCGAGAACATCAATAGTTTGTTTATAATTAGCCCTGGCACCTCTTGACTACTTAGAGAGAGTGATTGTTTTTGAAAATGGCCCCTTGGGTCCTGTTGACTGATTGGCCTGAGGTGGTTGGGGGTGGGGGGGGTGGGGGGGGGGGGGGGGGGGGGGGTTGAGGGTCTGCAGTTGCAGTAGTGGGTCTGTTGGCCCACAGTTGTAAGCTGCATTCCTCTCAAGCTGCTCTGGACCCTGGTCTGACAGCCACTGCGATAATATCCCAGTCAGATAGAGTCGCAGGGCCGGCATGTCTGAGCCCTGTTCTGAATCACTCAATTAGTGCAGCAGAGGGAGGAGGAGGAGAGGGAGGAGGAGGAGGAGGAGGAGGAGGGTAGATCTGAAATCGCTTTGTTCCCCAAAACCCCCACCATACAAAGAGACATACACAAACAGCGTGAGCTTAATTAATAGTAGCAGCGTTTATGCACAGAAATGCGAGGTGTAAATACAGTTTGTGTGGTCTTGTGGCAAACACGCTGTTGGTGGAAAGAGGTGTGAGTGTGTTTGTGTGTGTCTGTGCTGACTCTTGTACTGTTTATATAGAGTAACACCACCTTACTTTACCCCACATGGGTGCCAACACCTGCTGAACTGAAGTGTCAACCCGAATTTGAACACATACCTGCACTTGCATCTTGCATGACCGAAAATATATTTTTGAAAATACGCAATTTACAGCATTTGCAAAGTTGCAAAGAGAACATGGCTTCATGGAGCCAGTTTCCATCTGTAATAGTGTTAAGGTCATTTAAAAAAAAAAATTATCCCATCAACATAGCACAGTGCGAATACTTTGTCACAACGTTAAGCCATAAGAAAATTTGTAAAAATGATGCACTAAATGCTTTCAAACATACAGTATGTTTCATCAGGTAATCTTAACTCAATGATCACTTACTTCCCTGTTACAAAGGTTTCAACTGCATTTCATGGTCTCTGGAGTTGTCGTAGAGCATGTTACTTTAACACAATGCCTCTACCAGAACACCCAAAGCAAATAAATCACTTCAGAGTTTCAAGGAAACGTACACAATAAAAAGATCAGACAAGTTGTAAACAAGCATGATGACTTGATTTTCTAAAGGTAAAACTAAAATTACACCTAAAGGTAAAACAACAATTGCACCTAAAACGTCAGTAATAATTCCTCATTGTACAGGAAAACTGTCTGCACACGACTGCAGCAAGTATGGCGGGGAAAGGTTGAAACAGGAAGTCAGTCTGTAATGTGACGGATGTTTAAAACTGACAGTTTGAAGTTGTTTTACAGTTCGCCTTTGTTTTCTGTTCTGATAGAAATTTGGCTACAGCCTGGAGCTTTGTTTAAAACCTTAAGGGGTGCTCTTTAACTTGACTGCTCTTAATCTTGAACTTGGAAACTATTATCAATAGAATTGATAGCAGGAAGCAAATTCATCAGTTTTTAATTTCCCCAAGTGTCTCTGCGATTCTGCAGAGCATTTCTTTATTACATTGGTGAGTGTGTCTCTTAATGGGTTTCTGTTTTATTTATTTGCTTTGCTTCCCAAAAGTTGCCTATGTGTTGCCAAAGTGGTGAATTTTTTTTTTTTTTCATTTGCATGTGTTATGTCTGTTTGCAGATGTTAACTTTTGTTACAGTACCGGACTGACCGCTGTAAAAAATAAGTTGTAATATGCTGGAATTGTCCTTTGTGATCTATGATTTTGTAAAACTGGATTTTAAAAATTTCACCTGAGGCACCTGTAAATCTAAATTGAGCCACAAAAAAATGAAAAGAAAATGTAATAAAGGACGAACTGGAAAGACGCCACAGCTAAGCAAAGAATTAAGAATAAATAAGTGAACAAATACGCAAAGAATTCCATCTCTGGGATTGTGTGAAACATGCAGGAGAGCTGTGGGAACAAAAACCTCTCTTGGTCTACATGTCTGTTATGTTAGTCTGCGTATTCTTGTCTCTTTTTTTAAATCACAGGCAATTTATATTGATATAGGTTACATACTTTAGGTTACATTCTTCACGTGTAATGTGTATAAGTTACTATAGTGGAGACTTTCTTTCCTCTTGCCCATTAGACAAATAAGTTGCAGGAACAGTGTCTCAACGTGACTGCCTATGTCAGACCGACAGGTTACTCAGCCAGTCCTTTGATGAATACGTCTTGTCCACTTTATCGCGTAATGAGCGGCGGCGTTGTGTGTGAGGGCATTTTTCATCCGGCACATTGGGACTATCTGGTTTTAGAGGGCAACGGTTTAATTTCGGTTGAGGTGGAGGAGGTCTGAATGGTAAAACTACGAACTCCAACCAGCTTTCTCTTTCTTCATCTTGTTGGATTATTTTCTCCGTCATTTTCTCGGCCTGCGACTGACCCCTCACCTCCCACTGACCCCGTTACCTGCAGACACCCTCTGTGGCTGCCTTTGATGTGGTGTTTACTCTTGTGTACAGTAGGGGTTAATCACACACCTTGAGAGAGCAACGTGGAGTTCCATACAATGGGTCCGCTGGCCTGTGTTGTCTGAGGGCTAAAAGAGGGATTAGAGATTAAAGGGCAGCCAGTGTGTGAGGTAAACAGCAGAGGACAATATTTTACCTACTCCACATTTAGTCAGCGGATGTTGATGTCAGCCGACTCTCTTTCTAGATATTGAGCTTTAACTGAAAGGCTGGGGGCTGCCAGGACTGTGTGTATTCAGTTTGTTCTCTCCTTGTTTTCACTTTTGACCTGGAATTTCCTGTAGTTAGAAATAAACTAGCAGCAAAATAAGGAGTATTTTAAGCTCTGCAGAGGAAACTATAAGAATACACATGGCCTAGGTTATGTCACTAATTGTTTTTCATAATTGTTGGCGTCATTATAGGTGTAAGAATTAGAGTGGACCTGACAGATATTGCCTCATATGAATGTATGACAGCTGGACTTAAAGGTGGTGGGAACTTTGAGGTCTGGTTCAGCTTCTTCAACAATATTAATATGGGGCATTCAAGGTTATTTGATTTTGAATTAATTTGATTCACATCATTTAATGTTTATATATTTTAGTCTGGCATTTGCTATGGTTTCATATTCAAATTACACACATAAAAAGGATATTTGTGGCCTGACCTAGCCTGGTCTCAGTGAAAGTAATATTTCAACGCATACATTAGGTTACTTTGTGCTCCAGCTACCATGTTGTGCTGCTTCATAGAGTTGCATGTTTTTCGGGCTATCAACCATTTATGGTAACCTTTTATCCAAATCAAACAAAGATGTATTTTAGTGAAGCTGTAGGACAGCTTAGCCATGACCACAACAAATACGCCATATCTGTCACACTAATGTTCCTCTCCCAGTGTTTTAGGGGAAAAAAAACAACTTTAACATCATTGATCATCTAATCTGGGAAGTGACCCAACATTTTTGTAATATTCATTCAATCTCTTTGCTTTGTTGCAAAAACTTGCTCCTGCTGAAAGATAAGCTCCCAAGAACAGAAAACATATTCCCTGGACCGATGAGCGCCGTGCAAAGGAATGGTGCGTTAATTGTAACAAGACCCTCCCTCAAGAACATGGTCATTCACATGTTAATTGAAACTGAAGCTCGTGAGTTATGGCGTAGCAATTTCTCATGAAAAAAAGCAACATACATTTTTGTGACAGCAGGAAACAAACCAAACTAGCAGTAGATATCTCGCAGGAAGATGTAAAAGACACACAAATTAAGCTTTTCACCCAAAAGACCGAGGTGACACCACATTTATATTTGCATATATGCTGATGACAAAACCATGCTCTGATCCTCAACGCCACCAGAGAACTTAAGAGTTAGAGGGTGAATCACGTTATGACAATATTTACCCTGAATCACAGTCTTTCACATGTTGTGCAATGCAACAGGATAGGGAGTGTGGCTGCACACTACATTACGTCTGCTGTTGTACTTAGACCACAACACCTGATGAGCAACGTCACTGACTTTGTCACCTCCACACGGTGCTTTTCAACTGGACTGATCTGCCCGCGTGACCGACAATAGCACTTTCTTTCTCGTTGAAATGCAGTGGGAATGATGGTGATGTTTGCCAAATAAATAACTCATGACATGAAAAATTCAATTTTCTGGTGATTCAAAATGTTAGTCACTTAAAAAAATAATCATTTGCTTTATGTACACAGATAAATACACTGTATGACCTTTGGATTCACAGACCTGGATTGTGCTGTATGACTTTTTGGAGATGATCATCACTGAGTTATACATTCTTACTGTGACTTAACTTCTTACAACTTCTTAACTGACATGGTGGCCTACATATTGGACCCTGACCAGTCACAGCTTGACATATCTTTAAAGGGTCAAGGGGCAGCTTGCAGTGTTCCACCCCACGGCACCAACAACAAATCTTTACAAATGTACTCTTTAAACCTTTGCTTGTTGGATGCCTTTTACCGGTTGGTGGAAGGTGGTTCATTTGGAATCACAAAAACATGCAGTCAGACATTCAGATGGCTATGAAGCTCTTATGATGTCAGTGTGAAGTGTTGCACAAAATTTGGATAAAGCCCAGCTGAGAAATTACACACCTGGAAGTGACTGCCTTGTGTAGACCATCTGTTTTGTTCTAATGCCGTTCTTATTAATTTTTGGAAATTATGCTTGTTTTCAACACAGCCACATGCGAGGGGTCTGCTTTCAGTTGTTTTTTTCGTTTGTTTTCTTTTTGTTTTTGTCATCACTGTGCTGGAGACAAAGACCATGAGGTCAAGGCTCATTTTGTGGTTGCTGGATGACTTGAATTTGACATTTTGGGAAATACACTTATTTGCTTTCTTTGCCAATAGTTAGATGAGAATATTCACATACTTTTTTATCTGCCCATTCAAAATTAGGCTAGAGCCAGGAGAGGGTTTGCTTAGTGTAACTGCGCTTAAGCTGCACTTTACTGGAACTAGCACTGTAACCCTAACTCTTGCTTATCTTTTCTGTGCCACCGTTTATTGTCTGGACACAAGCAGAATATGCACAGATCAGTCATTCAGTTAGCTTGTTAGAGGTGGCTCTCACACAGCTCACTAGTTAGCAAGTTATTTTAGCAGAGAGGCTAACTGCCTAGCTTAAAGAGTGCGATATGCCAGTTTTTTGAATATTTCAGCAATTAAAAAGTACAGCAACCCACTCGTAACTCTTCTTATAAACATTTCTACAAACCACAGTGCACATATATGTTCATAGGTTTTACATTCGGACATTATTACACGATATTGGCACGCTGAGCTCAGCAACTCACCTCGCGTACATCTCTCATGAACCGGTGTCGTCTTAAAGCTGCCAATGGCGTATAACTACTGCTTCCGAGAGAAGGAGCCATTGATGACTAATAAATCCATACAGATATATAAACATAAAATCATGAAAATTTCAGCAAGTTGAATCGCATACTATATAAACTCTGTTACATTAGCATAGCTTAGCTTAAAGACTGGAAACCTGGGATTACAGCTAGCTCTGGATAGCATCAGAATGCGCCTACTGACACCTCAAAAGCATTATTAATTAACACATTATATCCCATAAGTCTAGAAATCTTCATTTTTATGTGGTTTTATGTGCATTCAGATTTTATGCTAAGTTAAGCTAACTGGCAGCTGGCTGCCTCATATCGACAGATAACTACCTGAGCTATCTAACTAGCAAGAAAGTGAATAAGTGTATTTCCCAAAATGTCCAACATAACCTTTAAAACCGGCTGAATCAGCATTGCCATACACTCAATTTTCTCTGGAGACAAAGCAACAAGAAGAGGAGTGAGAGTACCAGAAGACATGAAGCTGCTGGTTGAAATGGGAATTTCTGATGAGATTTCCTAGAAGAGGTGTCAGTAGGAGTGAGATGTTGCCTGTGAACAGGCCTGGTTGCTCTTTGCACAACGTCTTCATCCCTCCCTCCCACTGGAATCTGATGACAAACTAGGTTTAACCTCTCAGCTATGAGGAGCTGGGTTCAGCTTCTTATTGCTCTGTGTGGAGGAGTTGGTTGTCTGATGAGAGATGAATTCTAGTGGTGGGTTATGATTCAGGGCAGAAGGAAGTATGGATTTCTGCTCCTTCCAGCGTACTGTGATTTCAGTCACAAGCGCCTGTCGTCATCATAACAGATGGGTACATGTTGTTTAAGTGACCGTTCAATTTAAAATGTGATTAGAATGGGAAACAAAAACTGTGTTGCCCTAATTCTCAAATGAAGATGTGTGACTTACTAAATCTACGTGGAGTGCAAGACAAAGTGTTGAGATCCTTGAATGGTTTTTGAAGTTTGACCCGCATTAAATCATTTTTTGTCACTAATTTGAGACAGTGAAAAATAAATTAGCCTAAAGTTACGTAACTATTGCTGCCAAAACCAAGGACGGAAGGTGCAGGCATGTCGCGCAGAGATTCCTAGTTACCTGGAGAGATGGCCATGCCTCAGCATCTTCATACTGCATAGCCAGCAATTCTGATATTACAATGTTATCAAGGATCAGCAGGTAATAGCTGAACACCAGATGATAAGCATTTTTTAGGGCAATTTCTATGTATTGTTAAGGCTTATAATTAAAAGGAATTACGATAGAAAAAATGGAAATACTTGCCATATATAAGTATGTCCCTAGAATGAAAATAATATATAGTGCTCATGTTGATGGTGATGTCTGAGGGAAAGAGAGTGTAACGTTAAATTCACACGTTTTTGGCATGAAGTGGTACTCCAAGACTTTCTTCCAAGGTTGGCAGGTCTGCTATGGTGATTTTTTTGAAAACATGCAAAACCACTGGTATGGTTCTTTAAAATGCACTATACATGATTTGTGTTTACAGAAATCTGGCCACTGGTTTGCTGGCAGCATCTAAATGACGCTGGCCAGTGCTCACTGATGTAAATATAGTCTCAGGAGGAGATAAAAACTAGTGAAAGCTCAATTATCTGTACTTCAAAGCAGCCAAATTGTCAATACTTCCCCGTGGCATTTCAAGTTGTGCCAATTCTTTCATCTCTGCCCACGGTCCTTGAGGGCCAGGCACTTAGATGGAGTCAGGAAGTCATTGGTACTGCTTGGCAATTTGAGATGTAGGGGGACTGGCAAAGCACTGCATAATATAAAGAAACAGTCTTCCTTGTTGGAGCATATATTCAGCTACAGCTTGTTTTTGATCTAGTGGTGTGTCTTTCCTCTCAGCTTCACTGACTCTCTGAATAAATGACTTGCGCCAAAAAGAAATCCTATACTACTGCTGGTGGGAAAAGGCTCTCACTATCACCACTTGGTAGCACCAGCTACACTTTCACATGACAAATCATCCACATTTCCAGCCTAGGTGTTTCCTCTAAAACTATTCCACGGACAAAAGAAACCAAAAAGTGCTGATGTAGCATGAAGGATGGTGTTTTCATAAGTAGTTCAGCGTCTCTGTCACAAAGCCTTCCACACACCACAATCCATTATCTTTCTGTGGGACAGGGGAAGTTATCTCGGGGACCTATTGTGTTGCTTGGTGAAGTTTTGACTGTGTGTGTAAGTGTGTTTTTGGCACCTCTATGGTGCATACAGGAGGTGTCAGGGAGCCTAGGGTTGGAGCCTCAGATCCCAGAGGAAAGTCTTGGCTCCAGGGGGCCTGTCCTCCCCTCTGGCCCCTGCTGGGCTGCTGGGGAAGCCAGGCATGGAGACAGTAGGATGGGGAGGGGGGGCGGGCAGCATGGAAGCAAATGAGCAAAGGAGGTGCTGGGCCGGCTCTTGCCCTCTTACTGACAGGATCTGGTCAATGTCCTGCCGCGTAGGGTCGCGGCCCAGCTTACGCACACAAACTTATCTCCAGTGCATCTGCCGGGCCGCCTGCGCAGTCAGGCTGTCTCCATTGCGGGCCACAAGCGTTTTCCTGCTGAGGGTGAGAGAAGGATGGTGGGAGGATAGAGGGAGGAAGGGAGAAGGGTGGGGGAGATTCGGGGGGGGGGGGGGGGGGGGGAGAGGAGCATGAGGCAGACAGAGACGGGCGGGGGCTTAATGTGAAACTGCCCCTACAGAGGCCTGCCAAGTTGCTGAGCTATATGGAAAACACGAGCCGCCTCCAGGGTAACAGGACCACTTCTGAATTTCTACAAACAAAAATAGCTCTGATGTCTGGCTACGACCTCTCTGTTCTCTGGCCCTCGTCGCTCTCTGCATGTCTGTCACATTCAAATTCCCACACGAAGACCAAGCTCATGTTCAAACCTAAACAACCCTCGAGAACAACTTCATTTTCTGTTGAGCGGAGAGAGAAAAAACAAAGAACGCAGAAATTTAATAATTGTGTGGAGCAGAGTGTATTTGTCATTCCTTCTCTTCTCTCAGATGGAGATGACCTCTTGGTGACCAATTGTGTGGACCTCAGTCGAGGTCCCTTTGGTGAGCCATTTCATCATTTAAACAGCACGAGTTCCAATTCTCATGACCTAATGCGTTGTAGAATGCCTGAAATCTGCTGCTTGTGTTTTCTCTTCTCTCCCTCAACCCTTTCTCATCAACAGCAGCAGGGATCCGTAACAGGAAGAAGTAGTTGACAATTCTGAGCTGCTGGGACAAGGTGGTGAGCTCGCAGTTAAGACAGGACTGAAATTTGTGTTGTCAGAAAAACTTTTTTAATTTGACTATTGCATGATTAGGACTTTTTTTATCATTGTGTTGCCATTTTTGCCTTTACTTGATAGTTGACTGTAAAGATGGAGAGGGGAAAACACGGGGAGAGAAAGCTGTGTGACACGTAACAAAGGTCCTCAGCAGAAATCAAACTGGGGACGTTGCATGGACGTTATATGGTATGCATCTCGGCACCAGGATACCCCATCATTTACATTTTTGGTTATTTTTGGTTATTTTTTTAGTATTGGCCTTTATTTCTATTTGTTATCATAATATACTAAAATAATTGCCGTAATTTGGCAACATGGCAACACTGGTGCAACAAATTTGGGGTAAGAAAAGATTTGTCAGACAGTCAGACAGGTTGTAAACAATCCACCAGTTTTGCCTGAAGCTGGTTTTTAAATTGCAATGGATGCTTAGAATGACAATGTGGGCAACCATTTGATCATTTCCCTTAGTTTCCCCTGGCAAATAACTTTATAACAATTAAAACCCAGTCCTATCACCAAACAAGAGTGCTGGACAATTCTGCAAAATCACACATTACATGCAAACCTTTTCAATCTCTTTCTTTGTTTTAATGCCCAATGTTACCACTTTTAAAATTCTTGCTCTCTACAACATCTGCGCATGAAAATTACAATATAGTTAAAGGAATAGCTCAACATTTTGGGAAAGAGCTGTACATCTGTAACATGAAGCTAGAGCCAGGAGATGGTTAGCTTAGCATAGCTTAGCATAGAGGCTGGAAACTGCAGGAAGGAGCTGGCCCGGCTCTCTCTGTAAATAACAAAATCCACATACCTCGAGAGCTCACTTAGCATAAATTTAAAAACAATAACTTGTGGTTTCATTCAGTTTTTCACAAAATGTTGAACTATTAAGTTTAAGGTTAATAAAAAGATCATTATTATTATTAGATAGATTATTATCTATCTACATTATCTATCATCCATTAACCCCATCTCTAGAGTTGTTCCATTACCAATACTAGTATCAAAAACGCTACTGATACTGCCTAAAATACTGCAGTGGGTATTGGCAAGTATGCAAGTCAGATACACAAGTTCAGGTATCTGCATCAGAATCGGAAGAAAGAAATGGTGTTGGAACATCTCTACCCACCTCCACACCCCTGCAAACGCCATCACTATCCAAAGAGTACACTTCTTCCTGCTTTGGCACTGAATAATGTCATTAGATGTAAATTTTGATGTATTCAATATGGACAAAATTTAAGACTTTTAAGATCATATTCCTTGTCCATATCACACTTGTTTTTCACAACGTCACCATGTTGCCAGATCTCAGCAATGACTTGGGTATGTACAACATTAACATTACCAACAGGAGCGATGACCAAAATTGCAGAAATAAGAATTATAATTTGAAGCAGAAAAAGCAGCTGTTTTCATTCTTTGAAAAATCTTCCTACATTTAAGATAAGTTAAAAACATAACAGAAAAACAAGTCAAAAGTGACCTTTTTGACTTCCTTAGATTTAGATCCCCCTGTGGTCTTTGGGTCATTTACCTCTAAGGATAACATTTCACATTTTGCCTGTAAAAAAGAGCGTTATTCCCCCTGCACTAAAGTCCCAAGACCTGCAATAGATCCTCCAAGTGCAACATGACAGCACACCTGACACTGACACATGCGCACCTATAAACCTTACACACACAACTCCCCTCATCTGCTACTCATTGGGTGCACTGTTAAAGCAGGACCTTTAACACAAAGGTAAAACCCTGCAATGGGTGTTTACAAGGCAAAGTTTAGCCATGTGACCTTCAACGCTAAAACTGTTTGACAGTGACTGAAGGAGGAAGGGAGCAGCAGGGTGAGGGCTTGATTATGGCGTACTGCTCTTCAACCTTTAAACGCTCTTGATGTTAAGAAGCAAACATTGCAGTGAGATGGTAGAAGTGTGAGTTGGGCCACATTTTTTTGATTGCAAAGTCAGTCTGATTGTGAGGCAAATGGGAAGTGACATAAATATGAGGAAGAGCTTGACTCACCCTCCAATCAGAACTTCAGTTTTAGAGATTTTAGTGAACTTTTTTTTACGTGTGGATGGGGGGAGAACTGAGAGAAAGAAGAAGAAGAAGAAGAAGAAGAGGAGGAGAAGAGAGACGACCTTCTTAATGTACATTCTGTTCTGCTTTGGCTGTGATTCACAAGGTTGCCTGTCTAGTGTGTGTGTGTGTTTTTGTGTGTGTGTGTGTGTGTGTGTGTGGTGGTGCCAGGCACAGCGTCTCTTCTGGCTCACACACTGTTGACCCTGCCCTGTACTCTCCTCCTACTATGGGCGAGGCTTGTTGGTGCAGCACGTAGCAACACTGCGCTAATACTGATATGTGCATACAGACAGATAGGCGTGTACGCTCATGGGCCAACAGACAGACAGACACGCACACACACACAAACATACACACCTACATGCACTCAGAGAATAAAGACTGCGATATTTGCTCATTGCACGGGCACATTCAAAGTTCAGAATTTGCAGAAATGAATTCTGCTCTCTTGTTTATTTCTGCAGTACCTCTGCTGTTGGCGTGCAGTAAAAGGCTCCGTTGCGGTCTTTCGTCAAGCTTACTGCTATCTGTGAACTTGACAGCGTCTAGCAGACTGACAATGAAGGCAGCATAGTAGCTTTATTAATGACAAGGTGTAAAAAAAAAAAAAAAGTCAGCACAGGTCACATTTCTTTTTTTTTTTATAACTTCATAGTTATTATGGATCGACTGCTTTAGAAGAACAGAAGAATTCAAATAAAAGTCTTTTTTTCCCCTTCATCTCACTCCACCATTAACATCACCCAACACTCTCTACCACAGATTCTGTAAGTGAGACAAATATTCCCACGTGAAATGAATTGCAAAGTATGCAGAGGTACATTCCTGCAAATGTTTTACCCTGATTTAAGGCATTCTTCTCCGAGTTTTAGCTTGTTTAAAACCTTTATGCTCATGTGAAAGAGTCCATGTCGCCCTAGTTACAGCGCCTGATCGTATCTTGCTACCAGTCCACTTTATGTCTCTCACCCACTCAATTCCAAATGAATATAAATGAGTGTTTTCATTGTGAGACAGAACAAAAACAGCAAAGTATGTTACCAAAAACACTGACTAATACTTGTCTAAAGGAAAACAAAAATAGCAAATTCTTGAAAAAAAAAAAAAAGAAAAAAGTTGTGGACAAATTGTTTTTCATGTCTGCATTTGGCTAATGTGCAAACTGCAGAGGGGCTGGAAAGATGAGGAAGAGTCAAACCCATTTACAGCAAAAAACACATGGTTAATAATTAATGTTCACATTGTAATAGAATTGAAATTCTACTCGTGTTTATTTTTGGCATTTAGTTGCTAATCCAAACCATCTTACAATAAGGGCAGCAGTGAAACAGGCCTGCATTCCTGGACTAAAAACATTACAAAGTGACTAATAGGAGGGAGTGCAAAGGTCAAAGCAACAGGAACAAGTCACTGGATGTGACACAAATTTGCAAAAAGTGGCTCAAATTTTCATGTAAAAGATGAACTGCACATCCTAGCTTACTATTTAAAAGGAAATATGAAAAAAAAAAAAAACTGCCCTAATGTTCCCAAAGAGTGATTTCGTCATTAGTATGGAATCCCGAAAGATGCCAGGAACATGTCAGAAATATAAAGGAGGTTTTGAATCACTTTAACCCTGCCTGCTTCACGGTCTGACACAAAGTATGTGCAAATGTGTTTGTAGTGTTAGATGACATTGCTGGACATTTACAACAATGTGTACACACAGGGGTATCTATTGCAAAATCACATTATTGGATAATTTATCATTTGCAGTGGACAATCATGATATGAGTATCAGCTAGCTAACTGCTAAATGATAACTAACTGTCAGATTTAAGGCAGACGTGACAGAGCCTGAGATGTCTTCTTCTGGGTCTGACGTGAAGGTTGCTTCAGTGTAAATCTCACAGTCCAGGACCTGGGCTGACCCCAGGTTTTAGCCTTTGTTTGGCAGACGCCTTGCCCCCCTTTAATCTTGTGAAGAGATAAATCCTTTGATGGACCTGGCCTGCATCAGTTGAAAGTGCTGCCCAGCCATCTCCATATATCAACATAATACGCCATGTTTGATGTTGGGGGGCTGCGGCACGCGGGTGGGCTCTTTCTCTGTGACCTATAACAGAGTCATCAATCCCAGGCCACAACCCCACCACCTCTCCACGCCTCCTGTCCCCTCCCTCCTTCTTCCTCCACCACAGCCAACCCCCCCTCCTCTGAGCGTGGACCCGACCACAGCCAGTCCTGCCCTCTTGACCACAGAGCACTAACACTCAACCAGGATAAGCATATCTGTCTGTGTCAGGCACAAACAGGCAGACTCTGAGACGACAAGCTTTTGACACAAAGACACATATTCCTGATTTAACATGATCGCCCCTTTAAAGGAATAGTGCAACATTTTGGGAAACTTCTTTTTTACACTTTTGTGTTTTGAGGATTAAGCAAACAACAAATATAAAATCTAAATTAGTGAGCTATAGAGATTCTGGTAGGTTGACTAAGTTACGTTCAGGCCATGCCTCCTCTCCCCCTGTTTCCAGTCTTTGTGCTAAGCTAAGCTAACCTGCTGCTGGCTCCAGCTTCATATTTAATGAATAAGAGAGTTTTATCAATCTCCTTGTGTATATCTGGGCAAGAAAGCAAGTGTATTTCCCCAAATATCAAACTATTCCTTTAAATGCAGTGCAAATTATCATCTCATAATCTTCCTCAGAGATTTGGTGAACTGTTGACTCATCATGTCTCCTGGAATAAATGAAAACAATCTCTCTCTTTTTTCATCTCCTTGTCACCAAACTTATTTCCCATGATCCTCACTCTTGTGAAAGTGAATGGTGCTCACCACAGAGTACATCACAGGGCTATCTAAGTGTCATCCAAAAGCCTGCGATTAAAGTGAGGTGAACTTCAGGGAGCTCTTTAGATTCCTCTGATAAGAGCCCGGCCCCATTAAGATGAGCCGTCCCTGTGTGAGAGCCCAGTGCTGGCCTCACACACTCGCTCTTATCTTAATCCTTCATCAACACACACCTAATCTGACCACGGCTGCTAATGTTGATAGATTTGATTCCTGACTGGGGAATATGGGAGAATTCAGTATCAAAAATCACACAAGAACTTTTCCATTTCACTATCCCAGTTTAGTTAGGATTAAGTCTTATGGCTCTGCTATATTAGAAGTATTGTCTACTGTACTGTACAGTATAGTAGTATGGTATACTGTAGTTTTCTTGCTTGGGTGAAGCAGGTGCTAAGGCACTCTATAGGTGATGCTGTCGTGTTTTTCTAGCGCAATGTGTGTGTGTGTGTGTGTGTGTGTGTATGTGTGTGTGTTATGTATGCACGTAAAGAGTGTGTCCCAGCAAGACCAACTAAGGCAAGCAGTGACATTAGCACCCCTGAAATAGCTTGGCAGGCATTTTAATTGCTTTACCCTGCAATGGCTCAAAAAGTTATTGGTATAAAAAAACAAAAGGGTGAAACCTTTCCCAGGCGTAGGATTACCAGAAACATTAATCATACGTCACTGACAAGGAGTTTCTCCCAGTTCGTCAGTTCTAAATTCCATGATTTAAATAGAACAATAAATACCTGGATGACTGGATTTTATTTCCCTATTGTTGTCTCTGATCTTTGCTCTCTTCCTTCCACAATCTATCCTCTCACCTTAATCCCATTTCTCTTTCAAAACTCTGTCGTCATTATCAAGGCTGTAACTAATGCACTACCGTACAATGCTACCCATTACAACATTAAAGTATAGTTGTGGCTGCAAGGGAAAATTTATAACGCATGCTGGGATGATGTTTGTCTATAATCATTGTAAACGTAATAGCAGAGCCATGCGCACAAAGCCTCACAATGAGGTGCTGAAGTGCTGTATGAGTAGGAAACTTCACACAAACACAGGAAGCTCAGTGTTTCTCACCAAGGGCAGGAGTCTTTACTGCGGCGCTGCAGGGGCTGATGGGACGCTCTGATTAACTGGGGCCAAAGAACCTGCAGTTCCTACACCTCATTGTTACCCGGGCTGTCTACAGAAAGACATCAGAGCACAGATCTGCAGAGCATGGTGTTCTTACCCCATGCTAAATGTTAAATGTAAATATATTGTATGTAGCATTCTGGATTTGAATGTTAACACTTTCCCTGCACGACAAGTACTCGACTGAAAGAACTGAATGCAAGTGAATGAAAATAAAACAAAAAAAGACATGAAGCTGAATCTTCACGAGTGAGGTGTCTGTATTATTACCATAACAATACACGGTGAGTGATTAAAAACATTGAAGAATCAATATCATCACCCAGCTTCAAACCAAACGTGTCGGGAACAGAGTTTCAAAAATAAAACACAGTTCTAGGGGTTTCATGGCACTTATACGCTGAGCACTGATATTGTGATGTACATCCAACCTGGAGGCTTTATAAACATCAGTCACCTATGTGCTCCCTTGTGCAATGCAGACACTAGGAAACATGAAGAACAGTGGAGATTTGAGGTCCAATAGCGACCTCTAGTGGTAAATAAATGTTATGTTGTTCGCAGTCTCCACATGTTTTGTCTGTTCTGTAAGACTTCACTCAGCACTAGTGTGTTGCTGCGGCCGGGAGGAAAGTCTCTATCACCACATATTTCTGTATTACATTTTAGCTGCCCCTGCACTCAGCAGGTTTAAAGATCAGATGAACTGGTATTCTTGACAATTCAGACTCTAGTATTGTGACAGGTTACCTGGAAGTGCCCCTGAGTCTAAATTTACCGGCACGGATGTTAGATTAAGATTTAGAGGAACTAATCATTACCCTGTAATGATTAGTTCTCTATTCTCTAACCAGGTGTGAAAATCACTTACTATACACTTGATCATGCCTTGATGAAACATGGCTGCGAACTACTCTTATATCTGTTCCTCTGGTAGTAGCTATCAATATTATTTCCCTTGGTCAAAGTTATCTGTCGGTTCATGGTAATTTTATCAATTGTAAATCATAATGACTTGCTGTTCCAGCGTTATTACCTAATCACGTAGCCAGTCTTACACACCCTTGTGGCCCCTTGTCTAGTTTACAGTTTTATTATACTTTATATTGTGCTTCCACAGTGTCTAAACCTAAATAAAGGTCTGTTTAATGAGATGTATGTACTGAACATCTGATATAGAAAGAATTTCAAAATGGGAGAACTGTTTTGTTTTTTTTGTGGGTCTACAGTGAAACTCCCTGAAACAACAGGGTACATGTAAGGGGTCAGCGGGGGTCAGTCAGGGTCCTCCCCTAACAGTGTTTGACATCACTTAATTTCAACATCTGGGAGGGCAGAACTGGGCAACAGCAAATGCCTTTTGTCTGTCCTGTAACTTAATTTACCCTTTGTCTTTTCCTCACATCCATTTTACACTTTTCAAAAAAAGTGGTAATTAATTTTAGGAACAAGCAATATCTTCCATAAGACTTAAAATTTGAAACATATATAAATGTATACAACACATGAATACAAAATGGTCAAACTCCTGCCTCTCCTGAGCTCTACATGCAGGAGCTGGTGGCCTACATGCTCCTGCATGTTGACTACTGTGGCATCCAAAAACCACTAGATGGCATCTTTAATTGGGTTGCGGCCAAAAACCAGCAGACGCCTTGCATGTCATGCAGACAGATGGCGCAATTGCCGCAGAGATGCTGAATGGTGCGATTCAGAAAATGATCTATTTTTCTCAAAACAAACGGAGCCAGGCCCCATTCTGTCAGCGCCCATAGATCACGGTGCATACAACTGCGCCTTGTGCGGATTGAGGAAGCAGCAATACCGCAACGTGTTCGCCATGCCCCGGGTGATATGTGTAATGCAGGAAGCTGCTCCAAAAGTTTCTATGCCCGTCATGTGAAAGCTTTTCTCGCAGGAATGCCTTGTGTCCGAACCGATGACATGAATTGAAAGCGGTGATTAGCAGAGTGATATTGTGCAGATCTGACTGTTTCTGCCGGTTCGCCTGGTTTATGTAATTTTGGCATGCACTGTCAGAGGAGCGAGGGACGCTTCAGCAGTCAGGAAAAGGTATTGAAAAAAAAAAAACAAAAAAAACACGTATTCCTGACAGCCCATTGGTCCAAATTTTCCCTGTGCTGCCACAATACTGCACACACGTGACCTCCCTGTTTTCACCCAGTTAAACGCATGTACTTAAAAGACAGGCCACTGCCATTCACCAGCACAAGCACGATTAACACAATATTCATGTCAGCAAGGTAAGATCGCTGCTGCGGGGACTCGGATCACTGGAAAGTGGACCATGGCGGCTGCTACCAGCAGCAACACATCCACGGCCACGCTTCAGATAAAGCACCCCAGTATCGAGCATACGCGGAAACGCATAGACCCGAGGAGGAGGCAAGCGGCGCTGTCTTTTCTCAGCAACATTTCTTTAGATGGGCGACCCGTGCAAGACGATGCAGACAATCAAAACGAAGAGGATAGCTCGCTTGAACCTAGGACTAGACAGAGCCTGGTTTCCCCGGAGCGCTCGGCGTGCGGGGCTGCTGGCGCCGGAGCCGCCGCTGCTGCGGCGGCGGCGGCGGCGGCGGCGACCACGGCCGCCCAGGCGCTCGCCTTTGCAAACCAGGCTCTCCTCGCCAGCAGTCGGGCCAGCTTTGGGACGGGTCCCGCCGCTGCCCCGGCGGCGGGTACAGACACAGAGGGCGACGCTTTCGTGTCCTCGACGTTCAGCTCGCCTTTCTCCGCGGTCCCAGCCTCGACTAGAGGGAGGCTGCAGACGTACACTCAGGGAATCCTTCCTGCCTCCTACTCCAGACAGTCCTCCCAAAGCTACTGCCTGGAGGGCGGACAGATAGCCAACTCTGCCATAGAGCTACAGAGGTCAAGGTAACTGTGTGAACATCGATTTCACTTGGTACACAGGAGAGGGCGCCGGGGGGGGGGGGGGGGGGGCATGTAGTACACAGTGTCTGGTGTTATGATGATGTTTAAGATGCAAGCTTGTCTGCAGGATTCTGCAGCCAGGCCATTGTTTGCTTGCCTGTCATCACAAGCCAACAAAAACTTCGCCATGCATCTCAAAAGTGTGCTAGTGCAAGAGGCGTCCATGGGAGCAGCCAGCCGCTCTGTGTGTTTGGGTAATAGTTAAAAGAAGACTCCACTGACGCTGATTGCATTTTATTCTGTTGGTTTTAATCCCAGCTCACAGCCAACCTATCATAGCAGCCAGATTACCATGTCTTTTGTCAGTTAGTTCATTAAATTAAAGTTGTGAGACTTATTTACACAGCATCCAATGGGTTAACTGTGTTACTTCCTCACTGACCACAACCCTGAATGAATGAACTCCAGGAACATTTTTCTTCCAGATGTTGTTGTTTTTTTTGTTTTGTTTTTTTTTTTACAGTCAGCTGTTTTGAAAAAGGTACTTTTGGTTCCAAGCAAGGCAGTCTGCCTGGACACAACATTGCACAGCAGGAGCAGAAAGTTCAGTTGTTTGTATATTTACTCCATGCAGATGGTTGTAGCCTTATGACTCCCTGGTCTGCACAGGCACAGATACATTCGGTATGATCACAGGTCCAACAGCTGTGGAGGCGTAACCTAGTTTCCCTGGAGAGGGAACTCGGCGGCACACCTCATCAGTTTGTTTCTGTGTTTCTGTTTTGTACATGCTCTCATGCTCTATGTCGAATTCACTGGACCTCAAATTATTTTTAGTGAATGTCATTCCGAAGCCCGTCGCGCACCTGCTGTCTCCTCCTTCTCCTCTGCGTGACGCAAACATCCTGCAACTCTACACCCCTGTTCAAACACACATGCGACGGGGGCTTGCTCCTTCACGTGGATGTCTTTTTATTTGTCCTCTTTGTTTGCTTTGTCTTCACTTGGGAGGCACGAGGAGAGGTTGGAGGGTCTCACCTCGCAGCGGGACAGCTGTCAGTGACAGTCGTCTCATGGCTCTCTCACTGTCAGAACCTGCTGTCATATCCTTTCTGCTCTGCTCTCCATTCAGAGCCCCCTCTCTTACTCTAATCCTCTCCTCCCTCTGGTGACTCTGCCAGACTTCTCAGGAAGCTATGTTTTCTGGTGAAACACTCAGTAAGCATCTAGTTCCCCTTCCTGACCTCATGGAAATTGCACTGCTGAACTAACAGCTTCCGAAAGTCTTAATCTGTACTTTTTTGGTAGAGAAGGAGGTGCACAAGTTACATATCACTCGAGACACCATCAATCATTTTTATACGAGAGACTATTTACATCACCATTACATCACTAACAAAGATTACTGATACACAGGCCCATAATAAAGTTCACGTTCGTTGACAAAACATTCTCACCATAGCCCATCCAGTAGCTGCTTGATCGTATCACACAATTGTAGACGTTTATATTTCCATTTTCCTGAGCACTTTAAGGACCTCCTGTTCAGGTTGGCTTAAAAGTCAAGATTTTAAAAGTTCGTTCTTGACCTTGAAAACAACAGTTCACAACAAATGTGAAAATGTGCCATTCCATGATATCTGGGCAAACTCCATGTGCTGAGGAAAATCTGATAGAAAGCTCCAGATCAAATAGTGAATGAGCCTGTGGTGACATTGGTTTGTCAACTAGTGTTTCCAAGGTCAAGATTGAATTTTCAGTAACAGGAAGTAGTTTGGTCCAGGTGGCCAAATATGGTGGCACTGAATCATACATGCTGCATTTGAAGAATCCACACTGCTGGCTATGTTGACATGATTCACTCCCACCATAGTACTGTTTGAAAATTTTCAGTAATGCTAATTACAATACAGTACCTGAATTTGGTTACCCACACTGCAACAGTACTTTTTTCAGCACGCTTTTCTACAGCACACTTTTTTTCATTTAACAAAATCAAATATCAAACAAAAAAAGTCATGAAAGAACTTTGACTGAAACTAATACAGTGTAGAGATGATAGAGATAGAGATTCAAGTAGCCTATTCACAGCCAGTTGTTAGCGCTGTGGTCTGAGGGCATGTTTCAGTTCAGACCCAGAGAAGTATTGAGGTTCAGTGCCCAGCTGTTGCATGTCTGACATCTGCTTTCTACACGGTTCTGTTGTTGATTTAGTAACTACAGAATGAAATTCTTAAACCCTGACTGTACCCTGCTTTTGGAATGTGTTTGGAGGACATCCACACATGAATTCTAATGTCGAGAGGTAAGCAACCTGTTGATGGAGCGTGGCCATATTCCACCGGAGCGCAGACAGACAAGCGCTGTGCACAGTGCCTGGTTTGTTTTCTGAGGGCAGCTGGTGGAAACGTGTCCAGAGGTCCCTGGCTGGGAGAGGCAGGATGCCCAGGCTTTCTGAGAAACAGCCTGGCTCTCAGCTCTGTATTTTCTGTCCTCCACTTCCTCTCCCAGGGGCATCAGAGACACACTCTCCACTCAGACTTTTTGGCCTTCAGTCCCGCTCTCATTCAGGAAGTTGCAGAGCCTTTGATGTGCCGCCAGAATGGACTCTCCGAGGCCAAAACCGCTTTAGACCATATCCTAATCAGAATCTAATGCATGAAAATTATGGGTGATTTTTCTATTCAGCTTCCCTTCCATTCCCCAGCGTTCATCCATCACGGATCAGCATGCTAAGAGCCGTGCTTTTAAATAGAGCACACAGTACCTATTACCATCTGGTCTTGTCTGCCTAAGGTGTAGAGCTATTTTAATTTCACCCTTTCCCCACTAAGACATATAAAGGTTCCCATCACCATTGGAATCATGTACTTTAACAAGATTTTTTTAGCATGAGGCAGCAGAAACTGTGGCTGGAAAACAAGCAGCACAGGCCGTTATAATGGTCCTGTGGAGTTTTTGTGCGATTGGGTCACATACTTCTGGTTATGATGTTGATTGTTGTTCGCTGAGGTCATGGTTGGCATAATCACAGGCTTACATAAGCATGCTTCATTTTCCTTCACAGAGTCTCTCAATGCCTGAGCTGTCAACAAATGCTTAGAAAAAACCCACAAGATTTGAATGAAAAAAACCCACTGTGTGTAAAGACAGAGTTACAAGGGTCAGCCTGTGTTTTTACCTCGTGCAATTTCAAGTTGGACCCCAGAATTCAATTTCCACATTATGACCTGTTCGGTTTCTCACCCTCAACAGCCAAACTGTGTCATATATTCCTGTTGTACATGGCGGAACTCTTTTATTTGTGTTTCAGTTTCCCCCTTTGTCCTTTTAATTTTCAAATCTGCTGACACATCTCATTTACCCTCCTGGTGTGTGTGAGGATCAGAGAGGCTGAATTGCTCTGACTGTAATTTTTTTTTTTTTTTTTTTTTTTTTTTTTTTTTAATCAGAATAATCACATTTCCGTTTTCCGGGGCTGTGTTTGTATGAAGCAGCCCAGGACATTACATTTATTTCAATTCAGTGACTCTAGAAGCAGAATGACCTGTGGCAAGCTGCCAACAGGGTGTAAGCTGTTTAATCTACACATCTAAATAGTCCACTTGAGTTTTATAGCCTTATGTCATGGCACCGCTGGGCAGGATTATCAATAACTTTTTGAGACATTTTCAATTCCAAAAGGATGTTATTGTGTCGTCAGCAGAAATGGCTTAATGCTGAATGGGTTGCATTTATGAAAAATTCTTAAAGAAAATGACTTGAGGCAACAGTAGCAGGAATTGTTTCAAAGACACTGAGGGATGCTTGTTGTGGCTCCTTTGCCACTGATCTATACTGAGGCTTCTTTGAAGCTTCTGACGGAGCCTTTTTAATGTCAAACTGTATAGAAACTGATCGTTCTAACCCAAGTTGGTGTCATTTGCCTCCAGAGTGAATGAGCGGCTTGGCCCATGTTATTGTTTCCAGCATTTGTACCAGCCTGGATAACATCTTGTGCATTAAAGAGTGTCCTGCTGCAGCTATTCATCTACAGGGTCTGGATCAAAGTCCTCTCAAGCACTGCTCAGTTGATGGACTGGAAACAGGCCCTTCGGCCAAGTGATGAATGATTTTTGAAGGAAAGTAACGATTCACAGAGATTTCGACTGGAAAATTGGCAAAAATGTCACACAGGATGGAGATGGATGGTAACAAGAAAAGGTTATTTCTTCCTAGGCACAGACTACAGTAGTTATAAAGCACTAGTTTTATTCAATTCTCATGCCTCTATGTGTTGAGAGTGTTTAGTCAGTGTAGTCATTTCCTCTGTCCAGTTCTCAATTTTAGCGTGAAATTCTGTTTTTGTTACTCCACTGCAGCTCTGCAAGAAAACACTGTTCGCAGAATGACAGTACTAAAAAGACTGTAGAGTTACTTTAACTTTAACCCACTTAATAGGGCTAGATCAGGCTGAATTTTACAATGCATTTTTACATGGAATCAGAACAGTAAGTTGTGTCCTCCATCTTATCTCATGATTACAGAAAATAATGACTGTTTCAGCGTACGCATTAGCATGTGAGTAATATACTAAGACAGACTTTAAAAAATCCCAAATACTTATAGAATCCTGCATTAATCGACTTAATTGGCCAATTGCGGGATGGCGCAAAAAGGTGTAAACAGCAAATATGACCTTGCTATGTTGCTACAAGTGTTAGCAAACAGTTGCCATTCGCACATCTAGCAAACATGGAAAAACAGTAGCATTCATTTGGTTTTGTGTTTTCAGCTACCTAGTAAACATGAGTCCAGTGTTCACGCTCTGTTTAGCTTTGTTTTGGCCTCCACCAACCCCTCAGGCAAATAAGTTTCTTAAGCTACTAAATGCTCCACTGTGCTCACTGGCTCAACTTTGTCTGTTGTTGCATCCTGTGCAGGTAGTTTACGGTGGGTTTTTAAAGCTGGCCGAGAACGGCTGCCTTTCTCCCTGTAAACAATGCAGATGAGAGCGCTGAGAGTGAACCAAAACAATATGTTTGTGAGCCATAAAACCAAAACAAAGAGCTGAAAAAAAGCTAATGCGCTCCATAGAGCTAAAGAAAGCTGCAGTGTGGGGTGATGATCCTCTGTGAATTCGGTAATAATAGAGACTCCTTTCATGTTACCCATAGTCATTTGACCCCATTGTTCACATGAAAATATTGATTAGTGCAGCTTTAAATTAAGCCTTCAAATAGATACCCATAATTTGAGTCAGTGTTGGATTAAAGGCTAAGAGGAGATGGTTTTTTACTTTCTCATTAGCTACAGACTACTATCCATGTTAAGATCCTGTTTTATCTTTAAATACATAAAAATACACCGTGGAAATGATTTCTTATGACCCAAAGTGGTTTCAGGAATGAAGTGATGCACAATCCGAGCAAATTAGAAGCCTTGTCAGCTTGTTCTTTATCCAGTCATCCATCTTTCAGGGTTGTCACTGAAGGAGGATGATGTAAGACTGAGCATTAATCACATGACCCCCACTCGTCTGACCTTCAGGCAGAGGTCAGGCCCCTTCATTATGACCCTCTCAGCACACAGTAGCAGAGACGGTGTTGATGTCAGCTGCACACTTTTGAAATTGTTTGGACTAAGAAGTGTACTGTTCACGTCCTTTATCGGAGCGTGGTGTTCTTCCTTCCAGTTTATGATCATTAGGATCATAATATACAGTGCAGAGGGTTGGCCGGAATAATGGGCCCTGAATTCTCGTCTGCTTCAACAGTCTGGCTCCTCATGATGTAAACACTTATCTCACCCCATCTCCTCCGGTATACAGAGTTCACTCAGCTCGTGTTGGTTTAAACCCTGGGAGATCCTCAAGTACAGAGTCATCTTTTGTTAATCTGTCCTCATGCTCTGTTGTTTATTAACCAGCCACTCTGCCTTACGCTCCGCTGTCTCACCCTTTTGCTGAGATGTTTAGCGAGGAGGGTCATCAGTGTCAATCAGTTTGTTGTTACGCTGCAGGGTCTTCAGCGTTATTGCACCTTTTGATTTGTTAAAATAATGAGTCCAAGATGATATGCAATATGCCTGGTGTGAACAGCCGTTTGTCTGGGCGTGGCAGAGTAGTAAGACAGCTGCACAGCTGTTTAGGACTTGATGACAGATCGACCCTTTGAGAGAATGTGTCATGTTTTTGTTATTTGACCGTTAATGTGTTAATTTCTACTTTAATTGTAGTCTTTTTGTAAGGCAGGCTAATGAGTTGGATTATGTTGTTATTGTGGTGCTAAACATGCAATTACAGCTTAATTTTGGAACAGCTCAGGCTTTCTTAGCTATCACATGTGGGTTTGTTTCTGACACTGGCAGCTGATCATATAAAAGTGGTCCAGCAGAATTAGCCTGTTGAGTCGTGCAATAAAGTGTGAAATAAAGGCCATCTGTGACAAAATGTGTTACACAAAGTGCTTTCAGAGCCAGATCGTTATCCTCTTAGCAGCTCAGATCCTGGAAAATTCTCTGTGATCTACATAAGACTGAGGAGTGATCATTGACCACAAAAGCACGCAGTGGTGTTGATTGATGGCAGTCATAACTTTACTGTCCAAAACTCGTTTGTATAAATTAACCACAGAACATACAGAAACAGGTGATAATTTAACACTGTTGTTTGACCAGTCACCACAAACGCACTTTGTTCCAGGGCTGGGTATCAAACCTCAATGCTTTTTGAGTACTGAACGAAATGTATCATTAGTATTAAATATCAAAAACAAAGTGGTTTTTTTTTTGGTTTTTTTTTTTTAAGGCAAAATTGATTATTTGGCTCTAATGCACAAAGCAGTTTGACAGGTTCTGTTAAGTTGGAAAAAAAACTTTCAGTTTCTCAGTAGCTGTGTAAAAGTATAGTGGGCTCAATAGGAGCTTATTGATGCATTGCTTTGCAGTAAAATGGTAAATGGAGATTTGGCTTGACATTTGGTAAGTGCTGATATCTTGGTTTACTCTAAAAGTTAGACTGACCTCAATTTGTGTGGAAAATGGCCTCTTATGGATTTCCAGTGCTAACTTTTTCCATTTCAGGTATTACTGTGGAGCAGACTTGCTGTTTTTCCTATGCAGTACCATGTGTCCATATGTTTGCTATGGCAAAAAAAATGTCACAATAAGGATTGTTATAAGTATTGTGCTACAGTTCATTCAGCTAAGAGCTGTTTTGCAGAATGACAGTTGGTCCTGTAAGATTTTGGTGTTGATAATTTCTTCATTTCCCCTAAACTCAAACTTCCCCTCTGTCTGACTTCTCAGGCGAAGACTCATCTCCCAGCGCTCATCGCTTGAAACACTAGAGGACATTGAGGAAAATGCTCCTCTACGCAGGTAGTAAACTGCATAGAATTACCCTTCCCATGCACATTGTCTGCTACTATAATTTGAGTGTCTAAAATGAGACGTTCAGCTCAGTGTAATGTATCCCACTGGCACAGTTTCTCTTTTTTTTTCTGGATACCGATGTTGTGTGTTTGCTTTACATTTTAGATGCCGAACCCTATCAGGTTCACCCCGACCAAAGAGCTTCAAGAAAGTCCACTTCATAAAGAACATGAGGCAACATGATATGCGCAATGGAAGGTATGAAGGCAAACAACGGCATCCTTTAGTCAATACAAGTCCTCTGTGGATAATGGCAGGCTGCCCCAGTCAATGAACTGCAGTTTGGATGTATCTCACATTACAAGCCACATTGCAGGCGAGCAGGCCTGGCCCATTCACAGCATGTTGTTCTGACTTGTAAATATAACAATATAAATCATGTCTATATTGAATTTATTTATTTATTTGATCACTGTTGTAATTATGGAATCACACTATAAAATCACTCGATTTGACTACTAAATGTTAAATCACATATCACTCTGTCACAGTTAAACAAGCATGTATCCAGCACACAAATCCCTAAATACAAACTTTTTGTGCAGTGGTGTTAATGTTGACATTTTACTGGGTGTGAAGGAAGTAACCAAAGGGGAGACGGTTGTTTAATGTAGGCTGGAGGACCAGTAATGCTCTGCTGATTTTTCAGCCTTTGGATTTGAAAGGTAACTTCTTTTAGATTTTTGCCATACACAGTCTAATTTCAGTGCTTTTTGAGTAAAGAATCCTTTTCAAGTTGAATAGTTTTTTTTTTTTTTAAGTATATATTAATTAATTAATTTATTGATATATTTATTCATTTGTGAGTTCTCATGTTCAGCGTTTGATTGACACAGATAAGCAGATCTCATGTGAAAGCTAGTACCTCTGGATTAGACAGTCGCTTTACCATCTTGACAAGTTTGAAGTTCTGCTTGCTAAATTGGTTGATAGATAAAGTTGTTTTTCCTGATATCTAAAACCACATCTGATGTGGGATAATGCTGAGCTGGATTTTCCACATCATTAACGACTGCTTGTTGATTAACTGATGTTGAAACAATTGGCATGTCATGACTCATGACGCTGTTTATGTCCTGATGATGATTTTGGTCTGATAGTCATCATGTGCCTGTTGAGTTGCAGCTATTAGAAGAAGTAATTTTGAGGTTGTTATAGTGTTATTTAAAGTCAAAGACATTCTGTGATGTGGACATCTGGTCACTGGGAAAAATGTCTGATTGCATTCTGTTTACAAGGCAGTTTAGTATAAAAAAATAGCTAAAGTTTTAACTGCAGTTATTAAAGAAATAAGATTTTGTAGCAAAAATGCATCTTTGTTACTCCCAAACCACTGATTACATGGTACTATGCTACAAAACAACACACACTCGTACTGAATTTTCAGTTCATTCTCTCCATTCTAAGTTTTTACTGCACACTTTTTCCAGCTTTAACCTGTGGATCTTGTCAGATAGACATTGATTAGCTTGTTTACCATTTTTGTTTTTATAGGATAGTCCTTATCAGTGGCAGAAGATCCTTCTATAGTGTATTTTCTGTCCTGCCCTATCGAGATTGTAGCCAAGCAGGGTATGTATCCGACAGCATGCCGAACTTTTATAACTTCCTCCAGCCTGTGCTCCCTCTTTCCTTTTGTTTTCTCATCCCTCTTTTCTGTGGATGTACTCTCCTCTGACTGGTGCATACATCGCTAAGGGTTGGTTTTGGTGGATGCATTTTTACCCTTAAAAAAAAAACCAAAACAATGGGCTGAAATGGGCTTTAAAGGCTTAATTTTGCGTATACCTAGACCACATTGTAGCCTAATGCTTGTTGCTTGTATTGCTTTTTTTCCATAATGCCTCTGGTGGCTTTTGGGCACTCATCCTTTTTGTTCAAGTCAACCCATTTTCGTCTGTTGCTGGCTTTGCTGTGTAGCATTTAAGACTCACCTTTCCTGGGGTCCCTGCTCTCCTTGGATTTAGAAATTTTAACCCTTAAATTGAATGTGTTGCTCAGTGGTCTAATCATCCACAATGTTGGCAGACTGGTATATCTATTGTGTGCACACAGGCATGACAGTTTGTTATTAACCATTTTTCTTTATTCTGTGCCTGGGTTTACAGTTTACATTTCTGTTAACTAGAACAGTAAACATCTCTGGTTTATCTGTAGAAGCAACACAAAGCTGTATGTAATAACGAACGCACCTGTCTTGCTCTGACAGCACTGGTACGACCTTGGTCCTGATGCCCCCCCCCCCCCCCCCCACCACCGTCACATGAAACTGTGTTTGGGAGGAAGTGAAAGAGAAAGGAGAGAGATAAACACCAGAAAAAAACAATGCACAGAAAGAAAAGCTCACACTAGGGCTTAGTGAAGAGCATAAAAGGCTCAATCCGTTTGTGGAATTTCCTAAGCCAGCCAATCAGTGCAAGGTCAAGGGTTAATAAGCCCCCAGGGTTTTCCAGTACACCCATTTGACAGCTCATTGCTGCTAATCGACAGTTTACAGTTAGACTTAGTTTGGCACAGTTAAGTGATGTAACAGCAAAACAACTTTTTATCAGATGCCTGGGCTCAAATTATTGATTGCATGTAGTCTTTTCTCTATCTTTCCCCTTCTTTCTTCTGTCTCTCTGTCTTTATATTTACTATAACTACTGTCCCATGAACAAAAATGACAAAATTTTGCACAGCAGACCAGTCCCAAACAACTCGCACTCAGATATTACAACATTTGCTTTTTGCTATGTGCTTTCTTGTCAAGAATTAGAGGAGAGGTGTGATACCACTTTTGCATATGTCTGTTGAATATTAAAATACAACCAGGAGTAGGTAGCGTAGCTTAGCATTACGACTGGAAACAAATGGAAACTGCTAGCCTGGCTCTTTCTAAAAGTAAAAAAATCAGCCTACCAGAACCCGTAAACCTCAAAGTAAAAATGAAATGCTGATAACCATATATTTTTAATGTTTGGCAAGAGTGAAGCTAGCTGTTTCCTGTCTTTATGCTAAGCTACGCTAACTCTCTGCTCTTGATCCCTTCATATTTAACTTACTAACATTAGAGTGGTATGGATCTTCTCATCTAATTGTCAATAAGAAAGCAAATAAGCATGTTATCAAACTTTTTTTAACAATGCTGACGAAAAGTCTGTGTAATTCGACATATGTTTATGGGGGCGACACTGTCTCCTGACAGCCAGATCCTCCTGTGTTCAAAGCCCTCTACAGTCAGCTGTAGCTTTTCTGTGTGGACTTTGCATGTTCTCCTTTTATTGGCATGGGTTTTCTCCATATATACTTCAGTTTTTTTGACCCTAAAAGTCATGCATGTTAGGTAATAGACCTGGCATTGGAGTGTCGTTGAGATTGGCTCCCAATGACAGATTTCCTCACAGCAGGGAACAATAAAGTATAACCAAGTGATGCTCATAAGTTTAGTGTAATGGGTGAAGTCTGGGCGAGACTGTGGGACTGTGTGGAAATATTATTACAAGCCAGTCAACCCAACACTAAAATGTTTATGTGACCTGTGAAGTATTTTCTTGTAAAGTAGCCAGCAGGGGGTCAAGAGTCTTTAAGTCAAGTTGATATTTATTCTTTGTTCGCCTGATGCTAGATTTAGAAACATTTGGCAGGACATGAGGGGCACTGCATAGATTATAATACTACTAACATACATTTGTTTGAAGCCAGTGATTCCTATTCATGCATGTTACTTGGCAATATCAGCTTTTCGTACAATTTCCTTTCATTTCTCCTTATTCTCAGCAGACTGAAGCTCATAGAAAAGCTCTCTGCCTAGAAAGCTTTCTGTCTCTTGTGTTTCCCCTGTTTTTTTTTTTGTTTTTTTTTAAATCTCTACTGTGCTGTAAGATGTCTGCTGCCTTAGGATCTCCATGCCTATGATGCATCTATCAACACTGTGTCCTGATGTGCTTGTCTGCCAGAACACTGTTTTCATTATAACAGATTGGCCCAACATGTCATCAAAACACTGAGAGAGTCATGTGAGGCCCTACTGTGAAATTTCTTTCTATTTATCAGGGAAGCATTTTAATTTAATTTTACATGTGATTGCCCCAGTCTGCCGTATGTTTTCAGCAGCAGACATGAAACAGGAATATTTGGCCCATACAAAATATGTTCAGTCAAGGGCTCTCCACTGTTTGCTCCACTGACACACTTTACTCCCAGCCATCTGTTTTTTTTTTTTTTTGCTTCAGCAGACCATCTGACCTCCTGCAAATCTACCACAGCAGTGAGGCTTTTCAGGCATTTGGTGAGATGGTTTGAAGAGGCTGGTTTGCTAGAACAAAACTATACTCTCCTCCATTCTTGCTCCCAAGGGTGTACTTTATTTCTGATTTCCCTGAGACGCACCCACAGATATGGGCAATCGCAGAAACTAGGCCAGCTGATGAGCACAGATCGATACAGGGCCTATATCTGTGAGGTAGGAGATGAGAAGGTGAGCTAGAGAAGGCCTCAGCAGGAGGAGGTGGGAATTAAACAAGGTGCAGTATTTCTTGTATCATGAAAACTTCAAAGGTTGTGTGCTCATCATCAGGGATGTAAAGCTGGAAGGAGGGCGTCAGCGGCACCCGTCAGGCGGCGTCAGTGCGAAGGAGATGGTGATCGGGCTGGAGGGAGTGGAGTTGGGAGCGGATGGAAAGGTGAGAAATCAGCAGAAAATATAGTTATAACGTCATATTTTTTTAACCTTAATTGTGTAAAAAATACTAGTTGGATGTTACTGTGATGACGGTTGCTCCAACATTACGTGAGTATAATTAGTAGTATGTGCACAAGGGCCTTGATTTACTCACATTCAGAGTTGGGAAAGTTCTCAAAATAAAATGAACAAATCGATTAATTACTCTACACCAGATAAAGCATAGTAACAGCTAGCACTGAGAATAAAGCAGATAACTAAATAAATATGTCTTTAAATAAGAAGCCATTCACAGATTTAGGTGCATATTGGGGAAAAAAAACGAGTTTTGTGCTCAGTGTTGAAAAATAAGTGCATGAACAATTTATAGCACATACATAAAAGGCCGAAAATGGCCAAGGTTTAACTTTTGAACGCTAGTGCTCATTTGCAATTCTTTGAATAATGGATAATACGTATATGAAAAATGTTTGCACTTTTCTGAAATGTTTTTCTTCCAGACTAGTACTAGTACTACTATTTATTGCTGTTGCTTAATCCAAAACCTTCCAAAAGTGTTAGCTAATGGTATTTACAGTGGCTACACCACAAACATGTTAAAATGGTAAAATAATGCTAAAGAATTCTAAGCAACTATTTTCCACAGTATCCTCACAATCATTACTGTGTTGAATGTCTGTACAGTAAATGCAGTCACTCAGTCACACACTAAGTGTCAACACACTAAGCACATTTTAACAAAGCAAGGGACATTTTGTCATTTCATACCAGGATCAGCCCAGGTGTAATTAAACACATTATTAACAACTGCATTCCATTTAGGCAAGTCACACACAGGCTCCTGTTAATGTGCTGATATGGCATGTTGGGACACTTTATGAAACTGAGCCAATGTTAATGTCATTGGTACCACCTGTGCTTTTCCCACCTTGACAAAATGACAAAAAAAAATATAATAATCTAACAGGTTGAACAGATGCAGTATAAAAGCAAACTTTTTTTTGATGCAGACATGACTGTATATACTTGTGTCTACAGACTGTATCCTACACCCAGTTCCTGTATCCCACTAATGTGCTGGGTGGTCGAAGAAACACCATCGACTCCACCTCTTCCTTCTCTCAATCCCGCAACGCCAGCCACCGCAGCCTCAGTTTGGGCCGAGCCAACAGCAACCAGAGCAGCCTAGACACAGGTTAGTCAGCTGTTGATAAATAATAAATGTATGCGTTACAACTGTCGAATATTCCTCGCCCTCAGTTGTTTTTTTCTGTTTTGTTTTTTTTTTTCTTGTCCAGTATATTTTTATTGGAAAAGAAATTGTGCAAGTGTTAACTTCTGGCTCAGCCTCTGTTGTTGTGTTTGTGCTCATGGCAGGGAATGATTTGGGTGACTTTCGCGAGTACGATCCCAATCTGCTGGATGACCCTCAGTGGCCTTGTGGAAAACACAAGAGAGTCCTCATCTTCCCCTCCTACATGGTGAGAAAATACTCTAGCTGCGTCTAACACAGCGCCATCAGCAATAACAACAACAGCAACTGCAGCCTTGTCCTCTTGAGGGTATTATGGAAAGGTTTTTTGTGTATCGGACATAATTCGCTGAAATAGATCCACCTCTGTTTTGACATGATTTGTTGAGATGACAGCAATATATCAGTATTAATGCCCCCCCCCCCCCCAAATCATTCTTTTTATTATTATGGACCCTTTATGCTCAGTTTTCCCACCACAACCAAGAATAATAAAAGATTTGTCTGACTCAAGAGATTCTTTGTCAAAAAGTCCTCCTCAATTTTATCAGATGTTTTTGAAAGGGAGCCAGGAGGATGTTTCAGACAGTTTTAATCAGGAAGGTCACTGGGCCCAGACTCTCTCCCACCTTCTGGGGCCTGCAAGAATATTCATACTTTATCTCCATGTCGAGTGCAGTAGCTGTTAAACTGCCCTTCAACACTGCAACAGCTAGTGTAGTGTTTATGTCTAATCACTCTCACTTTTCCGGAAAAGAACAGATGTTTTATTTTGGTTGGAAAAGGAAAAAAAAACACCCTGACTGGACTCCCGCCTCATTCTTTCCTGGGCTCTGTTTTTGTTACGGAGACTGACAGAATACACAACAAGGACTGACATAGTTGAAATGTTCAGTCAAGGCCAGGCTATGCTTTTTTTTCTGCTCTCTTCCTCCAATTACAAAACCGAGCGTCTCACAACAATGGCTATTGTGTTTGCTACAGGAATGGAACCAGTAAATTCTCAGCATTTCAGGGTTGAAACACAGGCTGTTTGGGAGACACGACTCTCTAACTGAACTTTGAAGTTCAAGCAGGGTTTTAAATCCTCAGCATGCAATTGAGGAAACTCTTGTATGACCTAGAATATGATAATGAAGCGAGGAAAATCACTTCATTATCAGTTAAAGTTTATCAGTTAAAGTTTAGTGGCTTGTTTGTGAGTTGTAACCTCAGGGTAAAAACATGGAATAATGAAATGTTTTTATATATATATATATATATATATATATATATATATATATATATATATATATATATATATTTTTTTTTTTTTTTTTTTTTTTTTACGTGCTGACATAGGTTATTGTGAGAAAGGGTCATAGTTGATAAGTTTTTCTGTTTTGCTGTCAGTGCTGTCCTCAGTCTGTTCATTTCTCAGAGCTCTGACCATCGATAAGCATTCGCTCTCCGTCAAGCTTCATGATCAGTAGCACAGTGTTGAGGGTGAACAACATTATTCACACTCCATGCATTGCCTGCATACATGCATACAGAGGGCCATCGTTATATTTTTAGAACTACTGCATAGTGCGCCCTTAATTTAATTCCTTACACCCAGTGGCCAACTAAAGGATTTTTTTTTACAACCTGAGTCTTGTTTTCGTACATTTGGCCATTTCTGTCAGCTATTAAAAGTGAAGTAGTGAAAAAAATGGTCATTATAATTCCTCAATGGGATTTAATGTCTTGTTTTGTCTGACCAACAGTCCAAACAGTTCATCAGTAATTTTTTTAGGATTATATTATATTAATTTTTGTGGTGTACAAAACGCTGCAGTACAAAAGTTCAAGATGTTTGCTACAGTTGGATTGGAGTGCAGTAACGCTCACTCTGTAGGGTAGGGGGGGTATGTGTAAGGTAGGTTGAGATAAAGAAAATGGGTGTGTATGTGTAATATGCCTGTTTTGATCTGCCAGTATAGTGATATGACAGTTTGTGTGTACATGTGTGCAGCTGAAAAGAGAGAGGAAAAAATGAAAAAATAAAAAAGAGAAGCAGGACAGAAAAAAAATGAAGGAAAAAAACAAACTAGCCAAATAAAGTGGTTTAGATAATCTGGCTAAAGTGTAAGAGGTCAAAGTAAGTGCAGCCAAAAATGTTGGTAATCCTACACACAGCTGTGGTGCGTCAAAGTGAAAGCAAAAAGTTGGTCTGTAAACAGTGATGGATGTTTCCAAAAGACTGTTTGGGTAATTATCTTACTTTTTGGTAACAGTTTTAGTGTTCACCTCCCTTTGTTTATTCTAATATGACTGGCTAATCTGCGAGTTTGTAATGCTTCGTCATTATTATTATTATTATTATTATTATTACTACCAGGAGGAGTGATGGCCAAATGTACGAAAGCAAGTCCCATGTTGTAATAAATCAGAATTATCCTTCATTTTGCCTCCAAAACATCTTGAATTTAAGTTGTGAATTCAACCAAGAGCTAGAAATGCACTTTGTTCTACAGGGATTTTAGCCCCAACTCTCAGCCCCTCATTAAACTGTCCTAATGTGACTCACCCACCTGGTGCTCAAAACATGCTGTAACAAGCTCTTAGGATTGTTCAAGAGAAGCCTGAAGACGGCACGGGAAGCTCGGTAGACAACTGAGTATGTTTTGTGTCCTCTGGGTTTTCAAAGGAAAAGGCTGGTGATAACATGTGTTTTTCTTATTGTCTGCAAATCTCCTAAAAAAATATCAAAAACAAAAATATGTCTGTCTACCTCTCAGTACTTTTCAACACCCATGTTCTGTCTGTGGTGCTCAGACGTGCTGCACTTCTGTGACAGTGTTCTGCAGGATTGACACAAAACAAACTACAGGAGCAGATCCCCCAGTAACTCCAGTGCTCAGCAAGCCTCATTGTGAGACAATGGAATCCAACACTGGTGTGTGAGGATCCAGTCACGGTGCGCAGAGCTGAGAGTGTGGTCACTCTAACACCACCTCTGGTTTTCCTTTTCAGACTACGGTCATTGAATACGTCAAACCCTCTGACCTCAAGAAGGACATGAACGAAACCTTCAAGGAGAAATTCCCCCACATAAGGCTCACACTCAGCAAGATAAGGAGGTAAAATGGACAAAAATGTGTAAAAATGTATAAAATGTGTCAGCAGGTTTTTTTTCCTTAAATAACGATTTAAGTTTTTACTTGAGATGTTTAATGTGTTTTCTTTACTGTCTACTTACTCTCTTTTCCTTCCTCATTCTGTTTTTTTTTTTTTTTTTTTTTTTTTTTTTTCTTCCTGTGCAGCTTGAAAAGGGAGATAAGAAAGCTGGCCCAGGACGAGTGTGGTTACGAGGAACCCACGGTGGCCATGGCTTTCGTCTACTTTGAAAAACTTGTTCTTCAAGGCAAACTAAACAAGCAGAATCGTAAACTCTGTGCTGGAGCTTGTGTCCTTCTGGCGGCCAAGATCGGTGGTGATCTCAAAAAACATGAAGTAAAGCTCCTGATAGACGTGAGTTTTCCTCTCGCACACCGCCCGGAATCAAAACTTTGTGGCCTCATGATGTTTTTGAACGCCCCAGTTCGCCAGATTAAAGGGTCAGTTCACTCAAATCAAAGTCAAACATGTAGTGAAAACTGTCCACAGTGAAGACTCCTGACTAGTCAGACTAACCAGGAAGTTTGTCAATGCTGTGAGCACCACAAAGAAAATTCCATTTTTCTATAGTTGGCAGTAGATAAAATAAAACCACAACTATTAGCATGGCTAGACACCGCTATGAGGAAAGTTAGTTGTGATGACTGTGTTCTCAGAAATTATTAACCAAATATAGAGAATAATAAGTGGGATCATATCATAATAGGCGTTTCAAACAAAACGTTTAGGAGGGCAGCAAAGTGCACTCACAGTCTGAAATAAATAGAGCTACAGTAAGAGAAAGAAGTGTTGACATAGCTTTTCAATATCATGAAAGCTGACCTTAAGAGTCAGATCTAGTATTTACCTGAAAACAGGACCTGATATTGCCAATTGAGTGGTTCCCAAATCCCATAAATGGCAGGCGACTTGCAGGGTCTGGTGTTTCTGACATGTTTTTACCAATCTCACTGCTGAAATCCTAAACTTAATCAAAGTGCAACTTAATCAAACCCCAAAAACTTAATCAAAAACTTTATCAAACCCCCTTCATATTGTCATTGACTTGCAGTGTATGGTAATCGCATTAACAGGCATCACTTTTACTTTTCCTGTCTGCTGTGAGACAGAGCAGGGTCAGTCCTCGTGAAATGCTGGTTGAAAATAACTGGGTGCGGTTCTGAGTAATTGAGCAATAAGGAATGCAGTATTACATGTATCTATTGTTTAATCTTAACTTTTTTTTTTCTTCTGGCAGAAACTGGAGGAGAGGTTCAGAGTGAACCGCAGAGAGCTGATAGCCTTCGAGTTCCCTGTCCTGGTGGCGCTGGAGTTCAACCTGCACCTGCCCGAACACGAGATCATGCCCCACTACAGACGCCTGCTGCAGACCTCCTAGCATTAGTGACCCATCAGGAGCAGGACCATCAGGCTCTCCTCCTGATCTACTCCCCACGGTATCCATCCTCCCACCTCTCTCGGCTCACAGCTTCAAGGTACCGCTGGTTGTCACTTGACTACAGCCGTTCATCACTACCGACAACACTCTCCTTCCTCTCAGAGACCTGGAATCAGCCAAAGGGACACGAGTTTTTAAACAAACTTTTTTCTCCATTTTTTTTCTCTTTTTTTTTTTTTTTTTTTTTTTTTTTTTTTTTTTTTTAAACTTCTACATTCATCGACACTACATGGACTTCTGAAAGAAAGGGTTCAACCGTCTTCAAATAAGTTGTTTTTCTAGTTTGCATGTTTCACATCTCCTCATCTTCACTTTGTATATTTTTGACCTCTCTTGTTGCTTAAGAGAGCTGTTTTTGTTTTTTCTTGTTTGTTTTTTTTTTTTTTTTTGCTTGATTCTGATGGTGAACCAATGATTGTAACATTTTTATCATCTCTTTTCATTAATCTCCTTCTTGTAAACTTCGGTATGATTGGCTGCCTCCTGGCCTGCATAAAATTTTAACAAAAGCCCTTTAAGTGGCTGATTTTGGCTGGACTGTTATTCCTCAGAGTGACTCATCTTTTCGCAAGTCGTCGTCTTCAAAGTGCACTTTTTGAATATTGCAAGACGTGGGCAGAACGGAGAATTTTCTTTTCCCACACTTTTGAAGAGCTTGGCAACGAACCCTGAAAAATAAGCTGTGTTCACAAGCACCACACACAATTCATTTGAACGGACCTTGGATTTGTTTTTCTCTCTTTTGTTTTATTCACTATTTTCTAGCCACAACTTATCCGCATGACAAGAAATGATTGTTTGTACACAGGTACTTGCAGACGAGATGGGACTTCCTATTTTCACTGAAGTATTCCATTCATTTTCTACCAGTCAGATGCTTGCCATGGACCAGACCCACTTTTATCAATGTCGAATTTTCCTGTGCTCTATGTTAGAGTGTATTGCTCGCACATTTTACAGTGCTATAATGGGGTCAAGGTGGTCGCTCTTTGAAGTTGTTCAGGAGTGCAAAAATGCCATTAACCAGTGACAAGGATTAGCAGCAGGGTGGCAGCAGGGTGCTCTAGTTTCGAGAGAGAATGTCCTGTACCTGGTGGATCTGGGTCAAGACCCTGTGCCAGAAATTGTCCTCCTGCTGAGTCCCTTCAGGCTTAAGGGATGCTGCTGTTTAACTCACCCTGACCTCTGAGGAGGTCCCAACAAGGATCAGTGACCGCTCAAACATTTGCATATAACTTGAATAAGCATTTGTTGATTTGAAATCTAAAGATGTTTAAAAAAAAAAAAAAGAAAAAGAAAAAAGAAACACTGAAAATAAAAATAAATAAATAAATAAAAACGTGCCAATGTGACCAATTAAAAAAAAAAAGTATTATTCCATTTATTTGGCATGTCATCAAAACTTGATTTCCTTTTTTTATCACCTTAAAATTGTCTCACATAATACCACGGAGTATTGAGAGGCCACCAAATCAGGCAGGAGGCCTTCTTGAAAATAGTATTTAATGCTGCTCCAAGTATTGATGATATTTGAGCTGAAATGATCACAAGATGAGACCAAATTTTAGTGATTAAAGTTTGGATTGTGCTGATTTTAAGGTGAAAAAAAAAAAAAATACTAAGCTTCTTTTCTGTTTGCAAGCCCAAAGATTTCGCTGTAAGATGCACACTAAATACTCTGTGAGGAAAGACTCATGGGCGACACCCACTACCTGTGTATGTTTGTAAATAAATTGCTTTGCTTGTTCAATCAAAACGAGACTCTGAAGTTGTTGTTGTTGTTGTTGTTGTTTTTGTTGTTATTGCTTTACCTGAATCAAGCCTAATGTGAATCTGGATCCTAATGACTTCTGTGATCCCCTGACTTCTCCTCTAGTGCCACCACAAGGTTGACATTTGTGTTTTTTAGTTAACAACTATTGGATGGATTCCCGTAAAATTTGTTACAGACATTCACGCCCTCCTCAGGATGAAATGTTGTCAGTTTAGTTCATCCTAAACTTTTCATATAGAGCCATCTTCTCGTCAAGTACAGTCTCACAGAGCTGCTAGCGTGGCTGTGGGCTATGGTTTAAAATAAATCTCATCTAGGTTACTATGGAAACGTATTCCCCAGACTAGCAGGCCAGGTTAGTTTTGATTCACTTTAGGTTGTGTTACAATCAATCCGCCAGACTGAAACAAAGTGTTTTCTCCAAAGTTCCTTAATTTAAAAGTTTCTTTAAATGGCGCACTGTGAAAACCTTATGGGACGTGACAATCAACTCGCAAACATGTCACAGTCATGCACCTCGACATGGGCTGCTCTTATTGCCCTTGTATCTTTTTGAGTCTAAAGTTCAGCACAGTATTCTGTGTGCTTTTTTTAAATACACTGCAATCATAACAAAGCCAATGATTAACCCCTGGCTGCAGCCTCGTGTGCATGTGTTCATTTTCATTTAACATTTAAACAGAGGAATCCACCTATGAAAAAGGGGGGCAGACAGGCAGTAGCAAAATCTAACTGACAAATAACCATTTGCAAATGATTTAAAACATTATTTTATTCCCATCTAATAAATTATCTGTCTGGGTCTTACCTGATGCTTCGAAGTTGTGTAATGTCATGCACAATCTTGTATATTAGTTTGCAGCACTAAAGATACAAAGAACATTCCCATTCATCATATGGGACTTGAGCTCACAATGACAAGATTATCAGTAGAACAACAACAAACTGAGTTCATCTGTACTTGCATCAAAATCTGAGCTCACTGCTGCTCTGCACCATGCTGCCAAAAGTTCCCCTTTGTCTTGTCAGTGTCAGTGGTTCTGTTCATTTTTGTTTCACGATTTTATTCCCCGTATTATACAGTTGATTAGTGCTACTCTGTGGGATTGATTTGATTTGTGCTTGATGTCTACAGTCTTTTTCAGAGTCATAAAGCAGCAGTTCTTAAACTAGACATGTCAAGACAAACCTTTCACAATAATTGCAGGCATCTCAATAAAACACCCCTCTGGCTTGCGGATGCCTAACTCATTTTTTCAAACTGTCAGGTCCGATCGTTTCAGTACATTGACTCGGGTGCGACTGCAGAAGCTCTGACTGGAAATGAATTGCACCTGTTGCTCTGATGCAATCTGAGAGGTCTGTTTCTCATCGAGTGGGAACTCTCCTGCCTGACACATATCCAACGTAAACAAGGCCCACAGTCACGCCAGTCTCGTGCTGCCATCAAAACAAACAGGCCCGGCCCGAGCGTGGACACACGGCATACGTGGCTTAGTCCCCTCCATTGACGGCCTAATTCCCCCCTCGCCGCCTCATAAAGGGGTCTATTGACAGCCCTTCCTGAGCCCTGCTCACACATAAGTGACCCTCATTGTGAAAATATGTGTACCATCGTTTGGGGCAAGCTGCGGTCTATTGCCCTTCCCTTTAAAATAACATTTGGCTGAAACAGCATTTTACCCCTTTCCTGTCATGATACTATGACTCAGGGCTTTTCCACCATTTACAGTAGTTTGTAAACATGGAGGTGTAGACACTGAACCTTGTGGCATATTAACAGCTCAAAATAACTGTGTGGGAACCCATTTGATTTCCTCAGTCTTGAGTTTTGCTCAGTAGCAGGACATCACAAGTTTGACTACACATTTTTGTTATTTACGCAAAGTGCAAACAGGTTTCTGATGCGAACAAGTGCATCTATCCAAATCCACCAGCCTCTTTTCTTCAGTAACTGTAAGGTGCTATTTTTTTCCTATCCAAAACTGGTCTGTGGTCAGGAGGGGAAGGCACTGCGGGTGGACCTGAAAATCTGATCCTCTCTTCATGTTGAACAAGGCTACCTAATCCCTTTTGTTCCACCCCAAGAGTCTATTTCAGAGACAACTGAACCCACTGTAACAGAAAACCAGTGACGCAAAGCGGGACATTAAATGCTTTACACTTATTTATTGATGGATCTTTAAAAAAAAAAACACAACACGCAGATCAACTTTTTAAAGGCTAGAAGGCAGACGGATAGGACTTGGTCTGAACACAGGACATTATATTCTTAGGAAAATTAGTTTTAGAAGCAGATGTGATGCACACAACATTTGATAGTAGACCAGTATTAGGAAACATGGCTGTTTCTTGCACTCATAAATATAATGTAATAAATACTATTAGACTGTTCTGAGTAGTTTGGGTTAAGGTGTTCTCTCACTAGACAAAGTCACTGTTTTTATATGTCTCCATGTAATTACTGTACCTGAATTAAACAGTTAGTAATAGTTGTGTTGAAATCACACTAAGGTAAGTAACTCAACACACATTACCATGAGATTTAACATGACTGTTGTAATTGGAGCTCCTGAGCTGTATTAGTTAACAGATTATTGAGAGATTATAATCTAGATTAGTCCTGTTATCTAAGAAAAAAAAAAAGAAATTCTAGGGATTGATAATCCAGGTTACCATCGTTCAAACAGCAAACATTCAGTGGGCAGGAGATGAAAAAAAAAAAACACTTCTTTCATAATATTGTCCTAGGTGACTTTGTCTGCAGGGGATTACACAATATAGTGTACCTTTTTTACATAAATGAAATCTACTGTGAATGAATTCGCTATGAAGAAAGCTAACGGTCACATGATGAAAGAATCTGAGGCTAAACTGTTTTTGTATGCTCATTTAATTATATATTTTAGGAATTACTGCCGAGCAAAATCTGCCTAATATTTAAAGAAGCATAGAAGGGCATTGTAATCCAAATAGGCAGAGCCATTCATGTGTCTGTTCTGCTGTAATTGGTTTTTAGCCAAAAATGTGGGATTCATTTTATTCCATTTACATTTGTCAGCAAAGACAATTTAGTTTCTTTTTCTGCTTCTGTTTTCCCAAGATGTTTCTCACACCCTATTGAACGACAACACCCTTTTTGTACAGTATGTGACTGTCATAATAAAAGATGAGGGCAGGTCAGAGTTTAGTGAGAGGCGAGCCTTGTACATCTTACATAATAGTGCTCTCACAACCTGTATATATTCTCCCCTGCAGACAGCACAGCAGACCTGCAGAGGAAATTAATATTTTAATCTCTCAGCCAGATTCAAAGAACAGTCCCCGCTCTCACAGGGCAGCGGATAAATAAGTCATGAGCTGGAGGTTTGTGTGGCAACAGGGCTGGACAGACATTCACAACAACACACGCTGGGAGGAAGTGCAAGGCTGTGGGTTTGGCAGTGACTTTCGAATGGGATGTGGGTGACTGATGGCCTCTAAAGTTTTAGAATAAATAAACAAAACCTGCCGATTTAGATGCTGAGCAACCAGTTCAATTTCGCTCTGTTGACTCTGCGTTTGAGATAGTGGCACCCGGCACATATTTAATTCACTGACAAGGTAAAAACATTGCAAGGCTGCTTCTCCTCAAGACATGAAAATTAGGTCACTCCCACTACTTTACTGAGAGTGTGATGCAGACAGACATGAATGGATGACGCCACACTGTGGTCAGTCCGAACAGTCTCAGCAAACCGTTACAAGCTGGACAGTAGCAGACGCTACAGTTGTATTCTTTTTAGAGGAATTAAATTACTGCACTAAAAAGTCTTCATCACACGGGAGCTGAAAAGCAAGATTTGACTTGGAGGAAATGTGGCTTCTTATGTTCAACTTATACCTTAAAGTCCTACATAATGTTAAATAAATCAAAAACACTAGGACAGGACATACGTTTGGGGACAAGAAATAAATTCATTGATGTGAATACAATGTAAAATTGTTAAAAACCAAAAACCAGTGCTTGGTTCAGTGTCAGAGATTATTTGTCCATGTCAATGCACAGCACTGTTAACAAGCACAATTCTTCCTTATTCATGTTACAACTTCTTCAGTTGGTTGCTCAAACATGTTTCCACATACAGGTTCTTTTCTCTCACAGTTCTTTCTTACATTCCAAAAAACATTACTGCATCATGGTGGTGAAAAAAAAACAGTGCCAGAAAAATTAAAAACAAGGAATGGTACTGTCCCTTTAAGTTCCCAAGCAGATGTTAACGTCCTCTTCCTCTTCCAGTAATGTCTCAACCCTGTTCAAATTGAATTAGTGAGAGCACACCATCCTCATTAAGGAGCACTGACTGAGCAGCTCCACTAGTCAATACCTCAGACATTTAGGGACAGGATACAAGTTTTTTTTTTGTTTTGTTTTTTTTAATTGGCCACATAAAGTTGTTTTTTTCCCTTGAAAGCCAATTAACTCCTTTGAGGAACTTACTTAAAAGGACAGCAATGAAAGGTAACATAATGTTAATAGTTAACAAAAATAAAAAATAATAACTTAACGTGTAGGAATGATCAAGTCAGGATTGTACCATTATCAAGTCAGTCTACAGGATATCTGTATATCGCACTCGAAATGACTACAGAATAAATCTGAATTAGTCATGTGTATGTTATTTACAGTTAAATGTAAAGCTTTGTCTCTTGGCACAACAAAAAGTTTTGTTCAGTAACTGCAAAGTGTCTCATTCACACTTCAATGTAAAACCATTATTAGCATTACAGTACCCTTTAAAACTGGCATTAACATGTATCTTGACTGATACCACACTCACTGCTGAAGATGAACTAACAATCTAGTCCTGCAAACACCTCAAAAGGACACTTGCGTTACATTAACTAACTCTAAAATGAAATGTGGGGCAGGATAACCTCCATAGCTACCAATGTAGCAATAAAAGACATGGCAGGATGAGGTTGGCTCTGTAGTCCAGTAAACTGAATTTGAAATGAAACAATGGCTGTGTGAGGTTTCAGCTTTCATTTTTTTTTTTTACCTCTGCTCCTTTGGGCGAAAGTGGCCATGATCCCTGCACTGCACTCCCAACACAGATGTGAACAAAGGCAGTGAAAGCCAAAGACACTGTTTCAATCCAAATAATAATCCATATAACATGTACTATTGCTAGGCAAAAATGCTACAACTAGCTGGCCTGTGTCATTATACAGTATGTAGTTATAGCCTCTGAACATGATTCATGTTAATGCCAGGTATAATTGGGGGCCTCTGATATCCGTTAGCTCCAGTGTGGGCTGTGTTCCAGTTATTAAATGGTTCATATCAAAATGTTCTACAAATGTCACACATAAGTAAATGTTTGCAAAAAAAAAAGTCAGCTCTATTTTACATAGTTTTTTTCCTTGTATATATTCTAAAAATACGAAAAAACTGACCGTTTTTACCCTTTTGGATTTTCCCAAATCAAAATATATCATAGCATATAGATCTGACTGAGGATTTGTCTGTAAGCTGATGTTGGGGCTGGTGTCTCTCCTACTTCCACACTGTCAAAGTGATGTTGTTCCATATGTCGCTCATGTTTGTCCTGTAGTGTGAAGAGGGATGATGGGGGGGGTCCAAAGTCTTCTTCAGAAATCAGTATGAATGCAGCTGAGTAAAGGCCTCTGGCACTCCGATTCCAAGTTACTCCTGAGTTAAATCCGTGCATAGTAGTGGCAACGACAATGAGTGTGTCAGTAATCACAGAAACTGCTTGCGCTCATACCCACACAGTCCATCCCAGACAAACAGTTAGTTCATTGTTCATTGTCTCAAACAGCCTGCTAGTAGTTGAGGAGGCGCTCCCTTTCTGTACCAGCGTAGCGCTGATTAGCAGCAAACACCTTTGCTTTGTTCACTGAAGGACCTGTGAAAGGAGTCAGAGCATTTTAAATTTATTTAACAACAGCATTAAATCTTGTATGCTTTATGTCTCTCTCTTTAAATGTGGGACAGGACTGACCTATATAGCTGAGCAGTACAGGGAGGAAGATGAGGCCGTGTGTGGCCCCCAGAAGCACTATGGCCAAGTACATCCTAAAGTAGAAGACCTGGAAGATCTGCGACTTGGAAAATGCCAGTATTATGATCCCTCCAAACTTTGTTAACGTGATCCCGCTGAATACCTGCAAAAAAGGAAAGTGTCAATAAATTACTTATCATTGTGCTAATGGTGAAATTAGACTTAATTTAGATTTCAATTAGAATTTATATCAAAGAAATTTCAAAACTTGACTGTTTTTAGCTAAAGCAGATATTCAATTAAGTTTTCCTTGAAACAAAACATTGTTTCATGCTGTTGTACAAGCTTGTATATGCTGAGATGCTCATAATCAGTATGCAAACATTTTCAACCCAAACATGTCCTTATTTACTTATATTGATAAAACTTACTCTCGTCAGTTTGCTAAGAGAACTGACTAAAGACTTACAGAACTGCCCATGTGAGCCAGGGCCTCTTCAGCTCGCTTCACTCTGTTCTTCTTCACACTGATGGAAAACGCTCGCACAATGTGACTGCAGAACTCCACTGAGATACCACAACTCTGCAACGGAAGGACAGGAAACAACTCAGCACCAGAAACATGGAAATAGTGGAATGAAAGCCAACTTTTTTTTATTTATGGTTGAGATGAAAGAAAAACTATAATCGGTTCCTGTTTCTTGCTGATTATGACAACATTTTACTTGCCAACATAACTGCTGACATTTTGAGACATGGTGACATTGCTAGAGCAAAGTCCCCTAGGGCAACGGGTCAGACAGCCAGACAAAATGTAAACACATCCCCAGTTTAAAGGCACAATCTGTGCCTCAAATACTCAAAAAGTCACAGAACTGATACAATGTAACAGCCTTTCAATTAAGTAAAACAGATGTTCCTGCAAACAAGATCAGTTAGGAAATTATTTTTTTTCCCCATCTAATCTAATTACACTGACAGTGTAATGTTTGACAGTAATAATGAACTGTTCTAGTGATGCTGCCATGTTGGGAATTGGGATTGGGCAAAATGTTGTCACATCTGCGAGGAATTACAGCATAAACTGTAACAACAGGGATGAATGTTGTAAAAAGACGCTTTTTTTTTTTTTCCCCGCTTCCTTGCTTATCTTGTCAATTTAAAACAAGCCTTTATTACTTTACTTAAAACTTACTTGCAAGTTGTTTGTTATTGTGTGAATGTTTGTATGGTAAATGTTAAGTGCGTTTCATGTTGCCTCTCACCATGACCAGGTTCACCAGGGAAATTGCATTGAGGCTGATATCCCACAGCCACATGACGCCGAACATGTTGACCAGGATCATGGCAATAGTAAGGCTGACAAGCACAGCTGACCACAGCTCGAATCCCAACAGCACTGTCGACACCACAAATATGGCTGCCAGTGATACGCTTAGGTTCAGAGCCGTGTCATACGCAATGGTGAGGTACTGCTCGTAAAACACGTAGAAGACGCTGTCAAGGACGGAAAATATGAATTAGTGAACGGTCATTAAGAAAATTGCCAACAGTTCAAATGAACAGAACAGGATGTGACTAGTCTATACTATCTAAACGGATCAATTTTCTTTTACTATTAGTAGAAATACACAATCAGAGTCTTGTTTAATTTCAGTGGAGACTTAGGAGTCAACTTATTTTATCATTGTATGAACGCAGCAAATCTAATTTTGTGCCCGCAAACCACTTATTCATGGAACAGTGGGTTAAACCTCAGTATGTACCGCAGTGGTGGCGTGACTTTTCTGTGATATAAGATACTGAGGACAGGAAGGATAATTCAGTACTGAAGGTCAAACATCAGCTCCATTGCAATTTATAATGTTTTCTTGGCTGTGTGCTTATCTATGACCTACTTTTCCCCTCTGATTCCCTTGAACCTTGAGTTCAAAACAAGCAGAACTTCAGCTACCAGTATTTCATCTTAAAACACATACACAGAAAAGCCACAGGTAGTGGATGTAACTAAACACCTGATTACTGTCAAAAAGACAACAATGATTATTTATATAGCATATTAAGAAAAGCAACAGATTTTACCTGTAGGCGAAAACTTTGTGGTCCATGGACTGACTGATATTATCAGCCAGATTTCGGGCCATTTTCAGAGCATCTATGAAGTCTGGGGATTCCTTCAGGATGGTGTGGTAAGTCATAAAATAAGTGGCTCCCACCCCTGTGTTGTTCAGATAGAGGTCAACTGCTGTGGCGTAGGCTGCATGGCCACTGTAGGAGCATTGTGAGTGAGAGTAAAGAAGGGGCAATTTACAAACTACAACAAAACTGGTTTTCTGTAATGAGATATTTCTTTAACATATGGAAAGCAGCAGTTGAAGTGAAAACATTCAATGGCACGTCATGTGTTTTCAATAAATTTTGACAGAGCTATAAAATTACCCTTTTCCACACTTGACGTTGGGATTGTCTGACAGGAACATGGGGAGAAACCGCATGAAGTCTTCTCCTTCAGGCCTCTGCTTTCCAGAGGGAGTCATGGGCCGACAGTGGACACAAGAGGGGTTTACCACTGGAAAACAACATCAGGAGTAAATTCATCCATTCAACCGATAGGTATTTAAGAAGTATGCAAATTAGCTCTGAGACAAAGCCATGAATGGAAAACAAATGGATAAACAAATAAAATCAAAGCTGCTCTAATTCAAAATATATTAGAAAGTCTTTATTACATAAAGCATCCAACTTCTAGATGTGATATTTAGTTCTGAAAAATGTAATATATGATACTTGAACTATAATGACATTAAGTTTTGCTTTGTATTGCCTTACTTCTCCTTTTCCTTGTGCTGGAATTTGCCCAGTAATGCTGTTTGTATCACTGCATTTTGTGTATGAGAAAAAAATGTTGAACTTTTGACACCCAGATCGTGAGACAAGGGTTCAAGGTATGTTGACACTGGATTAAAATTTACCCGAGGCATTGCAGAAGGCCCCGGTGGTGTTGTAGTATCGACAGCAGGTGGACTGAGGCTTCACCCAGTCAAAGTAGTCATCCAGCCAGGAGGATGGTGTGAAGGCAATGGTTGTGCTGAAAAGTGAAAATTGAAGCGATTATAGAATCACAGGTTAGAGAGCACAAACTTTAGTCCATTAATGAAGTTTGTCTTCATGTAGCTATTTTTTTAATATTCAGTACTGATTATGTCCTGTGCAATTAAACCATCCACGATCTAACTTGTTTATAGCTCAGACTTACTAGTTGCTGATGAGTGAGGCTGCGTAGACCTGCTGGACCAGGGAGTCGTTGTTGCAGCCCACTCCTCCACATACAAAATTTTGGCCCTCCGGGCTGCTGTAGTTGAGACCGTCCTCTACCACAAAGTACACTGGGGCTCCAGTGTGGAGATACTTGTTCAAGTTCTTAAAGTAGTCCAGCACATATGAGTCCTGGTTGGAGAGACAATCCAATTTGATGATGTCATACATAAGAAGACTGTTGCAAAAATGTAATCTTATGATAGTTTAAATAATCACACCACATGATATGCAATTATTTAATCTTCCTGGATGAAAGGAGCATCCAGGAAGATCACAGATGAATATGAATATGTTATTACAAACATTAAAATATAACCATTCTACTTTTCCCACATTTGTTAAAAAGGTTCAAGTGGTGGAGCACCACTGGAAATTCATGAACACACAGATAAGATATAAACTGCAAAGACTTACATCAGGCATGGATAATTTCTGGTCCAGTCCAATCTCTACTTTGTTTACTACAGCAATACTGAAGGAGAGCACTCCAACAAACACTGCCACCTAAAGACGGACAAAACCCTTTATAATGAACAACATGATCATCATACTGAGCAACACATGAAAAAAAATACATGACAGGAAGAGTCTCTCTAGAGATGATATAGACGTGGATGACTGGCAAAGTGTAACTGAGGTACTTACTATGATCGGTCGTACCCACTCTTTGAGGATGAATGGGGCATAGACTTTCTTGAAAAAACAGAAGAGGAAGCCATCCGTCTTGGCTTCCTGACCTTCTGGCAGCTTCACACAGCAGATGATGTCGAGCCGATTCCCCTTTTAAACAGAACAGGAAATGCGACATTTGAGATTTAGTCTGTAACAAATCTGAAGATTGAATGATTAAGAATATGTCCTCAGCCATGTGCCCCTGAGGCCCAAGACCAGGCTTTAACTGCAAACAATCACTGAACTGACAATGCTCTGAAAACAATCAACCTGTAAATAGATCTAATCAGTTAAATTAGCAAGGATCAAAACTTAGTCACTTTCTGTGTATGACATTAAACTGGGGCTAGTAAATCTGTAGGAAAGCCTTTTCACATAAATGTCACAGCCCCTGACAATCTATAACCCCGCCAGCACCATCATGAATGTCATCACAGTTTTCCCTCAGACTCACCTCCTGTCTTCTGGCGTCCAAGCCGAGCAAGCTGACAAAGCAACTGATCTGCAACAGGAAATCAATAAAAACAGCCAAGCCAGCAAACAGAGAGAATGTTCTCACTGCGGGCATGTTGGACAAGGCTCCTGTAGACGGAAAAAGTCAACAGTTTTATCAGCATGTGACTGGCCAGCAAACTATGGCACCTTTTGAGGCAACTGTATAAATCCTGTCCACAAAAACTGTTTTTTCCATTTAAGGTGAAGCGTAGTCATTAAGAATCCAGTGTCCATCCCTGTGTACATGTAATGGAGTGCATTTTATAGATGACTGATTTTACCCAGGAAGAAGGCGACCGTCTCAGAAAATGAGGAGAGGAACATGCTAGGGGCAACGTCTCCAAGAATACGACCAATCTGCTGGTGAAGTTCCTCCTGTGGCATCCGCTCATCCCTCTGTTCAGAAATTAAAATAGAAATCACTTTTAGTTGATTTAACAAATTATTGGCAGCAGAGAAACGGGTAATCTTGTTTCTTTAATCTGTTTTTTTTAAGAGGCTGACAGCTGACATAACTATGAAAAGCAACAAAAAGTCATGCTTCAACTGAATAAATTATAAACACTGATAATTAAAATGCACATAAGCGTTAAACCATTAAACCACAAGACAAATAAATGGGTGATTATATATATATTTTTTTTAAAGACTGGGAGAATAGAGGTTACCTGGTATGTTTGCACTATAATGAAGATGTTGTCCACTCCAACAGCCAGCACCAGGAAGGGAATGACCTCAATTACAATGAGCGTGAGAGGGATACCAGCATAGCTGAAGATCCCCAGTGACGCAGCCACAGAGCTGAGCACAATCAGGATACCCGCTATACCCAGAGAAATCTTAGAGTCCACCTGTGCGGGCCAAAAAGATAGAGGATGAGTCATGTTCTTTCCTTGAGCGCAGGAAGTTGTCCAGCGAGTTGCACTAGTTTTGTTGAACCAAGGCTCTTGCATCACAGGCAGGAAAGAAGAGTGACACTGCATGAGTAGAACTATCTTAGGAATGGATTATGGTGACATACACATCAAACGAAAGCGATTACGACACTGAATTTTGGCTTCGTCTCTTACCATCACTCTCCTGAAGCTGTGGATGTGACCCAGGGCCAGGGAGATGTAGATGAACATAATGGCATAGCTGAGTACTATGGTGCTGATGTCGCTGTTGCTCTCTCTGTCAATTTCATCCTCAACACTCCTCTCTGCACTAAATGCTATAGTCAGGTTGGGGTTTTTGAAGGTCTTCATGAACTCGATGAATCTGAAAGGCGCACATACACAATAAGTACACGCACAGCAAACGCCATTAACAGCGAACTTTTGCTACAGCGATGGAAAAGTAATTTCAGAAATGGATTGATGTCTCACTTTTTCTCCCATGCCAGAGCTTTTTCCAGTCGGACTGTGTCGTTCAGGTAGTTGTTGAGTGGAAAGGTGATCACTAGAGCGGTGGCATTGTTATAGTTGGTGCCTGTAGTGTGGAACATAAGACAGATGCATTAATTGTATAAGTGAGGCCATCACTTGCACGATCCTCACTGATCAACTATATTGATAAAGATGCTTAAACTGGATGTCACAGCTGAGACACTAACAGTCAGATAATAAATTAATTAATTCCCCTGAAAAACAGATGGTTGTGACTGGTTATGCTTGATGATTGGATATGTTGTTTGTTATTGCTATCAGCTCTCATGATAATCAGAGGAAGAAGTGGATATTCCTTTATTCATATTATCATGTCAAAGAGTACAACTGTAATCTGACTGCTGCACAGACTATGTAGGGCAAATGAATAACCTCATCGCTACCTGCATCAACACTGCACAATTAGCAAAGAGCACAATGTCAGGTGTTACTGACAAAGCTTTACATTAAGACTGCCACGTACAGTACATTAATGCAAAAGAAGTTCAGTGACCAGAGGACCATAGATATTTTTTTTCTTAATACAATAAAAGAATCGACAGCAAGTGACAGATTATTTCAGTGTAGTAAATGAAGAGCTACAACTATTTTCTATTTCTCTGTCCATCAACAAGTGTTACTCCAGCTCACCATCATAGCCCCCAAGGGCCAGCCACGGGAAGACGGGACCCCCAAACGTGCCTAAACAAGGGTCATGGAGGAGAGTGGTGTCGTTGAGGGATGCTGGTGCACTGCAGGACAAAAGATGAGCAAAGTTAAAAGCTGGAACAATCATAATCATAAAAAACCAAGAGGCAGCTCATTACAACAAATGAGGAAGTATTACTGTGCTATTTTAAGAAGACACCATCCCCCACAACAATTCTTGCCTACATCTGTAAGCAAATTGATTCTTGTGAGCTGCAGGTGTTGATTTCGACACGGATGTGTTTTCTAGAGATTTTCTGCAACAGATATGTGCTTGTGATTAAGACTAGTGAAAGCCCTATTTTAAAACCACAAGTGCCAGCATCCTGGTATGTGTTTGAACAAGGAAAAGAAACTGACGGAAAAAAAAAAAAAAAAAAAAATCACCTGACACAGTAGAGGAAGTGGCTGTGATAGTCAGCATAGACAAAGAAGTCGTCTCCTATGCTGTGGTCCAACACAGAGTGGCTGTTCTGGAAGTAGTTGAGGACACTCAAGATGGTACAGTTGTTATTGTACGGGGCCAGCGGAGCCAAGCAGATGTCTTTCAGGGTGACATTTTGACCTTCGTATGTGGCCACGAGAGCTTCGATGTCAAGCTGCAAATCCAGCACCTGGTGGTTTATCATTAGAAAAAAAAATGAAAGTAGAAAAGGGAAGAGAACCCATAAAGCATGGTTTCAGAAAAACAGCTGCTCTTATCTGACAACAGTAGCAATACTTCTTTATACAACACACAGTGATGACAGCGAACCGAAACTCTTAATCATCTTCCAAACTGACCCACCTGGTGCAGGATGTCTTTATCCAGTATGGCTCCAAATGGGACATCTGATCCGCCAAAGTATGGGGAGTAGATGAAAGTGTCAGTGAGAGGAGTGGTTATAATGAGCTGTACAGTTCTAAAGAAGGGTCCAAAGTGGCTGTCAAAATAGTCCTTCTCTTGACGGGCCTGGCTAGTGGGAGATGACCACAGCTCAACGGGGTCAGTGGTGATGCGCATATAGACCAGTCCCCCAGAGGAGGCTACCACAAGTATCAGGCTGCCCAGTATGACCAGAGAGGGATGCCGCACACAGAAGGAACCCCAGGAACTGAAGAGGGTCCGCAGCGCGTTCTCGAACCGTTCGCCAATGGTTTCACAGCATGATGCATTTACTAAGAAGAGAAAAAGACTAGGAGTTAGTTTCGATCATGCAGCAAGGACAGAACAATATAATTACCTGTATTACACCTAAAAAGTAAGTTAATTATTTGTCAAACAGATTAGAGAAAGAAGAAAAGTAATCATTATTCTACCTTGGTCAGGATTATCATTGTTAAGAGACAGTGGGTTATTACTGTCCAGTATGGGGCCATATTCAGACATGATTGTCCTTTTCCTGTAAACACAAACAACCACACCAACCAATTAGATATTAACTTTAAATGCCAGCAACAGAACCATAATATTATTGTCACAATGGCTGAGTAGCTGCATGTACAATGTATAATATGGGTCCCAGCAGAACATGGCACAAGCATAAAGTCCTTTACCTGTAACACCACGTTACCAGCACAACTCCAAAAAAGATAAGCAGGAAGGCCATGTAAGATATCCACATGATGACAGTCATGGCATCGACACCAAAGATTGTCCAGGGTGGGGGGAGAGGGGGAGGTACAGGTTTGGGCCCACAGGCATTTGTGCAGTCCTGACAGGAACAAGGACCTGAACCGTCCTCCAAGCCCTCGGTGCATGCATATGTCTTGTTGTTCATGGGAGTGTAATCAGACACCGGGACATCTGGAGTAAAGAAACAACATAACACAGCACGATGGATTAGCCAACCAAAGACAAACGGATGCAAGAAGGGTATTAGGCAGTAAAAATGCTGAACAAACTATTTTCTGCAGGAGGATGATCACCAAACAAGAAAAATTACAACAGAAAGAGTTACCTGAGAATATTGGGATGATAGGGAAGGGAGTCTGTCCATTGTTAATATCGAACATGTATTGGATCCAATTAGTAGCATTGCACTCCTTTGCATCCTTGCCACACAGCAGTGATAAGGCCTTCACATTGCTTGATGGTGCCTGGACATCCTTACAGGCATTGTACATGGCTGAAAAAGTCCAATGTAATTATATTAGGGCACAACTCGTGATTTTCACGAAGTTAAGTTACACATTCCCCTTTTTTGACAGAAAATGTAACAGTTATGGCTGCAAGTTACCCACAGAATTACGCAACTTAGAGCATGACTTCATGTTTAAGTAGGGTCAGAAAGGTTTAATCAGCAGATTTGACATACAAGCCGAATGTGGTCTTTTGAACTTAGCACATTTTTTCTAGTCAAACAAGCCACAAAAAATGAATGTGAAGCTGTTTTTGTATCTTAATCCACGTCTGGATGTGAGCTCACCATTAGCAAATGTTTGTCCAATATAGTACTGCACTTCTACTACACTGGACGCATTGACCTTGGTGGCATTCATGAACTGACTCTGGTGGGGGCTGCATGTCAGCTCACAGAAGAGGTTCATCAGATTGAAGAAACAGGCGGGACACCTGCACACAGATGTAGTGAGTGTCAGAATCAATGCATAACTTACAGATAATAAAACAAGTTCAACTTTATTGAATGTAAAACAGCTGCAAACAAGATAGTAATAAATGTGGAGAAGTAAAAAAATAAAATCTACAAAGATAAGAAAACACGTTGACCTCTGCAAATCATGGCAATTTCGCCTGAGAGCCAGTCTGTCTCTAACCCATTGTTTGGAACATGCAAAGCCAGGGCTTGCATGTTAGAACAACAAAATGTATAGCAACATTTGAGCAGCACATTTACTGATAGACCACTCTGTGTTCAGAAGGGGGATAGTAACGCCCTTCAAAGCATGTCATGTGCTTTATTAGCTAATGTCATAACCACAGTGCATACCTAGACAAGAACTGAAGGGGTAGCTGGAGGCTCCCTTTGAGAGTGTGCAGCTGGTCAACATCACAGCAGAGGCTTCTGTTTCCATAGTCATATCCAGGACAAAGTTCCTGCATGTAAACACAAAATAAATAACAAACATTTGTTTTACCACTGAAAAGCAGAAGTATGTTACAGAACACTGATTTGAGCATTAAACGTCAGCAAGAAAAGGTCAAAAGCATTAAGAAATGTACCGTGAGAAGCTCATAACCCTCAGAGGGCAGCGGGATGGGAGGACCAGTGTAGTTGCAGTTGTACTTTTTTCCGGGCACCTTTTCAGATTCCCCACACTCACCATACCACACACAGTGCTGGGCCTCAACCTGACAGTGAGACAAGAAATACGCAATGATCATCTGTGTAATGTGTTCACAAAGGAAATTCATTTGGCTTTTTGCATCACTATGCTGGACTGCATACAGTATATTTATTTTTTCTATAGAATCTGGTGAAACTTGTGTACCTTTTTACTTATACTTGTTTTTATCTAGTGAGGATGAGGGCAAGGTCTTGCCAACAAATCAAAAAAAGACTGCCCAGAAATACCAAGTTCCTCTAAAGGCAACAGTGGATTACATGACTTTGTTTTGGCTGCTCAAAGGGACTGAAACATTCTGATCTGAAGTTAAATCTTTACTTTGAGGTTTTATATTGGCCAGGTTAAACCTCTAGTCATGTTTCCTTTCCTGTCTTTCTAGTATCTCGTGCTTTGTAAGTCTGAAAATAAAATTTCACTTCTGCAAAAATGTTTCCTTTCAACCCAGCATTTAAAAATTATGCCCTTGTAAAGCAGACAGAGAAGGAGTTTAGTCAGTGTTATTTTGACTAAGCTCACATTTTATGTGAAAAAAGAAGGGAAGAAAAAGGAGAACTGTGGTCAAATTTCTATGGCAACATAACACGTCTACTAATGTTATTTTGTTCAATTTGAACACATTTATTTTAAATCTGATATATCTTGTACACTCCTTAAAATGCAATAACATGATATTACCATTGTTTAAAAATGTTTAACAGATTTTAAAGCCATTTATAGCTTATACCATGATCTGTCTATCACATGCTCGTTGTTGGGAGGGGTGACTTGGGGAAGTTAATTCACTTACTCTACAAACTGTTTTATGAGTAAGCCCAGTGTCACACTCTGTCGTACTTGTGCCTTGTGAGACTAAGTTAAAGACAGATAAAGACATTTAAATGTCATTATTTCCACGTTTGGACTTCTATACAGCTACAAACGAGGCCAATAATCTGAATGTACCAACGATTTGTCCAAAAGTCAACTTGCAAGACTCAGAACTAGGGGTACAAAACCTGTTTATCTAGGGTAAGAGCCAGAACCCTGCATGGATTGTTTGAAGCGGTTCATAGATATAACAGAAATCTGACCCCGACTCCTCAAAAGACACAGGAAAACACATTTCTGTTCAATTTTTCTGCTTATCCACCGTTTTCTCCGTATGATCAATATTTCTGTTCATCCCACATTCTTGTTGTTTTAACCTGGATGCTGATATCTTATCTTGGAACAGTAATGATTAATCTGATCGAGATGTGATGATTTTTAGTTTTGAAGCAGTTTCGTGCATTGCAGTGGACTGACCTAATTACCTCATGAATATAGTTGCAAACAATGCAGTAAAACGAGTCAAGAGGCGACCGATGACAAGTGAGTGACTATCTTCATCTGATTTAATCAAATCGAAAAAACATTAGACCTTTATGTCCTAATTTCTATCATCGATATCATAAAAGGTACACCTCAATGACTGAGTTGTCTTTTCTCTTTTAATGCATTTGTTTTTGAATTATTCATTATTACCATTTAAGGTCTCAATTTTATCATTTAATACAGTTGTTTAACAAAAAGCATTGACAGTCAAGCCTCCTACGTTTTGTCCCAATGAATACATTGTGTCCACTCTTGGTAAATCCAAATGAAGAGACATTTACAGCGTGATTTTTCAGCTTTAATTCAGCTAGCCATCTCCAAACCACCAGATAAATAACTTGCTAACGTTGCAGATATAGTTTTCTTTATTCCAGCTTTGTGAGCCGGGTAAACTGGATTCAAAGTTACATAACCCGGAACACATTTACATTTTAATACCTCCAAGGTGGTGTTTTCGTTTTGTCATGTCACCGGGTTTAAGTCCAGGACACAACCTGCGCCAGCACTCTGTGCAACACCAAAGCTAACATCTTGAGTTGTCCCCTCTCGGTGTTTGCTTTACGAGGCTGGTCCGGTTTTTAAAATAGCACAACTCCTTGCTATTATGTCTGAGCCACTATTAAGCCAATTACTGACTAACGCTGTCTCTACCCTGGTTACACACAGAGGGAGAGCCCTGAAATAGCTAAACAAACCTGGACCCTAGTTTCGTTAGCAGCTTCAGATAAACATCACAATAGCGACTGCAGCTGAGTCACGTTTCAGTCACGGGAGTGGCGTTAAGTTACACTTACCCATCGAAAACATCCCTCTGACAGGACGATAAGGAAGAAAAGTACGCGTAAATTGCTTCTCCCTGGTATGAGTCCCATCCCTCTTACTGAAACGACCGAAACGAAGTGACGGCGCAGGTAAAGTTTCGCATATCTTGTTGACGGTTTCTCCTTCGTCGGACTTTTTCTCTGAAACGGAAACAAGCTGTTGCCTCAGTGCTGCCGCCAAATGCTTCCGGCGACACACTACACCCAGACCTCACACTGATAATACGTTAGCCTACTGCAAATTAAAAAAAAAACCCTATTTCATTTGTCTTTTTTGGTTTGGTTTGCTTAATTAGTAAATCCTTGATTCTTGCAAAAAACAAAAAAAAAAAACAAACAAAAAAAAAAACCTTTGCATATGCCAAATCAAATACATTTGTTTTTCTTTACTTTTCCCTTTGTGCTCAACATGGTAGCCTACACCAACCCTATAAGAACATTACATTAACATATAATAACATTTGTAGAGGAATTTGAATTAGAACAGCAGAATACCCCAGCTTTAAGAAAAATAAAAAAGTGCATTTCAGACTTTCTTGGATAGTTTCCTAAAACATTTCATATGTGGATCTGACTTTCTTTAATAAAAGGCAGTATCTTATTCCAGCCAATGGCACCAGCATACAGAGAGGAAATCTTACCTAGTTTACGCTTGAATACATAAGAGTTTTAGGTTTGCTACGCTGACTATGATGTTATACCCATGAACTTCACCACCCACCTTCTTGAAGTAACAGTCTGTTACATCTAAAATCACATTACCAATATTTTTTTTCATTACATGACTCATATACTATTTTATGCCAAAATTAGAACAACCTTGGTTATTTAACATGAGATATTTCCATATGTGCATTTTGTCTGTGCTTCTCTGGTTTGAAGTGAGCAGGGCTGTGTTGGGAAAGGAGATTACATGTATTTCAATGAATCAGTGTTTAGTAATATCAGAACATTATTAAACTTGATTTGCCATTGCAAGATACATTGGTAATATAGTCTGTGATTGACTGCACCGTTTACATTCAAAAGTTCCTCAATTTATAATATGTTATTATAACAATCGCAAAAAACAACAGGCACAAACCCTTTTTATTAATCATTGCATTAAATTCATCACAATTAATTAAAGCAGCACACTACCACAGTCTTCTCTTCAAACAAGAGGGCTGTTAATGATGGATGTGTGCTCTTGTTTTTTGATGTTTTCACATGAAGACATCCTCCTGCTCTGTGTTATGGTTAATCATTTTTTTGTTTCTCTGAAAAAAGTTTGAGGAAACTATCAATCAAAACAATGATCAAAGCACATTCAAACCATCCTGAGGAAGCAGATTAGCTGAGTGATCAGTTGTTTGTTTTAAACCTTTAATTAATAACAACTAGATTTTATTTCATTTATTCATTTAGGTGGATTTCGTCGCAACTATTCCTGATATAGACAAATACATCATCAATTTTTAAAATCTAAACTCAAAAAACTAAAACCTTGATGTTATAACTTTTAAACCAACAACAAAACTTGAACATATAAACTCTTAATAAAATATAACAATTTGTTACTTAAAGTCAAACATGCTCCAGTCTATACCAGTTAAACCCCAAAAGTATTAAAATTGGAGTGTTTAATATGTTTCTTCCCCTCAGATCAACATCACATTACAATCAGCATTAAAATCAGCAATCTGGGGTCAGATGTAGGGGCATAGACAACATAAGAGGCTTGCTTTGATCTATTTTGATAAATTGTCATTGTGTTATTTTGTGTATATTACATATAATTTATACATTGAGAGGAATTTGTCCTCTAATGCTCAATCAAGCATCTTTTGTCTGCTTGTCAGTGACCGTTTCAAGTCATGTCATGGAGATCAAATTCTGGTGCTCACACTACCACACTGTGAAACATTGAAGCATTAGAGAAGATGCGCCACTCATTCAGCTGATTACCTGCTTATTCATCAAATTATTCCCTGAAGTGCCACAGGCGTCAAGATAAAAAAAGACTGAGTAAATGAGTAAACCCTTGGGATTGTTTTTCTTCTTCCTGTATCTCACCCTTCATTTGTTAAAGCTGTGGAAAAACAACAAACTAAATGTATTTCCATAGAAAAAACAATTTATTCATGTTCACTTTTGAATGAAATAATCACAATTCAGGAATAAGTGTATGTTCACGTATGATGTGACAAAATTGTATACTGATATTATAGTATAAATTATAGGTGACTGTTTTGTGGTATATTACAGCATAATCACTGTTTTCTGTACATGTACCTGTGTAAAATCTGCAAAAGTAGGCTTACAGGTTGCTACAATAGAATATTCCTTTAAAACTAGGAATAATATTTGCAAAGTTAATGCTCTTGCAAGACTACAAGACTTCAAAGCCAGGGGCAAATTCATAGACGTCACCCTGCGTGAAACAACAATCTACACTTTTGAAAAAATAAAACTGGACAAGGAAAAGTCTCTTGGTAATAATATAGACACATTAGACAACAAACATCAGAAAAACTCTTAGTTTCTGATGTGACACAGAGCCATTCAAATTGTCTCTAAAATACATTATGCTTATAAGGAAAATACTACTTTTTTCTTCATGTTACTCACATGACCTAAGACAGTTGAGCCAGCATTTCAAACAAGTGAAAACACTAAAAAACTCTATGGGAATGCGAACTTAGCTAAGCCCTTAGTGCAGTCAGGTGTGTGTAAAAATATAACATTGGTGGGAAGTAATCAGTGACAGGGCCGGAACTAATATAAGACCAATATGACATACTGATACAAAGCACAGAGTTAAGCTAACTCTGTGGGTCCACACAAATAAGTTTCATTCAAGAGTGCTGCAGGTTTTCGGCTACAAAAAGCAGCAGTGTGAATATAACCACAATCACATTTGTGATGTTTACCATCACATTCTCTACATAGTTCGTGTGGTATCACACATCAGGGGACACAGGAAGTTCTACTCTCGTTTCAATCCAGAAGAGATTGTTTGTAGTTTGTAGCACACACAGAACTGTCTTAGAGCATTAAGGTAACATATTTAAGTAATACAATTCACCAGTATTCCCCTTTAAACTGACTATACATTCTATACATTGAAACATCTTGTTTCCTCATTGACTCATTCCTCAGGAAGAGTGTCGTCAGGTCTCTGAGGAGCCCAACAGTCAGGCCAGCATTTTAATACCTTTAATCATCTTCTTGACTTGACTTCATCAGAGATAAAAGTTCTGTGGCGTGACATCAGTGTCGAGTGAATGCACCACTGTGTGATGTCAACCCTTTCAATTCAAACTGATCAATACTTCTTGCTGAACGTGTCTCTTAGCTTTTGATTCTACAACACCATGTACCATAAGTTGTGTTTTGGGTTAAGCTGCCAGTTTCTATTCTTAGCAACAGAGAAAAACGGAGGCGCCTACATCCTTTGAATAGCAATCCTCAACTGACACATCTGGATGGCATACAGCATTTTGTGCACAACATTTAGAGAGAGTTTCACTTCTGGGATTTTCAGCAGAGATTTTCATTTTCTGTCAGGGGTTTCAAGAATAGGATGTCGGATCTGGTCCAGAAACTCTCTGGTCAACTAAGTCATGTATGAATCAGCTTTTGTCCAGCTTTCATCAAGAGAAAGTCATTTGTTGTTTGGTTGTAAGATAAAACTCTTTGGAATGAGACAGGTTTTACATGACAAGTATGACAGCATGCAAACAAAACGGAAAGCTGCACAAAGTGTCACCTGACTTCATTAGACAGGATATAATATATATGATTGATGGTACCACTTAGGTATGCTTTTCCAGCCAAGACATCACTGCTCTGTCTTAATGGAACAGGAAACTGTCTCTTATTTCTTGTCTATATCCATTAAGTCCTCAGTCTGGGCCCAGGTACTCTGTGTTCTCTGCTGCTGGGATGTGTCCATTGGCATGGGTCTTGAAAGTGGGAGTGAAATCCTGTTGGTAATCTGGGTTGTCTATGCTGTTCTGGGGCTGGTATTTCTGAATGCTGTGGACTGTGCCGTTGGAGGTGAGCGGGAGGATGGCAGGGGATGGGACATCGTTGAGGTACTCGGGCCCATTGGTCCCATTCTTAAAGCAGTTCAGGTACTCTGTCTCTGTGTCGTCTGAAGAGATGGTGGGGAGGAGGGTGCGAGGAGGACCGGGGTGCTGGTAGATGGGATTCATCACATCCGAGACTCCGTTCTGGTTCATGTAGTCTGTGAGAAAACCAATTACGTTAACAACTAGACGCTAGATAGGTTCCCATTAAGTGAATTGGGGTTATATGTAAAATGTAATGGCCCATAATGGTTTTGCATGTTTTTATTATTTTTGGGAGACTTATTGCATTTTATTAGATAACTGACAGTAGAGAGATGACAGGATATGAAAGAGGAGAGATGGGGAACAACATACAATAGAGGTCCTAAGCCAGATGCAGCTTGGATGTGTTGTGGTTCATGGTTAGTGCCTTTAACCCTGTCTTTACTTTATTTTCTTCAAAGTTACACTCATGATGTAGTAATGTAGTCTTGGTATGTGTTATGTAAAGTCTTCTCTAGTGATACATAACAACAAGACTAGGGTTTAAGAGTTGGCTGAGTGAAAACTTTCAATTTACGAGCTACAGTCTTTAAAAATGTCAACCTCAAACGCAAGTATAACTCTATAACTCTACTGTTGAAAATCTTAAGGTATTTACTTGAATTTGTGTTGCATTTTATTATTTGGAATGTTTATGCTGTCAGAACGTCATTGTGTTTTTCTCTGATACTAAAATCATTTGGCAGCATTTGTTCTTCACTTGGGGCAATAACTACAGCAGTATGTTCTTGTCCACTAGATGTCCCCCTGCCTCACTGAATCAAACAGAGGGATCAGGGGAGAGATCCACTAAAATTTATTTGAATGATATCAAAGATAAGAGCCACTGGGGGCTTTTGAAGTTGAAGGATACTTGCCTGGAGCTGGCTGGAAGGCATCATCTGAAATCTTGTCTGTGGGATCAGGAATGTACCGGAGAACCACGCTTCCGTCTCTGTTTGGGAACCCATTCTGTAATAAAGGATAGATGTTTTTAGGGCTGTGGCACTCTGAGAAAAACAAATACAAATATTCAAAACAAAGATGAAGGTATGTGCAACTTAAAGGATCTCCACTCACCACTAAGCCATTTCTACTGTGGCATGTCCCGATGCTGCTGTTGAGGCTCTGCAAAACAGATAATTTAAACTTGAGTTAATGTCTCATGGTGACACCAAAGCAAATGCAGAGCCAGATATAGTGTTTTATAGAGCCAGAACACATTCGAATATTCCACTATCATCCATAAAGCAGACATTAAGTGAAGAAGCAGGCATTTTCAGTGCAATACACATACACAAAGCTGGATGGCTGTGCTCATTTTCTGATTAAAGCATAACCTTTAATTTTGTCATCCTTCACTTTGGTTGTCTTTGATTCTAACTTACTTCTTTTATTTATACTTTGTTTGATGTGAGTGTAATTCTTTCAGTCTTTGCAATTTATTTTAAAGCCTCTCTGGGGACAATAAGTTTGTTTTGAATAGTGATAGTAATGTTTTTTCATGGTACCCAGGGAACCATAGCTGTCATCTCAAAACAAGCTGATGAGGATCGAAATAAATGTCCACCAAGCACATTCGTATTCATTCAGGCTAACTGACAAGCTTTGTTCTGTCTGTCAGACTCTCCAGTCAAAGGACTATGAGCGGCGTTAAACCAGTGAAACCGAGCGAATAAAGAGAACAGAGTGACAGCTGTGGCAATGCAATTACTTTCAACAAGAAAAGGAAATTAAACACGCTGAAGGAGCAACCATCTGTAAAAAAAATTCTCGACCTTGAGTGGCCCACGCCCCAACAGTGATATGACAAAAGCAGGCGTAGGTTGAGCTTTTATTGGACAAAGATTTGATAAAGTTTGCCTGGTGGCCTGCAAACGTAATCAAACTTGAAAGCTTGTATGATCTAACCAGGCTGTCAGTGGCCGGCAACTATTCCAGGTAGAAGCCACACCTACGCACGGCCTTCACTGAACCTGAGGTAGAAGAGTTCTCCTCGTTCAGCTTTCATCAATCAAAGGGCACCTGGGAGGAAACGTAGGAGAGGGGATGATGATGAGGACGAGTGGGCAGGGGTCAGGAAGAGGATAAATAGTCCCAGTGGTGAAAGTAAAACAGAATGAGGGCAACCAGGGTCGGAAGGGTTTAGGCCAGGTACGACCGGTCACTCAGGTTCAAGTGAGGAAAATTACTCTCTCTGCTGTATGATCACCCAGATCTAGTTTAACAGCTAGTGTTCTGTATCGGCTGATTGAAGCGAAAGCCAATTGCTTTCAACAAGCTAAAAAAAATGACTCTGCCTTTATTTCCATTCTGACTCACAGGGTAATGATTTATGCAGAAATCCCAATTTCCCAAAACACGGTTAAAATAGCACAATTAAATTTTCAAACAGTTGACCGCATGTTGATGCTCACTGCTGGAGCATGTGCTACAATTTCTTGAATCAATGAATGCTGCTTTTTTTTCTGGAAAATCTTACTCTAAAGCAGCTGGTATTCCTCTTTCACTGTTTGGATGGAGACAGTTAGTGTGACTGAATCTGGCATGTGTGTCTGCAGTAAAAGGTATCTGTGCCTGATTACATGTCCCAATTCACTCTCTTTTCAGTTAGTTCTACACTGGCTGAAAGTTCACAGTATAAAACACTGTGACAATATTCTGGCTTTTTTTCCTAATGTTTTTTTCTTTTTTTTTTTTAATGATTAGAATTACATGCGATGGGCCAGGTGAACAGCCACTGTGGTTTAAACATAACTAACTGTATCCTAGTATTTTCTAATCTAGTGGGCCTTTTGTTGATATGAAAGTCCTATCACGTATGTATATATGTATGTACTGTATAGTAGTGTATACAGTGTATTTTATTTTACTGGACTCTTGGTTGAGTCCAATTAACTTGGTTGATCTTACAGCATTCAGAGCAGTAGTGTCACCTTAGGTAGCACCTTCGAATTGAGCCCTCTAACTACTAATAAACTACTAACTACTTACATCATTAATGACAATTAATGACAGTTAATGATCACTGACAATCATTGATGGTAGTGTTCATAGCGTACTAGGATGCATATTTAGTAAAACTACACCATCTTGTGTAAGTTGCACACACACAGGCAGTTGTCTTTTTCTGTCTTAAATGCCTAACCACAAAGCAGAAATGAGTCACTCCTCCATGTTTTTCTGAAACATCAGCAGTGGTATTGGAGAATCATTTTACTTGTCTATTTATTCTTTATTTGTAGTCTGTGCCAGGATGCCTAATTTTCTCAGCTGTTAACAAAGCTGATTCCTGGTGCCACAAATGTCACCTGAGACAAAAGAAGCAGAGGAGACAGACACACCCGATCCCAAACCTGCAATTTTATCTTTTACATGACATAGCTTACTGTGGAGTGGAGCAGTGGGGTGTGGGAGGTGCTTGGACTGCTGAAGAAGCCATGCTGTGGCACCAGATACTCGTCTGCATCTACAGCATCCTCCATGTCCTCCCCGCTGATCAGGCTGCGGTAGAACTTAGTGTCTGTTGGACTCGGCAAGTGCATGCGGTCATCGCCCTGGAGTAGAAAGAGAATTGACCTCTTACCTCAGCTTTTTGTACCTCATAAGGTATAGCAATTCATCACCAAATAAAATGCAGATTTAAGGAAGTTAACCAAACTTTGGGTAAAATTTTACCTGAATGACAAGATACCGGGAAGGATCCCGTGCCATCTTTGTAAACTCAGCTATTAGTTCCCGGAAACGAGGTCGGCTATCTGCATCAATCATCCAACCTGTACAGACACATCAGCAGATATTATCAAGACAGGTTGACTTAGTGAGATGAAACTTTAATACTCTTTGTGAGGACACTACCAGGAATTAACTGCAACTAGTAAAACAAAAACAAACGCAACTACTTGCTTAAGTACAGTATGTATAAAAGGTACCATATTTTACACTTTCCCAGTGTTCTATTTGGTTCTAGTTTTAATATCCATAAGAGGATACATTTGTAGTACCAAAAACTCAACCCTCTCTCAGAAGAGTGGCTTTAAGCCTCTCTTATGATTGGCTGACTGTTCTCTGAATGATTGAATAAAAATATAGCTGATTTCAGGTAAATACTCAGAGAAACCAAATCCTGCAAGGTTGGATGGTGGATCCGGGCGGCCTGGGCATGGTCTGGTAACTGCTTTGTTGTGACATCACAGTCACAGAGGTCCTGACGGCTTGTTTTAAGGCTCAGTTTCTGAATATGGACTGTGTGCACTTCACTGTGGAGTAAGCACTTTGATACTTTCACAGTATTAATGTAAAATCTAGAACTATTTTAGAAAAAAAAACAACAACACATGGAACATGGAACATTATACACTATGGGACCTTTAAAAAAACAGAAAGCTAATTCGTCAGGTTGCAAAAAAGTATTTTCGTTATTAATTAATCGGCTGTTAACTGTCTCAATTAATCTATTAATTGTTTGATCTATAAAATGTGTGAAGCACTTCTGGCTGCATGTTTGTATGAAATTGCTACATCCATAAAGCTGAGTTGTATTGAATTGAAATATACAAGAAGAATTAAAAAAATGCTTTTCTTTAAATAGTTTGCAAACCACTTTACAGATATCAACACAATACGTACACAGTGTTCCATCATGTACATGTTCTGGTGGGGAAAAGCAGAAACATAGATTATATTATGGAGGTTTCAGCCAGCCTCCCACTGAGCTTACATTTCACCATGATCATGTAGACATCTATGGTACAGATTGGTGGCTGAGGCAGTCGCTCTCCTTTCTCCAGGACCCCAGCTATTTCACTGGCAGGAATTCCATCATACGGCTTGGTGCCAAATGTCATCAGCTCCCAAACTGTTACACCTACAGAAAGAAGGGACAGTTGGTATGTGTCAGTCTGATGAGCTGTCATTCATTTTGTTTTTCTCTCAATAACAGGGAAGAAATGAGAGTGACAGAATGTGAGCTTCTCAAATATCACATGGTATCAAAATAACTATGTTGACAAATTGGCTCTGCCTGCAGAAGTGGGAGTTTGCAGCATGCATCTCTGTGCTGGAGGAGCTGACGAAAGGAAAAGGAGGAAAGGCAGCCTGTCACTTCTGCCAGGGTCTGTTGATGCTTTTGCCATATTGAGTGGAAGGCATGATCAAACCCTCGGGAAAAGATAGAACAATTTGGAGGCTGGCCAACTCAAGAAAGCTGTGCTGAGTTTGGCTTCTATGTCTGTCTGTGTTGGCATCTGCGCATATGTGTGCTCCTAGGCTGGAGGAACTGTCTATGTGGGTTGAGGCAACAATCTTGTCTGATGTGATCGGTCCATCTGAGACTGCTGGTGTGTAGGTGTGTGCTACCTGTGTCCTAAAATCACAGATGCTAGCAAGACATTCTTTTTTTAAATGTTGACAAGCCTCATTAGATCCAAAAACAACATCCTCTGTGAAGCCTCAGAATGACCGTCCACTCTCTGCCTCACTCGCTGTTAAAACACTTAGCAATGAATAAATATTTCTCCTGTGAGACTGTCACCAATACTCAGGAGTACAGAGGCCCAGCTGTTTTACATATCTGATGTTACACAAGGACTCAAGCTCATTCTGGGACACTGCAAGCAGGGGTCCATGCTGGGCTAGAGGCAGATCATGTATTAACAACATTAAGAAAAAAACTTACCATAACTCCATACATCACTCTGATGTGTGTACGTCCTGTTCAGGATAGATTCCAGAGCCATCCATTTTATTGGCACCTGTGAAATGAATGTGTAATAAGTCAAATAATGTAGTCACCCCCAAAAAAGCATCATGCATTTGCATTTAATCTGGCAACATTTCACAATACACAAGTATTGTGGCACTTTCATAGTTTGAAATCTATTAATGTCTTCACAATATTCAGTATACAATGTAACTGCACTGTCACCTAGTGGTGCAGAATCGCAATAGTCACACATGCAAAAATCCACCTTTTATTATTCATTGTCACTGAAAAGTCTAACATTTAACACTGCCTATTTTAAAAATGTTGTTCTTTGTAGTAGAGTTTGTAGTAGAGTTTGCACTTTAAAGGAGATGAAAAGCAGTGTGCTGTCATCGCACAAAGTGCGTCACACAAAGCTTAAAAAATCATTTCTGGGATGGTGTCCTGCACAAGGATTAAGTCCAGTCCCACACTGAAGATATTTTTGTTATGGATGTCTCTACTCAATTTTGCGTTAGTCTAAGACAAGGCTTAATCCCTTTCGGGGAAACTGTCCTGTAATGTTTAATTACCACTGTGTTTCAGAGTAGCAATGCATTTAACGAGAATGAATGAAGGAAATATCAGCAGCTGCAGATGTCGGTGTTTGAGTCCAACTTTGTCCAGATGGATTTCAAAGAACTGAACTTTTCAACATCTGTCCTCCTGTCCTCATGTTTGGATTGAAACTGAATATTCTATCACATGAAATTATTATATCATCACTTCTGAAAACATATCAAGGCAATAACATCAGATAAATACATTACCACCAGGACATTTTGCCATATATAAGGTTACAAAAAAATTGATGTTACTATATTACAGAGAGCATTATTGGCCATTACACAGTTTTCTGTGAGATATATTGTGCTTTCAGTTGTACAAACAAACCTTGATAAGAGAAGGAACTTATCTGATCTTTCATTTCTTAGAAATCTTAACTGACTAAACTATTTATATACCACATCACTTACATAAGATAAAATCTAGAGCAAACCTACAAATGCAAAAAAAAAAACATCTTTCATTCAACTACAGGAAAACATCTGTCTCTCCAGCACCCAATCTGTAACAGGCTATAAATACACAAATAAGGTCTTGGAACTATTTGTGTCTGTGTGCAACAACAAATTGCATTCTGGTGAGAGGCACAACCTTTATCTTAGTGTATTTGTACCAACCTTTCCACCATCTGCGTGGTACTCTTTCTCATCAGCATTGAGGAGCTTGGCCAGACCAAAGTCAGTGATCTTGACATGTTGAGGAGTCTTCACTAGAACGTTTCTGGCAGCCAAGTCACGGTGTACCAAGTGGCGCTCCTCCAGGTAGCTCATACCCTTTTGTCAAACAAACGATGAAGTGCAGGTTATTACGTAAGTGCAGTGCTTTTTGCACTAGCTGTCCAATATGTCAAAACATGGGAACTTTGCTTGATCAGACATGATAAAAGATCTAAAGCTGCTGAAATCTGTTATGATAGACTTGTCAGACTTGTCACCATTACCTGATGTCATTCAAGAACATTTCAAAGCAGTTAAAGGCTTTGTGCACTGTAGCTGTTGTAAAAACAAAAAACAACATAACTTGCAGTGTAGGAATGCACGGTTATAAAAATAATAATTTGTAGCACACCTTTCATACAAGCTCCAAGTGCTTTTCAACAAAGAAATTACATGCACCAAGTGCTTCGCATGAAAAAGGCATCAAAGAAAATAATGTTAAAAACATTAATGTAAAATGAGGTTGTTTTTGTTTTGATCTTATGTCCTGCATTACTTTACTTTTATTAGGTTACTAAAACCTACAAAGATGTTGTATATGTTAAAAAGTTAAACTAAACTAAACGCAGTGCAAGTAGTTGTGGAAATGTTTGTGACTTGGCCCCATACAGGTAGGACCTATCAAACAGACCCTACCATGTAACTTGATGCCTTTACAAGGCTTCGTTCTTACCTTGGCTATCTGCACACACCAGTTGAGCAGGTGCTGGGAGCCGATATTGTCCTTGTTCTCTTTGACATAGTCCAGCAGGCAGCCATAGGGCATCAGCTGGGTGACGAGCTGCACCGTGGAGGTCAGGCAGATGCCAAGCAGACGACACACATGGGGGTGTTCCACACTGGCCATCACATAAGCCTCCTGTAGTTTATGTAGACATACAAAAAAGTTGGGGGTTTTTTTGTTTTCTTTGAGGGGGACACAAGGTGAAACAACCAACAAAACAACTCCCTTCTCTAGTGCATGGTATAAAAAGAACTTAGTCACTGAACCAATATTGATAGAAGTATGCACATGGATCGCAGAAACTGATAGGGTTGGTTTGTGGAAATGTCCATTGTTGGGTGTTAAGTTTTCTTTTTTTTTTTTTTTGAAGCAGACATACTTAGTCAACCATATTTTATGTGGCTCAGCTCAGAGTGGAAACTCTCCGTCGTCATAACAGAAAAAGACTTAGAGAGGAAACCATGGGGATAATCCACACTGACCACCAACAAAAGGCTTCCCACCAGGAGACCCATGCAAACAGCACTTCACACTGAGCTTTCTTTAGTAGGGTTCCTGCCATGAGTTCAATAATTGTATCTCAAATATTTTCCACATCTTTTACAGTATCAGCATTATTCAGTGAATAACCATTTCATTGCTAGGAGCTCTGTAATTCTGAGTCTGAGAAAGAGGCATCAAAACATTAAAAGAAAAAAAAAGAGAGAAAAAAATCTTTCTCCCTTAAAAAACAAGACTCAGCCATTCGGTCATGAAAGGTCACGAGGACGTGCGTGTCCACCACAACATCCGGATGTACTGTGACTGAGCAACACGACCACAAAATCACAGGATCTGAAATGTACGTTCAGCCGTTTGTAAAATGCATTTCAAACACGCTGATTTTTCAGTGTGGCTTCAGGCCTGCATTCCTTTCCAGAACACCTCAGCCTTGAATTGCACACCAACACCCACACACAGCCTTCCACTGAATAAATCCCATTTCCATCAGCCTATAAGATGGTCACCATGTAGAGGCATGACATATTCTCCATTACAAGGAAAATAGGTGGTCACTAGTTTCAAATAAGTTGCATGTGCTGCACACAATGACAGGATACATTAGTGAACTCAACATCTGGCGACCAATAATTGTCGCTCACTCTTCTCAGCCTTTTTACTCTAATCACAATATTGTCATAATTACTATAAAAAAGAAAAGGTGTATAGAGTTTCTAACTTGAATTAACTCTAATTTCCACTTTCATTTCCCACCAGCAGTACACTCCTCACTGAAGTAGTTTGGGAAATAACATTTTAAATGAATCGCTGTTTTAGTTCTGACTCAGTATTACAGTAAGCTCAGAGTCCAAAAAAAATACCACATAAATCAGTGAACCTACGTCCAAGATCTCTTTGTTTGCTTTTGGTGATGTGGCCTCTCTCAAAACCTTTATGGCCACCGGGATCTTCACATCCTCTCCCTCTGGAACCCACAGGCCCTGTATGGACACAAGTGTGTAATTACACCTGAATCATCAAGTGAACACAAGTGCATATATACAAATGTTAGTATATACACAAGATAATTACAAAGGTTGACATCCATATAGTGCACCTAAACATTTTGTATTCCATACTTGTGAGGACCCTAAACCCAGTGGTGGAAAATAACAAAGTACATTTTCTCAAGCACAGCACTTTAAGAACAGTTTTGAGGTACTTTTACTTTCATTCTATGCAATTGACCACTGAATTTTACATAAAAACAAATAGCCAGTTCTAAAACATGTTGCATTGGCTTGGAAAAACCACCAACAGTAATTAAAGTAGTTAAATTAACTCCACCTAAACAAGCTAAAGTGGAGCTTACACCTTAATGCAATGTAATAATGTAATAATAATCCAATAGTGTAACATAACACTCCGACAGGGGCCACTCTGTCATCTAATGAGTACTTTTACGTGTGACACTTTAAGTACATTTTGCTGCTAATATTTTTGTACTTCTCCTTAAATAAAACTAAACAATACAGAATGTTTGCTTATAATAGAGGATTTTTACAGTGTCACATGGTAGTTTGACTTAACTATAGATGTCACTACTTCTTCCACCACTGAAAAAAAACCCCAGCCTTAACCTTCACAGCTAAATACCAAACCCCAACCCTAAGCTGAACTCAAGTCTTAACCCTCAAATAGCCCTTTGGAAAAAATGTCCCTACTTCCCAAAAATGTCCTCACCCTCACGGTCTATAACTGCAGTTGGTCCTCTCAAAGACAGAAATCCAAGAGCACAGACACACACACTTGTTTTTGTACTTTTAGCAAAAACATTGTGTCGACCTACATTCTCTCTCTGTGGAGATTTATCCTAACCTTAATCTAAAACTGACCCTAAAATAAACTTTAAACCTTGTGGAGATCAGTTTTCTGTCCCCATGTATCCCCACAACGACACTGTGTAAACACATATTTGTGATTGTGAAATTGTGATGAATGAATGAATTAAATATACACACAGAGAGGGAGAGAGGGCTCCGAAAGTGAGGGTAAATTCGGTCGTGCGTGATCTGGCAAGTCAAAAATTTAATTGAAAAATTGACAACAGATGTAGATGAGCGAGAACACTGACGGGTGTTGGTCATGTAGACTTGGCGCATACACTAACTCCTGAGCTCCAGCTTGTGTAAAAATCAGCACCGCAGTGCAATTTGGACAAAGGTGTTTTTTAGACACAACCCTAAGGCATGTTATTACCTTATAAACTGTACCAAAAGCCCCTGATCCCAGCACTTTGATTTTCTTAAACTCAGGCTCTTTCAGGATCCGCAGCAGAGCCTGGTTCGGTGCCTCTCCACTTGGAGTCAGAGGTTCGACCAACTGAAAAAAAAAAAAAAAAGGACTGAATGTCTTACATACTGTCTCAAATACAGCACCAGCGATTGGTTAACAGTGCGCTCCAGCAAGTCAATACTCAACACAAAATACAAAAAAATATCAAATATGGAAGAAGATGATAGGATAAGTAGAAACTGTAATCTCTGCATACAGCACACTGGCATCTCTGTAAATGAAATCTAACATCTCGATGTCGTCCTGCAAGCGTGGTAACTCAGTTCCCACATCTTACCTCTCTCTCTTGGAGCAGTCTGCGCATGGTCCTCTTCCTCTTAATGTGGCGTCGGCGTAGCAACACAAAGACAGACAAGCCTGCAATAAGAACAGCCAGCAGCCCACCAACTACACCAGCTGCGATCATGGAGAGACCAGAAGTGCTGAAAGACAGGTGGGAGCTGCTTTAAGAACACAGATAGAAACCAGAGCACGTTTGTGAATTGAATCAACAAGGAGAGATGAGATTAGAGCATCTAACTCAGGCAAAGTCAGTGTATCCTTAAGCATCCATGATCATCATTACTGTATTTACTCACCTTTTAATCTGGCAGCCTCCAAGACCAGGCCCAATGCACCTGTAAACAAATCAATGCAAAGAATCTGATGTAACTATACTGTTACTGTGCCCTCACACTACTAATTCCCCAAACCATCACAAGCCTATTGATTTCCTGCCAGGCTAAAGACTCAGGGAAATGTTTTACAATTGGTGCCAGCATCCACCAATCACTGTTGCCACACTTATTTAATAAAAAACAGTTGCTGGTTTTGGCCAATAAAAACAAGCTCTCTGAACTATGTTATGAGTCTATAAGACTAAATGTATAAATCACTGGTTTCCACTGGGGCCAGTGATGTACTTATGAAACACAACACTCGTTGAACGGGGCACCAGTCTCTGAAGAGACAAAAATCTATGAATCCATAAATTCAATTAATCCATCTAATATCAGAAATCATAACTTCTCGATTAAATGGATCTCCAGTCTCTTCTTCAAAGAAACATAACAGCACAAAACCTACACAACTATTTATAGGGTAAATGCAATGATTAGCAGGATAAAAAATGGAGCAGAAGACCAGTTTTAAGCAATGGTGGGAGAGAATATGTGGTGGCTATTTACAAATATGATATGCAACGAAACTGTAAGTTATGACTGTGTAAAAGCTGGGGCTATAGCCGGATTAAAAGCTGGGCAAAAAGCGTGCAAAGGAGCGAATGGCAAAAAGCCTTGTATGATGTGATCACAGTAGTTTTATCCCCTGGGGGTTGGCACGTTTCATTACCTATCTTCTTTTGTTTCAACTGGAGGAGCGAGTAACTTTCTATATAACTTCTGAATTGTTTGACCATAAAACATTAAAGGACACAACAAACCTAATGACATTAATAATGACAGGCAGAAAACAACACAAACACAGATTTTGTATCAGGTCTCCATCTTGCAAAACCTTAAAGTGGAGAATCTGGTTGACCCTTTGACCCATGGTCGGGACGTATATGTCTCTGTGACCTGCTAAAAGTTGGTCTGTTTGTGGAAGAGGGGTCCTTTTTCTATTTTTCCTTTCAATTTGATAGCCTGATGATGGGGAGAGTAAGAAAGGGTCAGTTTCATGTCCATAACTCTGCATGTCCTTCCTATGAACTTCTTTTAATGTCTTGTGGCTGATGCCACGCCAAGTATGTCCGCTACACAAAACTAGTAAAAAATACATAAAAGTTGCACAAGAGAGTTGCAGAGACCCGTTGCACATTGTCGCTTGCAACAAGGACATGATGGTATCCCTGAACCACTTCCTTCCACAACCATCAACAATCACCATGGCTGACTGTTGATAGTCCATCACTGTGAACACATTAGGTCGGCTTTCATTCCTGTTAAAGTTATTATTGTTCTGCTCTATTACGCAGGGCAGATGTCTATCCATTACAAAACTGAGATGAATGGAAACCAATGGGAGACTACAAAGTGCAAAAAAAAAAGGGAAAAGGAGAAAAGGGCAGAAATAATTTGATTCAGTGGCGCTTAGTCTTTAATACATCTCCTACATCGTCTTATTTCCACATCTCTCTCAGCAAAAATTGCCTCATGTTTAAAACTGATCTCTCTCCAACCTGTGAACCGCAGCTGACCCTACTGGCTTGCATTGCAAACGTTACCGCAGACAAATGTTTGCAACACAAGGACATGTGGGGCCAGTTCTCAGGTCGACAGAATAGTGCTTTTACCCTTGAGTGCAGTTTTTGTGGCATAGCTGGCACACTTTCATCTCATCTGCGTATTTCCACACTAGAGCATCGTCCTCCCCTGGCACGCCTTGGGGACAGCGAGGCACACAGAACAGTCCATCCTGGAAGTTGGCACACTTAGTGCAGTTTCCAGAACCCTGAAAGTAAAAAAATAAAATAAAAAAATAGACTCTTGATGTTTACAACCCTCTTGAGAGGTGTAGTAAATATTATACAAGCTGCACTATCTCTTAGTAGTAATTTCTCAAAGAAAGTTGCATCTCTCTTCCTCATAAAGATGCCAGTATTAAGGCAATGAAATGAAAACTACACATTCATGTTAGAGGCTTCAGTCAACTTATTGCAATCAAAGGCTGTAATTCAATACTTTTTCTAAAACTTCCTCTTTATCAACACTTGGCTACATTGCATTATGGTCTATTAAGGCCACTGCTGATGGAGAAATCAGTAGCACCAACTCTTCTGAAATGGATTTCATGCTGTGTAATTGTTAATCAGTGGTGCTCTTTGATTCTAAGTGACTGACGCAGAAACATGACATTTAATGATGGCATTCAAAGCTGTTTCACAAGACTTCTGGAGGTTTAGGGGGGTTTTTTTGTTTTTTTTTTATGGATGTTTGTACTGATAGTTTAGTTGTTGGTGACAGACATACAGGTGCGCTGCAGGTTGCAGTCCCATTCATGCGCTGACACTCGGGGTGACACTCCATGCAGGTTTTGTTCACAACTGTCTCCCGCGGCTCTCTGCAAAACCAATAACAAAGCACCTCATTTCAAACAGTTACATGCAAAGTGAAATGCTTGATCCCTTCTTTGAGGGCAGGAGTTAAATTGTAAGCATGCCAAGATTCAATGTTTGACAGAGGCCTTGACAGAGATCTGCAAAGATAAACAGTTGTGAGTGAATGTGCCATTTCAGCTACACTGTTTGTCTTATATCTACTGTGGGTTTAACTTCAAATACCTTGGATCATATTTAGTCTCCACATTGCTTTCAATAAATCCCCAAAACTCGTCTAATGTCATTGTCTGGAAATGCTCATAGTATGAAAATAGACTTTAAAGGAGTTAACAGTAGAGCACTGATATTCAGACTGTTTGTTTGTCTAAAATGAGAAACACTGCTTTTCACAGCTTTCACAGCAGCAAAACACAGAATCCTCCCTTACCCCTCAAGGATGTTGCAGGAGTCAACACAGCTCCCATCACGGCTGTAGTCACGGCAGGCGAAACACATGTCCGGGCCTGGACCCCAGCAGCCGTCCTTGGTACACTTCCTGTCACATGTGTTGTTCCTCAGAGCTGAAAACAAACAGATAATCTGAAGAAGAGATCTTTCCCGCATAATTATCCAATTTTGAAATTAGACTCGGTTAATTAAATCTGGCACATTGCATTGGATAATCACATGTTACGCAACAAAATAACAAAAGGATCTGACTGATTTCAGTGTGGGAAACAACATTCATCAGTTTACCACATGTGGCAGCGTCAGCATTTTCCTCTACTGTGGCACTTTGGCTTTCTGATTTGAAGAGCCCCTCCCAGTGGCTTTTATTGGTGAAGCACAGGTTGCGGTTCTTGACAATGACCACGTCTCCATCGCTAATTTCTTTGAGGGAGCGAAGGCCCAGGTAGCTGATACTGAGCTGAGCCATGACCACACTGCGGCTTCCACTACCAGAGGGAAAAAGGTGGAACAGGAAGAGAAGAAAAAAGGAAAGATTTAACAACAACAGTTCTTGGAAAACAAACTTCTTCCTTGTGATCCAGCTGTTATGAATCTACAGGGGGGTCTTTACAAGGGACATACCGCTTAGTTCGTCCTCGAATGATCTCCAGATTCTCAAAAGGACTGAGTGAGTTCATGCTCTCTGGCCATGTTTGAATCCACAAGTATCCTGAGGCAAAAAAACGTTGTTAATTGTGAAACTCTTTAGTGCGCCATTTAGTGTGTCATGCATTACTCAGGTCTTACACAGTCTTACCAGTAATTTCTTTAACTGTCTTAAACACATCAAGCTGGGCAGGATCCATCTTTGGTGTTTTGGTATATGTATCCCTACAAATAAGAAAATATGAGTTATTGGTTATAGGTAAAGGTGCGCAGTGATCCCGTGCAGTTTATACAAGCGATATAGTCCGCAGTGCTGTTAATGTCCTTGACTTACCCATGAATGGATGTGTGGATGATGGCAATGTTACCATTGATTTTCGTGCAGTTTTTAAAGGAGTCAATGTTGGTGGCATTGATGGACAATATCTGAGTCAGGTCTCCTGTCCCAAGTCCATTACACACTGCAAACCATTAAGAAAACAAAAATCAGTACAGAAACTAGTTCAAAGCCCTGGAGATGATTCTTATAGTGGGATTCATTTGAACCAAAGTGAGCAGGGCATTTTAGAGGAGGCAAACTGTGTTTGAAGCACTTTTCAGACCCTTTACCTAAGTAAAAAAAAAAAAAGCAATGCTACAATTTAAAATATGGTTAAAGAACCAATTATTGTCACAAAATGTACTTGAAGTATTCATTATGCCTGCAGTATTTCCCTTGGATTATTATTAGTGATACATTAACATGAAAGAACCATTAGCATGTTGCCAATGGGCAACATGGAGCTAAATCTAACAGTTCTGCATGCTATTCGATAATTTATCCATATAAATGTGTCATATTCAATAACATGATTATATGGTTTTATGTTGCAACTGCCTTTGAATTGTAATGAAGCACAGGACTCAAGTAAATGTGTTTAGCTACATTGTAAACTGTGTTATGCATATGAGTCAGAGATAGTCCCCAGGTTGCACAGAGAGACAGCTTAACCCCCTACCTTTTGGACACAGTCCATCACACTTGGCACACTTCCTGATTCCACCCTCATCCACCTCATATGTGTTCCCACTGCACGTCCGCACACAGGCTCCATGGTCAGTCACAACATAGTTATCTGGAATTATTGAAAAAAATACAAGCGCTCAAATCATATCTAAATGTACTTTTCAGCCATAATAACTTGTATGAATTATACCACCAGTATCACTATCATACATTATAATGCTGCAGGTCATATAGTACAGTATTGACTGAGTAACACTGGGACCGGCCTGTGAAAGTTAAACTGAGAAAGAACAGTTCTTGCATTAACACGCCCTGAAACTCACTCATTTTCTTTCCTTGTTTATACAGTTTATAATTAAACTGTAACTGTGCACAGTAACCACTGAATGTCTAACAACCATGAAGGACGACCTGGGCACTTGTTCAGCATACCACAATGTGAAAAAGCTCGTAATCATGCATGATGAGTTTCATACTGGCCAGTGAGGCCGACAAGTTTTATTTTATTTATCTTGACTGTCGAGGCAACAGCTACAGTGCGGCAATAAATATATCAGTGTCTGAGAGGACTGAAACTTCAGTAACAATCTTGGCTAAAAATACCAAAGAACTGAGAATAAGTTTGTCTGTTTAGTCATTCTTACGTGGGCAGCTCTTGACACAGGTGGCTCCAAAGTTGTACTTTCCATGGGGGTTTGGTACCAGCTGGTGCAGGTTGGGGTCGTAACGCATGAGGCCTGGGCAGGAGTCCTTACAAACCCCGTCATCCTGGAAGTCCCGACAGGCCTGCAGCACAAACAACAGTCATCCAGTACACAGGGACCAAAGCAGAGCCCCACACTAATGATAACACTGCATTCCTCTATCACAGCCTTGGCTAAATCCTCAGAGCTGCACAGAGAAGAGGGAGAGCAGACGCTGATACTCAAGGCATTGCCAAATGAAAGATTTAATCAGGAGTTATATGTCTCAATGGTACTGAAACCAATAATAACACTTCTGATCATAAAAACAGATGCTGTTGAGTGAGGGCTTTGTTTTGTTGGAGCCTTCTCATCCAAATTTAAAACAGGAGTACGAAACATTCAGTTTATTTTGTTGCTCAAGCCTGTCTGTTCCCCAGCTCCTCGATCAAATCGTTAGTCCTGTCCCGCATATGAAGGCGTATTTCTCTCACCAGACAGTCAGTGGGCCGCGGTCCTGTGCAGCCTGCAGCACAATGCTCATTACAACAGTCGCTCGGTGAGGGTCCTTTGCATCTCTTTGAGCACTGCTGTGCACAGTTCAGCTTTGTTACTGAAGATAAGAACAGAACAAAGTCAGTGGAGTGACCAGTAGCAGCAAGTTATTTTATTTTAGAAATTATGGGAAAGCAGTGCAGAATATTTGCAAAGTTATTTCCACTTTCAGTGTTTCACTACACCATATATACTGTACACTAACAATGATAAATTAACTTGAACACATTACAGATTTCAGCTTTAAAAGAACATACATACTTGAGTTCTTCAATGAAATTAAAACACAGATAAGAGCTTACAAGTTTGACAGTTTTCAGGACCAGGTGCCCAGCATGAACCATTGAAGCAGCTTGAGTCGCATTTTTTACCTGAAGAAAAAAAACAGACAACAATAAACAGAGTAAAATGTTTACTTCACACCCTGGAAATTCTTCAGAAATGCACAATGAATTACTTCTGTAGCCTTTGTCTTTTGCTGTAAAATCTGTTACGTACAAAGTGGATTGTTGTTGGCCGCAGGGAGCTCCATGCTCGGTTTGGTGTCAGTGTTGACAATGTCATACCACTGTATTGTATCCACGTTGCACAGCTGGTTGGTCGCAAACTTTACACCTCCTTTAAGAATTTCTGCGAAAGAATGTGAATTTAATAAAATGACAGTTAATTTTACAACACGCCAAGATTCAAATACTGTAATTTGAGTTTTATTATAAGAGATCATAATAGACTCTGTGAAAAAATCAACCATAAAAAACTTCAAAATGGAGAGTTGGACTGACCTGTCAGGCTGGTCAGGAGAAGCTCCTGAGTGCCCTGACCTGTGGTTTTGTCGTAATTGGCAAGAACAGTAAGGGCAAACGCTCCCTCATAGAGGGAATGACCTCGAATGATGCGTAGGTTCTCCAGAGGAATCCTGGGAGCTGTGTTGAGGGCGATCAGGACGTAGCCGCCCACTTCTTCAATTGACTGTGGAAGAAAAAATGAGAGAAAAACAATGCTATTTGTTGTGGAATGAGGTAGCAAATGTGTAATGAGCTGACTTTGCAAATTTAATTAAAGGGTGAATATTTGGTTTTCAGAACTGGGCAGGCCATGAAGCTTTGTAACCAACAAATAAAATTAAATAAAAACTGGACTTAAGTGCATTTGTGAATATCTGCATAAACCTTATGACACAACATGGTGAAACTGGTGACCTCTAATAATCATGTAAAAATGTAAATATAATTATATATTGTCACTTTTAAATAAAAAGAATCAGGTTGCAACTCGATAGCCGAGCGGTTAGGGCACGTACTACATGAACACAGATCCTCTTCGTAGATGAGTTGCCGGTTCGACTTCTGACTAGCCCAAATCTTTCCTGCACATCATTCCCCCTCTCTCTGCCCCTTTCCTGCCACTGACCTGTCTAATATAGGTAAAAAATATCTTCTAAAAAAACAGATAAAAGGAAGTTGTTTTTTTCAGTCCTGACTGTTGTCGGCAGGTCAACAAGCTCCACCAATCAGAGGGCAGTAAGGTGTGGCCTGAGAGGTGAAAGTCAGGGCCAAAAAAACAGCTATTATGACAACTGGACAAGTAGAAAGAAAATATAAAACATATATTTAAAAAAAAGTGAATGGGGAACAAAAATAAGAGAGACATGTCTGATTCATCTGTCACAATGAGTTCTCTCTCTGTGGATTTTAATTTTCTGATCTGGAGCGATAAGAGCAGTGAAGAGCCTGAGCAGATCCAGGATAGAGATAGTCTGGGAAACCGGCTTCAGACCACCAATGACACAACAACAAAAAAAAAAAAGAGATAATAGGAACCTTCTCCAATCTGTTCTGTGCATGTTTAGCCTCCACTGTTAATAGACTGCAGTCTTTACCCTGAGGAAGGACAGGTCATAGTTCTTGTCCATGTAGGTGACTTCCAGATTCTCCAGGACCACGGTGCAGTTGCTGTAGGTCTTCACCATGTTCAGGTAGTGGTCTTCTTTGGAACCCAGAAGGTTTAAACGGTTGGTGATCCCCTGGCATACTGCAGGGAAAGACAAAAAAAAAAAAAGACTTATCTAAATGCTACTTGAAACACACGATGCACACTGTGTGTAAATCATCTGGAATTGACTGCACCGTCACAAAACCAGTTATCCAAAGCCCCATAGTGCTATCAGTCAGAAACATCCACTGCTTATGTAACACATTGGCTCAATTTATGACTTTCTGTCTGTGTGTGTGTGTGTGTGTGTGTGTGCGCGTCTCTGTTTGTAAATGTGGTCCGAGCAGTCATAACTTGGCCAGCTTTCATGTGAAAATAAGCGATCTGGGTAGCATCTACAATAGGAATCGAATCTCTGCAACAACCAGCGAGTTCTGGCTCATGTGTCAAAGTGAGCTGGCTGTATTTACACTGGCAAAGGGCTGAGTCTTTCCACTGCTATCCAGGCTTGTTAAAACAACCACCGCAACCAGCATCTCCAGGCTGTGTCATTTTGGAGAAAAGATTTGGTGTGTCACAGATTCCATAAGATTTGGGAGTGGGTCTCTTTTGGGAACTGTAGATCTTTAAATCTCATAATTATTAATGGTTTCAATAAGTTCAGCCTAGTTTAAGCATATCTGATTTTAGGGCAAGTTCTTGACATGACTAAATAACAACTCAGGGTTTGAATCAAATGTTGATCCCAGTGCGTTCTCTACTTCTCAGCTCCAATAACAACAAAGGTACTGATAGAGAGATTCACTGGACTACAATTGTGGGCTGATAATGTAGCCTATCTGCCGTTATGTAACAAAATGTTTGGATAAAGAAGGCAGTATTACTGATAAGTCCAGCGGATACAAAAGGCTCTTTTTTAATGAAAGCAGTCTTTAAAGGAAGAATGCGTGTCAAGTCGTCTTCCTGTGCTCAGTCGTCTCAAGCTGGTCGGACAGGTTCTGACTGGCACTGAAGCCTAACGTACAGCCATACGTACGCGCACATAAACACTGCGTACGCACGCATAATGAGCACATGCTCGATTTCTCTCCTTCAAGTTAATGAGGTAACGGGTTAACTTGAGCAACAGGTTGAGAAAAACAAAAGAATCATCCTCCTATTTATTACAGAAGAAATTATGGTTCTGGTGTAATGTCTCCTGGGTCACATTCCACAACGTGTCTGTTCTTGACTGCAAAGGAAGCCAAAACACGCGCTCCAAATTCTGAGACACACCTCACGACACAGCATTGTACATAACATGGTTCGTTTAACTAGAAGCTGAAGAGGGGAGGAAAAAAAAAAACGGCATGATATCATCTTTGAGCTCAGTCAAACTCATATCAGAGGCCAACTTTTTTTTTTGTACTTTTCCTCTTCCGCTGGGCATTCCTCACTCAGGTTATTGTGCTGTGTTCACACAAACCGACAGCGAGCGGCACCGAATCAGTGAGAATTAGGCACAAACAGCTGTCTCCCACCCTCCCTCTTCTTCCTCCTCATTAGCTTGTCCCTGAGGGATCTCCCTGACATGAACCCTGTGGTCCAGCAGCCTAACGCCCAGGCAACAGAGGCAGGCTAGCGAAAGCAAGCTGACCGTTTTAATTAGAGGAGCCATGCGAGATGTAATTAGCCCTCCTAATTATTACTGAGACTGAGAAACCACACTGTAATAAACAAAAAAGGTTGTCATGACTCTGCAGCTGTGAATATTAATCAATCTGATTTGGACATCCCCAATGGCAGTTTGCTAACTGGGATGCTAATTATGGTTAAATGGTTTTTATTGCTGTGCCATACACATACAGCACGTGTATGCATACATACAGCCTGTTTCCTGTCTGAATGTTTTGTTCTGTTAATATTTATGATGCTCACTAAAGGCTGCAGGTGACTGGAGTTTAAACAAACTTCCTCCAACTGAAGTTCATACTTAGAAAAAAAAAAAGTCGATTGCTCAAGCAAGCAGCAGTGTAATCACAGTAAACATTCTCCTTGTCCAGTTGCCGATTTCATGACTCTGGTGCAGGTGGTAAATGAGCTGATACTCTGCAACCATAAACCAACTTCCTCATTAGGCTACAGCACATGAGAAAGAAACCAGGTCAGGCTGTATCAACACAGAAGTTATGAATGAAACATGTCTTTGTAATTCTATCCAGACTTTCATTTTCTTCTACCAACACAGCCTTCTACAAATGAAAATCCACTGAGTTGGACGTGTCATAAAAGGTTGCACAACTTGCAAACCACCCTTCTACCTGCACAGACACACACCAGCAGGTGAGTAAAAGAATAAGCAGATCGGAAATTACTGGGAGCCCTGTTTTTTCCACCCCATCTGATTCAAATTTGACTCATCAAACATTAAAAACTCAGTTTACGGTCTGCTTTAATGGAAGGGAGTGGCCTGCAGAGACGTAACTGATACCATGACAAAGACTAATTACCCATTGCTTCACTTCCTCCAGCTGTATTGTCGTCACAAAATGTCCAGAGGAGAACTCTAGGAGCAAGGAGTGGCAGGTCTGCTATACTATATCTCTGTGTCAGTGCTGTATGCATGTGTGTGTGGGCTGTGTGTGACTATGCAACACTTGAGCTGTATAAAACATTCCCTGGATTGCCTTGCGCTGATCAGCACCCAGGCAGAGCTGGACAAAAGACTTGATAAACCCGATCATTAGTCATCTAAGCTTGTTGCTATGTGCGGTTGCATATAGCTCTTTTTATGTTTACTTGGGGACTAGTGTTGGAAGTCAAGGGTGTGTGGGTAGATATTTGTTTCTTGAGGCTATGGGATCTGTGCGACTACAGAAAAAGAAACTGTTTAAGCTTATTATGTGAGATAATTAGCTCATTGGTCAGGTCCAATAGAAGTGTTTGCCAACACAGAAAATAAGATGCATTTCTCTTTGACTTTCAAAATACCACATTGATGTTGAGAGCTCACATGCTACTGTTACAGAGAAGTAGTAGTAGTAGAACCTGTATTTCTCCCCAAGATGGAAAGGTTACACAAATCTTACCATTCAGTGTTTAAAGGTTCCTTTAAAATATAGTGCCTCTCAAAATATGAACTTATAAGCTTTCCAAAAGTAGCATTTATAAAGGGCCCCTGCATTGGATTGCATATATGCTATGTGCATATGTCACTTTATTTATACATCATGTTTTTTTACCTTGCCCTATGTTATATGTTAACTTTATTATTATTTATTATATTGTCTTTGATGCTGCCTTGATTGACATTGTAATTTCGTTGTACTGGCTCTGCTTGTATAATGACAATAAACTGAATTGAACTGAACTGAACTGAATGCAAAGCATTAGTATTATTAAGTCCATCTCCATTATGATGTGAGCACCAAAGTGTAAAATAGAAGCTTCTTTGAACTTTGGAGCTTAAAAACCTATTTGACAGAGAAAAGTGGAGTGAATCCAGGGTAAAAAACCAAAGTCACAGCAGACAAAACTTACAGTAAACACGTTAGACATTTTAACTAAACATGGTAAGATCAAATGTATACTGTTACCAAAACTGCTAAAAACCAACCAAAGCAAAAGGGGTCAAATTCTGCCATAAATTCACATTTTGAGGTCTCATTTACATATTTGGATGAAACTTTGTATTTTTCTTTCCATGGGAGGAAACAGTGAATGTCCACATATGCAAACCAAACTTCCCTGGGACATTGCAACAGCTTCTCAAACCCATCTAATGGTTTCCTTTGGCACACTGAGCCGTCTACTATATGTTTAAATCATCCTGCTTTATACCTTTTTACAGAGAACAGAAATGGCCCTGCCGCATTCGCTTCCTCTCATTCACTACCTGCAATTCAATTTCGCTGTGTCCAGAGTCTGATGATTGCATTATCTGAAAACTTATACATAATTAAAGGGAAGTAACAACGCTAACTGACATGACTTGTTTATTTCTCTCTCCAAGTCAACAGCATTACGGCAAAGTCCCTTATGTAACTCAATCTGCAGTGTTCCTCTGCTGATAACAAATCGATGTCAAGATTAATTCCCTTATTTAGAGGTAAATTATGGTTAACCCCCTCATATGTCTCTGCAGACAGTAAGAGGAGGAAAAAATACCATCAGCTTTCATTGGCCTTGTAGTTTAGAGTAGGGTGCTCCTTGGAGTTGCACATACTCAGATTTCCAGATTTCAGGGAAGCATAAATCTCCCAAAAGCTCACTTGCAGTGACAAAAAAAGCCACTTCCTTGATTCTTTCTGTGCAATCAGCTCATACTTCCTACTCCTATATTTTCTTAGTGGCTGAGGTTCAGGATTAGGGATCAAATGTCATATAAGGGCAAAACCAGCAGTACAAGTAGACATATGTGCATTCTGTGGTGGTGTACTATATTCATATAAACACACTTTGTAGTTCAGACTTTTCCTGATATCCTTCCTTTGCGTGGGAGATGCATCAATCCCTTAGAGAAAACATCTTGGGGCCTCAGAAAAGAAAAAAGGGGCCAGAGGATACCCCCCCACTTTCCCTCCCTATCCCCAGTGAATGCAACAACACAGGCCCCTCTGACATCTCAGGAAGTTGATCTTTGCACAGGGTCAGTTTCATACGGCTACCCCGTGATGCTGAACCAGATGGTAGCTGATTGTCATCTCCAGGGGAGGAGGACAAGGGGATGGTCTAAATCCAGCATAATGTACTATTGGAAAAAGAGAACTGATGGAAAGGAAGTGAGAGAAAAAAAAAAGTTAAAGAGAAGAAAAAAGGAGAGTAAGGAGTGGTTTGCGGTTTAACTAACCAAAGTGGTGGATGTAACAGCCGGCTGTGGGGTCAAACTGTGGAGAGGGGGTGTAAAGCCTCACACTTGATGTATGAACATGTCTGACCTTTCCCTGAAGGCAATAACAAAAGGGGACAAACCTTGAAGCATCCAGCTGTAGAACACAAGCAGATGAGGCGTCCCAATGAATATATCACGTGTCCTCTAAACAGTTCCACCCTCTGTGACGACACAGGCTGGCCCTGCCTTCAGCGCAGTTAGTGAAGTTTAGTCTGTTAAAAGCTCAGCAAAGTGACCAAATAAAGACCAAAAAGGCCCATGTTTACTCTCCCTCCTGAAGAGTGCAGTCAGTGAGACACTCCAGATACCTGCGGCTGGGCCCATCATAATGTTTACTCTCCACCTCAGTGTGAGGAAACTGTGGATTTAGGTTCTGCACAAACACAGGAATACAGTATGTATACTCTCAGTCCTGCATACTGTGATCAGCATTTCTAAGGCGTGTAAATTAGTCCACAACAATGCCACGTCTACGAACCAGAACCAGTGTAGACTTTTAAAGCAATTTAATCCTTAAATTCAAATTAAGAGAGAACATTGTTAAAGTGTCAATTCAACCAAATTACAAAAACAAACATAAAAACACACATTTTTTTCATTTACTTCCAAGGGTATCCAACCATTTTATTAGTTTTGGTTTTATTTGCCCAAGTTTTAAGATATTTGCCAAGATTTCTTTCTGTTGTCTCCACAATACAATTGCAGAGAACTGTTTTTTTTTTAATGTTCACGTAATAAAAAAAAATGATTCAACAGAATCATCTCTAACTGGAAACACTGCCCCTTTTACTCTAGATGATTCACAGACCTTACTGTCAACGCTTTTCATGGGAACTGGTTCTTCGGTAAGAAGCAGTTCCAATAAAAACTGTTATGTAGATTATCCAAATTAACAGACAAAAAAAGTGTTGGTAAAGTAATGTATCACTCAACCCTGAAGTTCACCTTCGCAACAAAGAAGTTCTGATGAACCTATTGCTCACTGCCTGTCCAGCATCACATGGCAGTAAAAGGTGAACATGGTGACGCCTTTTGCTGTCAGGGAATCAGACACTTCCCTCTGGAAGTAAAGGAAACCAATTTGCCAGATAATCTGAAACTCAACATCAAATAAGTACTAATGTTGTTCCTTCTCAACTGCATGTTTAAATAGGCAACAGGCCAACAGGGTAACATGTTTGCAATAACAACTTTATAAAGTGATAACACACACCAGTACACTTTGTGATTCATGTGATTATCCGATCAGCCGGCCATGTGGCAGCAGCACAATGCATTAAATCAAACAGACACAGAGCTTCAGTTGCTGTTCACATCAAACATCAGAATGTAAGCTCAGTGACTTTGGCCGTGGCATGATTGTTGGTGTCAGATGGGCTGGCTTGAGCATTTCTGAAACTGCTGATCTCCTGGCATTTTCATACGTAACAGTATGTAGAGTTCACTCTAGATCTTCACAAATCTGCAGTGATGATGTGATGCAGTCACTTCAACATGTAAGGAAAGTTTCCAACATCTTGTGGAATCGACGCCACAAAGAGTTGAGCCTGTTTTGAGAGTAAAGGGAGGCTTTACCCAATATTAGTATGGTGTTCCGAATAAAGTGCTTTATGGGTATATATGGGCTTATATCATCATATTGGCATTGATTGGCATTTGTCAATGTTGTGTTTACAGTTTGTTGCACTGACTTCAGGTGGCCATTCCATTCATATCTATTGTATTGGCTTGGAGACCGTTACTAATAATACCAAAACTATTTGAATGGCTACCACAGTCAATAAGTAAGAAAATATGTTTTTGTTTTTTTGTAAATTCAAGAACCAACTCTTTAATTTAGAAAGCTATTCATTTGTTACATAGTTAGTGGCTCAGAGAGAGAATTTTTTATCACATTCATTCTGGTTATTGTTTAAGCTTCTGATGTGAATAATCAACATACTGGCCATTTATCTCAATAGTCGATGTATTCATTAGCCAATAGCGATATCCGTGACAGAAGAGACACATAAACCATAAATGATAGAAGATGCATTGGTAAAGGCATAAATTACTGGGCCCCCAGTTGATTTATTGGAGTTAGTTAAACACAGCTGTGCTCCTATTACTCTCCAGCTGTGACCAACACATGAGGGGCCTAACATGATGGCCCAAATAATCAAGCAATACACATCATTAGTCAGACAATTTTCCCACATGCCCTGTTGGAAAGTCCATCAGTGCTCTCTGTAGGGGCACCAAACAATCCCACTCCTGTTACCCAGATCTCACACGACCTCCGTTAGCCCAGGCCCCATTTAAATGCCAATAATGCACCCACCATTCTCCTGAAATGTTCCAACATTCAACCCACTTCCTCTTTAACGTCCAGACATTCTCCCTATTGAAGCCCATTCTAGCCAAGACAACCCCCACCCCACCACCACCTCCCGTCTTTTTTTTTCCTCCTTCTCCTTCCCTGTTAAAACTATACTCCTCTTCAATCCCACAGGAAGCCCAAAAGGAAGACGGGAGAGGGAGTGGGCGGCGAGCACACTGCTGCTAACTCACTTCTCTATGCGTACCCCCCCCCCATCCACCAACCGCCACTGAGCTATGCCTGGACAAGAGGAGCAGAGGAAGAGAGGCAAAGGCAACAACAACCACAAGCGAAGAAACCCACACATTTCACACATCATTCCGGCAGGAGAGAGCAGCTGTGATTCGGGAATCCCCTGTTGGTTTAAGCATTCCCAGCGTAGAGCAGCAGGCCCAGGTTGGAGCACATCAACAGAGAGGACAGATAACTCTCACTCACTGGACTCCTCACTTCATCTAAACAAAGGAGATAGACGCTCTTTGAGGCAGCCTTTCTGCTTAAGGGTTTCTTATTTTTAGCCCAATTGCTGACAGGCTCATTTCTGTGTAGGTCTAACCACGGCTTCACAGCGCTGGCTGCCAACAACTCAGTTACTGCCTTACTCATGTCTCTCCCAACTCTGCCCCACTGAAGTCTTCGGAGAGAGATCCCATAAAAGGAATATTTCCCAAAAGCCCCGGGGTCTGCGTTAGTAAGCTCTACTCTGTTGCTCAGTCCTTACTCACCATTGCAACCTCTGCTTTACACATCAGCAAACCCTTAAATCCACTGATGAGCTGTTTCTTCCTCATCCACACTGGCAGAGGGCAGAAGTCAGGGACAAATGGACCTTGGGGAATTAGTTTGTACAGCCGAGGAGCTCTCATAATTTTCAACACTGTGAAAGGGTATTTTGTTACATGTTGCGTTGTACTCGCCAAAAGCATGACCAATTTAATTAGTGCAAGAAAGCTTAGAAAAATTTAGCTATGTCTTCCTGATGACACATCAAACTGAAATGTCTGAAATGCAACAGGGGTGCCACTGCCAAGTACTTGGGGCCCCCGAGTGCTCGGTTATAATCTTCAGAGTATTTTCAGAACATTTCCGTCTCCACCGTAGTAGTGTGAACAGCAAGGACTGAGAGAAAATGGTGCTAGTTTTTCATCAAACACCTCTCCCACAAGCTCACAGCTCAGATTTCATCCATTGTTAACATGCGTGGCGTTATCCTGTTCCTGACAAGAAAAGCACATCACATATGGTTAACAAAGCTCCACAACAATGCGTTAGCTTGTTTTAGATGATTATGACTGAGGAGGGTGGTTGTTTCAAGGCCGCCCCCTCACTACAGAGACACAGAGGGGCGTTTGCACAACCAAAGGCCTGACTGCTTTGCGTCAGCCATCAAAGGCATTAGACTTGGCAGGCTAGGACCTTTCCTCGCTATCAGCTACACTACTGAACACAAGGACCCTGGCTCAGAATCACTGTGTATGAAATGATGGACTACTACGATGACAACTCCAGAGAGTGGACAATCAGCGTACAAGCAAAACCTCTCCAATATTATGGTTGTTCAATGCCCAACCCTGGGGAAAAAGACAAAAATCAGCTTCCTTCCTTCCTTCCTTCTCATAACTACGTATTGTAGACAGGAAATAAAGCCATCTTTAATGGAATAATTGCCCGACATTACATTACTCAAATATTGTTAGATTGAAAGTTCATTCTTCTTACTGGATGAAACAGTCTCACCACTAGGTCCATTTTGTAGCTGTTGTAGAGCTTTCAATGATGTCATACTATCTTCCTCTCCATGTGGTGATATTGTTTTGTCAGCTTCTTTTTCCAAAGTCAAGAATAAACTTTCAGTCTCAACTTTTGAGGCAAATGGATGCGAAAACCTTCAAGTGCTCAAAAAAAACCCCAACAAAAAAAAACAAACAAATAAAATATAGATCTGGGCAACCATGCAAACTCCAATCTGTGATACAATTGAAAGCTCCAGAACAGCTACTAAATGGACCTTGTGGTGAGATTGTTTTGTAAAATACTATTTAAGAGTCAAAATTTACTTGTAACCATAACTTTTTAAGCCAGCATTGTCACGAGGTCTTTAAAGTGTTCAGAAAGGACATTAAACATTTATAACTAGGAAAATCTTCCATGGAAGATGTGTGATATGATCAAAAGCTCCAAAACTCCCCCCTAAATGGACCTTGTGGTGAGATTGTTTTGCCCATTACAAACATGCTCAGCAGATGTAATGATGTTTCCATCTCCAAATCCTGGATCTCATTTCAGAGGTTTTTCAATCGACCAAGAGGTGCCAAGGATTTATAACCCAGGATAAATCTTGGACAGTTTGGACAGATGCAGAAGACATCACAGCATAAATAGTATCCAAAATGCTGACTTACTAAGCCAGAATAACAATCAGAAGAAAAGGAAAAGGCTGTTTCCGCTGCCAGTCTAACATGCATATTTCAAATACCTCCTGCTTGACTGGGTAAAGAAATCAAATTCAGTGGGCTGTTTACGTGTCCTTTGACCTCAACGGTTTGGTTGGTTTGGCTTAGAGTATTTTTTTAATCTTATGGCAGCCTGATTATTGCAATAATACCTGGATAAAAACCAAACAAGTGGATTCATATTAAAAAATCTCAGTCTGCCTCCTAATCAGCTCAGGAAGAGGTTGTTGATGTAGGGGATATACTGCAGGTCCAGAGGCCTAATCCTTACTGATTGGCACCAGTCCAACTATGCACTCCAGGGTATTTCTACGAGGGAACACATTCTAGCCACATATCTATGAAGCTGAAGTGGTTTGTTATGAAAATGAAATGAGAGAGCAGTAGATACTGATCACTTATCAGTGATGCTTTAAGTGTCATGGGGCTGTAATATGATGCAGAGCATGGGATAATACTTAAAATATATATCTTTCTCTAATGGTAATTGGAAATCTTGCATTAAGAGGGTCAGTTCCACCTTTTTTATGGAAGGAAACATTGCAGTGAAGCAAGCAAAATTCCTTTTTTTTTTCTTTTTACAGGCCTCTGGCTTCAATTATGAAAACATGTGGTAATGAAGATGTTTCGCTCAAAGTCCCACTAGGAAATTAATTCTGAGCTCAACGAAGCATTGGTGTTGTTGAAACTTACTAGGCAATTAGAAAAGGCAGTGCACAAGGGGTGTTGTGTTTAGTGGATGTTACGTTTTAGCGCTCCGGGAGTTAAACAAATCACAGATCATCTCTGTAGCCGAGCCTTGCCACCACTACCATATTATGAACAATGCTGTCATCTTGTCTATAAATGGCCGGGGTGAAATACGTTTTACAACGCTCATGAATCCCTGAGAGGTGATGCTGGCTTGTAAAATGCCGGAACCACGGCAGGAGAGGGGCTGACATCTTTCTTTTTCTTCTCTAACACATCCCAACATAATACACTGCCAGCAGCCCTTTATCATCGTTGTCGTAATTCAGACAGAGATATGCCTCTACTTTACTAGTCTATGAAGAAATGGACCTTTCAGCATGTACAAAACTACAGATTAAACATTTATGAACTATGATTTTAGCCTCACTGGCAGCATATCTCCAGACCGAAATATCTCAACTACTGTAGGACGGATTGCAACAAAATTTGGTACAGATATGCATGGTGTCCAGTGGTTATTGGATAGACTACCATTAAAAATTCATGCCGCTCTCAGCATGAAATGTAATAACTTTGTGGATCGTTTATCATTTCATCTGATACCAACAGGTCAATAATTTGTGACCAAACACCTGCCAAACTAATGACATTTCCCATCAGCCTCACCTGTACTTCGTGTTTGGAGCTAATCAGCAAATGCTTAGCTACTGAGATGATGGCCACAGTGAATAGACAATAGCAATCAGTTTAAAGAAGAATGGTGGCTGAGTACAAAATCCCAGAGGTGCTAGTGTGGCTGAGAGCTTGTGTCTTGTCTTGTCACCATTTCAAAGCATAAAGGTATTTTCCTCCACTCATATTTATATGTAGGATTATTTGCCCTGATTCTATATCATGCTCAAAGATAATGAAATGGATTCTGTTACCCTCAGAGTCTTTATAACCTCTAGCCAACAGGGGTGCTTTTCTCCAAACTGTTGACACAGGGCTGTAAAGTCATGTCTACATGGCAAGTTAAGGTCAAGGAAGACAGATAAGCCTGTGTCAAAGAAGTCCCAAATAAAGAACCTTTTGTCCAAAGACTTAGCGGCTTCTGTGGAAAGAAGAGAAAGTTTGGTCTACACATGAGCCACAGGGGCTGGATGTGAATTCATTTGTCTCATGCACTTTTCCTTTTCTTTGTATATACTTCTCACTTGTGTCTGTTCTCCCATTATCTTATTTGGAGCCCCACCGCCCACTCATGCATATTGGCTAATTTTCCGCCTTTCAAACATTTTCTGTGGGAGACACTCCTATTAGGGAGCCCAAGGAAACCTACCACAATAGGCACTACTGTACGCAGAGAATTCAAGCTTTGCACTCTGCAACTTGTCAATACCAGGCCCATTCAAAGATGTGACAAGGGGTCTAGACTAGAATAAACCTGCAGGCAGTACAGGTTTCAGTTAACAAATGATTCTGCATGTCTGCATGTGTTTGCTTTGCTTGTGAGAAACTTTGCTCTCTGAAAGTAAATTCCTAGTTTAATAAGCTATTTTACTCTTCATGCTGACATCCAAGTGCTGTTGAATGCACAATAAAAGCCTACAAACTCACTGGAGTTGTGTTTCTTTTCCTTGAAGGGGATACAGTAAATAGCAGAGTTTTTGAAGACCAAACTAGACAAACCTCCTTCTGTTTCTATTTGACTAGTTATTACTCGCCACTACTACCTTTTCAATAAACACTGGAAAGTTATATATAGGCTTGACTGACACTCCAACACGCCCTTGCAATGAAGCATGTAATGCCTTAATAACATTGGCAAAGAAAACACTTTTTCATCGGTAGCTGAGCACTGAAAAATATCAGACAAGCCTGATCAGGATCCCCTTGAAAGGCATAAATGATTATGTATAATTATCTATCTATAAGTAGATGTAGTTTTTGAAGTTAACATTGTCACCCACACCCTAAGTGATGTAGTCAGCTGCAGTAAATTCAAGTCAAGTGAACCTGAACATTTTACATCGGTGACCCTTACACGTTCTCCATTGTTTACAGATGAGAGCATGGAGTAAAACCTTTAGACCAATAGACTGGAGCCAATACAATCTAATGGCAAATAGCCTAATGCTTCAGGTTAAGGCTGTTAAAGAGCTCCGACATCCTTTTAATCAGGATGTGAGGCAGGAAGGCCCCCCTCTTTACACAGCAAAGGGGATTTGAAATTAAACATCCTGGATTTCCATCTCAATCGCCTTTGACAAATGCAGGAATTCATTTACAAAAATTGGATAAATTAACCATCATGCACCACAAGGTCCAAACCACTAACAGTGACTCACAGCTTAAAATGCACCATTTAGTTTACTAGGGCAAATGGACCACACAGGAAGAGGCTAAATGTATTAGGGAAGTGAGCTTCAGAGATCAGCCACCACCCTTCAACCAATGCTTTCTTCAGAAATATTCTGAGATGGAGACTTGCTGGTGAAGCTATTGTTCTCATCCCTGTGGGGGATTCCTCTTTTGGGCGAGTACTGTTTGAAGCATTGCTCCTCAGAATGACCTGGAGGTCATTAGAGAAGATGCCACACCTACAGGAGTTCTTCGGGATAATTGTGAGAGACGCTCAAGCGAAGCAGCAGCAACTAGAGGGAACAGCTCGAGGCCTCTTTGATGAACGATTAAGAGAGGGCACAAGCTCTCAAAGATCTTACTCCATGCTTCTGATGTTTGTTTGTGTATCCTTGACTTTCCTGTTTTTCTCCCCTGCTTTGATTTCCTTTGATCCGTGCAACACCCCGTCCAAGTCGTCTACATCTTTAACATCTGATATGTGACATGAGGATCCATACAGCTCAGAGCTGAATACAAATAAAGCAGCTATTTGCCCCGAAGAAAAAAAGGCCTCAGACAGTCTGTTCACTGTCCCTCTGAACTGAAATTAGTTGAGCTGCAAATTTCTCTTGAGCAGGGTTTGCAGTGTGTTGAGCCATGGTTTTCATCCAAGCTGAAAGCCTCCGGGATGGAAACATGTTCGGTGCCCACTTTCCATCTTTACCTTCACTACTGGAGCTGACTTACTGTTTCAGCCTGTTCCAGCCTGACAAGACACATTCAAAAGCTGCTTTGTCAAACATATGAAAAACATGAAATTCCCTCATAAAAGAAATTCATTGGTAAGAAATGTTTCAGTGTACAATACATGATACACAATAAAATATGATGCCAAATATATCCCTGCCAATGAAAAGACAAAATTATTTCCTGTATTTTAACCCATAAATTGAGCTAAAACTATTTTTACACTATTTTTCCTAAGTTATCTGTCCAGTGTGAACCTGACTTCAAAAAACTACTGTTAAAATAAAGTTCATACAGCAATAACAGGTTTCTTTTAATTTGCTTAATATACTATATCCAGTATATCTTGTTTTTGTTCTAATCTTCGTATAAATACATGTACCAAAACACATTTATAGAACATAAACTTTTCAACACACCAACTGTATCTTAATACAAGTTAATTAGGGTTTCAACTAACATTTTTTTATATTATCAATTAATCTCCAAAGTATTTGTTATTCATTGTTCATTCATTGCTCATCCACTGTATTCATTATTTGTCGCATCTGCATCAGGCTCAGCCCCGGCCACACCCCCTGCAAACGCTAACACAGATCTCCCTCTCCTGAGTATTGATCACCTGCATCTGGAGCTCATTATCTCCTGCACCTGTTGCACTACCCTATATACACCGGCTCCCTTCCCTTCACTCCTTGTCTGGCCGTGTCGGTGTTCACTTCGAACAACAGACTCACCCTCCGCTCCTAGATCTCCAGTGTTTGCTCCTGTGTCTGATTTTTGGACCTTGTTTCCTGAATTTCTAGTGTTTGCTCCCGTGTTTGTTTTTTTGGACACTAGTTACCTGTATCTCCTGTGTTTGACCCTGTGCCTGTTTTCGTTTTGGACTCTTAATAAACACTTTGCCTGCTGGTCCCTCTACTTGTGTCTGTGCCTAGAGTCTGTGACCTTATTCAAATATTCATCATATTTTCATTGGTTGGCCAATAAAATATCAGAAAAAATTGTATCGTCAAACCAACAGTGCAAAACCCAAAGATATTGAATTTACTGAGACAGATAATTACAGCCGAGAAGCTGGAGTGTTGTGTATTTTTTTTTTTAATGAATTTAAAGATGACAATCTACTTTAAAAAATGACAATTAATGGTTTCCTTAAATAGTCTCAGATTTATTTTTTGTTGATCAACTAACTGAATAATTCTTTAGTTCTCCCTGAAGCTATGTGTCACTTACACAAAAATGTATGTTGTTTCATTCGGTTGCCCATTTGACAGATATATTAAGCCCATCCCTTACTCATAAACACTACTAATGAACTGTCAATATATTCTGCATCCCTAACAAAATCAGAATTATTAGCGATTATAAGTTCATGTGTTTTCACAAAGCAGGGCTAAAACTTTGCCCTGAAGGCAAAATAAGAAAATCAGACAAACTTCTGACGGCAACACCCCCTCAAGTAAGATCGGCTTCAAGAGATAGACATACTTAGGCTCAATTACTTCACTGGAGCTGTGGCCTCTTTCCCCTTTTAACACGACAATGCGCCTGATGAGATGGGAAGATATCAGAGGGCCTTTTTTCCAACTTGAATTCCTGGGTCTCTTTCCACTGGAGACTCCATGCACAGCCAGTGGATCATGGAAAGGCCATAAATGCAGTGGATGACTTTGTCACCATGTACAAAGAAAGAACGCCAATCTGCTCAATGAGTAACCACATTCACTCACTTATTCCATGCTGTGTTCTCAGTGGATGTATACAAACTACAGAATGGAAATGAGTAGCTGCAGCAACAACACTACAAACACTGGTTTACTTCGAATGGGAGGCCAGATGAAGAGCTTTTCATAATGAATGTCAGTCACGTAGCAGGCAGCATTTCTTAACACATTTAATACTTTAGAACACTAATGCACAATAGATTTACTGTATGCAGATTGTTAAAAGTAAGAAGAAGAAGGAGAAGAAGAACAAAGCTGCTTCACTTCTGTGTTCCCTCACGATGACACACGTCTAGCCTCCGGTGCGTCTGCTGCATGCCACAGAGCTCGGCCACTCTACAAAAGTATCAGTGCAGCCAGATAACCTGCTCGCTACAGAGGCACTATTGTCCCCGAGTGAAACCAAAATCCTGCACCTCGCCAGCAGCTCTCTAAAATCTCTACCGCTCAGACACGGTGCAGTTTATCAAAGCGGGGAGGGAGGGTTTCGAGAAATTATCCTCCAACTCCCACGGCCTGAACTTGAAAAAAGCCATATTTCCAACAATGCCTGCAGCAGATGGAAGTCTGGGAAGGTCGTCAGAGGACCAGCAAGACTCAGCAGCAGCAGCAGCAGTAGTAACAACAGGGCCACTCTGAACCCTAAAACGCAGACTGGAGATTCTAAGATTACACAGGATCATAACCTATATTTCACTACCGACATCCATCTAATCCCAGAGAGTGGGCTTTAATGAAAAGAAAAGGCATGGTTTTCTGAAAGTGATGGAAAAAAACAGATGACTGATGAGGGAATCTGGCTTGTTAGAATCCAACACAACGCAGAGGGAAAAGCACTTACTCAGAATGCTGAAATGCACTGCAGGAGTAAAAATTTTGTCATGATTCAGCTCAACTTTTGCAGGTGTGCGAGCACATTTAGGAGCCGGACTTCACCTACATATACAGTATATTATCTTTCAATCCCATTCTGTTGAGAACTTGAATAACCCATTACCTCTGGAAAACCATATTGGTATAAGCGGGTTATCCTGTGCCCAAAGTCATCTGGGGAGCCTCGTATTAGGGATTAAGGATTTGGCCGTCAACATGCCCCTGAGATTAGTTGGATCTTTCACAGGTTAACTCACAACCCAGTTAAAGAGGCTCTCAGGCAGGTTCGCCTCATATCTGCACACTACCACTAAAGGTAGAAGAGTTTAGAAATATTTCAGCATGCAATTAAAATATTCATCATCACCTCTCCAGTACAAAACAAAGCAGTCAAATTGATTCTCAGAGCATTTAACATTTCATCTGGGAAATAAATCAGCAGAGTTATTGCTTGTGGTTGGCTGCTGGCTGAAGCTGTGGGCATTATTTACAACCTTTCTGCAGATGATGACAGTTAATAAACTGAGCATGGCAGCAGATGGGACAAAGAGCTTTTCTATTATTCAGCAGGTCCTGTCTGACTCCCACAGAAGCCATCACACCTTGCTCGGCTGTCGCTGAGCGGAGTCAAGTGACAGGTGGGCTTCCTGTGGGACAGGCTGATATCACTGCTGGGTTCGTTATCAAAACTCAAATTCATTTCTTTCCCATAAAAGAACTGCAGCTTAAAATGGGCTGTTCGATGTGGTAAAATGACCACCTGGTTGTTTATTCCACAAATATGATTATCATTTATTAACTTTGGGCAGATGTAACACTATGAAGAGCAGGAAAAATCTGCAAATTTTACACTAAACTCTGATATTGTAGCATCATGGATAGACGTCCACTTTTTTAACCCCACAAACTAATGTAGTTATTCGGTAATGTCCCTGCAGACATGCAGCTGGCCACTAATGTTGCTAAACACTGACATTTGGTTGAATGAAGGTTAATGGTATTGATATTTTATTGGTTTTAAGTTGTGTTTTAAAATATCCAAAATTCAACGTCTTCCTAATGTTTCTTGCCCACAGCATTGTGAGCAAACCCAATGTCTGCTAAATGTCACAATGTCACTTAGCCAACGGTGGGTTTGAGGTCAACCCTATTATAATTTCCAACCCAAATTTAACATATGCCCGATGTTAGAGTCGTTAGAATCCAACGTCTTTCTGATGTTACATTGACGTCTGGTGATTGCTGCTTCTTGGCCTTGGAAGTAATACTTGATTACCACTGTAGGTTGTGAACTAGTGAGCCGGACATGCCAGTCCTTACACTTTTTTGAGTAAGGACTGGCAAACACAGGTTTTGAAAGAAAAAAGATGAAGACTATAGTTTTTGATTGGACAATCACTCTGTAGACGAGGGATTAATTGAACTGCCAATTGAAAAATGATGAATTACTGAGTGTGTTAATGTGTGTACATATTTCTCTCCACTAATGGTTTTGTAACTGTATCTGTGAGTAACACTGTTAATGCGACCATGAGGCGTTCTCTCTCTTCAGCTCATTAATCCATCAATGGTGAAAGTGTTTCTACTTTTCAGACAAATGTACAGTATATGGAACAAAGGTTTATTTTCCATCCAATGCTCACATCAATTTCAAGTTTTTCTCAACTTGAAAATCTTTTGCCACTTCCAAGTGTAAACAGCTGGCCAGATGTTCTCATTTACCTCCTAGCAACACAAACACTTGTGGGTCAAACAGAGTTTGCTAAATTAGATTGAACAGTCAGCCTGAAAACCATGTATCTTCCCATTTGGTGATTTTAAAATAAGTCAAAGGATTACATGCTCCTTTGTGGGCTGAGAAAATTATCCGTCTTCTTAAGGCTCATAAAACCCTTAGAAACCCCTTTGGATTATCTCAGAAATGTATTGCCACTAAGCTCAGAACAAGCTTGTATTTATTCTTGTTTTGACATTTTAACTACTTGTAAATTTTTTTGTTGACTTTAAAACTTTAAGAAAATTAAATATAACTTATTCATACGTCTATATTTAGGTGGCCAGACAGCTGACATCATGTAGGCACGTACACTCAGCATCTACAATCTTTAATTATCCTGCCAGACAGGAAAATAACACCTCTGATTTTCAAAATAAAAGCAATGTCATTTTCCAAATCCAGTCTCAATAGACTTACAATTATTGTTGTGTTTTTACAGATAAGGCTCCAAATGCCACTAAGACATGATCAGTCCATCCAACAATTGTGTTCAGGCCCCTTTCAGACAGTCATACAGTTTATCTCAATCATCAAACCGACACTCAAAAAAAAAAAAAAAAAACTATTTCAAGAAGTCAATGTATAATCATTAAGGAATACCCTCTGCTATACTGGGTTTCATTTTGAGTTAATGGATAAACCTACAGCAAACTGGATGGTACAATTCCAACAACACATGGTGCCACCCTCCAGCAACTCTTTCTTTAATCAATGACAAAAATGAATTCATGTGTTAATCGTGTTCATCAAGATACAAAACAACCCACGTCTCCATGCAATTGTTATTTGGCTTTTTTTAGTTTGTAGATTTGATGCCAGAAGAACATAACTGGAATTTGACATCTTGTTCAAATCAAGTTGGACTGTTATGGACACTGTGTGCTAGCAAAACCTGGTGTGCCACAAACAGAACATCTGTCTCAGCCCCTGGCCCAAAACAAAACAAAAACCAACAACAATGACAACAACAACAACAACTACTCCGACTGTCAGACCATATGGTGGAGCTCACATTTCCCTGGAAATGAAAACTGGATCAGTCGCAAAAATGTAACAGTTATTAAACCAAATTGAACTGCATACCATAACTGTCATTACAGCTGCTCATTTCTAATCTTCTCGGGTCTTAATAAAATTCCCAGTTCCTTATTTACTGTGGGAGACTTGCTGCTGCATGAAATGTGTGCTTGTCTAGTTTGTTTAGAAGCCCAGAAATATTTAGGGACTCTGTCTTTTTGGCTCACAAACACTTTTGATTTGTTATGGTTCTGAGAAAAGCAGCACTGGCTGTTATTTGTCGGAGCAGACGGGAAAGATGCAACTTGCACGTGCGCTGCTCGCAACAAACGCACTGCGCTTATCTGCTTATAAGGAGGAACAACAGTGCAACGAGTGTGGACAATGATGATTCATGAGAATAGGAAGTTAAAGTGATTAGGGAGTAAAGTGATACTCCTGGTCACTTTCTCTCCTGACATCTGGCCTTTGTAAAGTCCGAGTCAGTCAAACTGTCTGTGAATATTTTCAAGCTTTTACTTTTACACTAACATTATAATTTCACCACTGAGATACAGGATCTTTTCTGGGTTTGTTTTTCTGTCATATCTACGTTAAATATTGATATGGGCTGTACCGGGGAGTCCATTTAAAGAGTCTAAAATTTCAGCTATTAAAACAAAAAGACATCATTTGTGAAAGATTTGGGAAAACAGCATTGCAGTAACAGTCAAAACACAGCCATGTCATTAAAAGCTACGAGTTGTTTGACCTTAACGTCAGGGCCAAAAGAAAAAAGAATCCAGGAACCTGTTCGTGCTGCTTTCATACTCTCAGCAGTCCGCACCACACTTTCCAGACTCTCTGCTTTGTGCATATCTGCATCATTTGTGTGGGTCAAATGAAGTGACCGTCCTCGCGTTTTGATCTAATTTTCCTTCGAGGACCAGATGCGAGAGCTGCACACATGCACCAGTCTCCTGTGATGCCAGAGGATGCTTAAAATACATAGAAATACATGTGAACAGCTGAGAGGGCTACAGAGGTGGAGGCGGTTCTCAGATGAGAAAATATGGCAATGTCAGTGACTGCTGTAAAGTTTTGAGTATATGAGGAAAAGTTACAAAATGCATCAAATGTGCTTTTAGTGTGTTTCAAGGTGACAGCATGCCCCAGTTTTAATTCTATTTTTCGCCTGCTGACAGATCACACACTTGCACGGAGCACCCACGACAGAAATCCTGACACAATCTTCACCAAAAAAAAAAATTACATCAAGGGACAAGAAAATCAAGCACGCCAATGAATTGCACAATCCACATCCCCTCCCTTGCATCATCATCATTATCATCATCATCATCTTCAATGTGGTGCAAATTTGCGTACTTGGGTCATCTCTTCCCGCACAGGATGCGTCAGAGCTGCGTATTTGCGCAGTTCACTGATTAGCCGATCGACTGTTCCTCACCTGTACTTGGTTATCAATAACTATCCCAACATCGCTAGTGAAGGCTTCACTTTCCCGGAGCCTCTGTCTGTCTGTCTGTGTGTGTGTGTGTGTGTGTGTAGCTCTAACCGGGAGGTCACAGGCTGAACAGCGAGACTGTGAGAAACTTTTCTCCCACGCCGGATCAAGTTTCTCTGCGGTTTTGGTTATTTGTGAGCGGGTCTGAGATTTCTTTTCTGCGACATTTACGTAAAACGCTGGACCAGCAAAGCGGAAAACGAAAGCCTTCTCACCATTACAGCCCAGCGACGTAGCCTACATGTTGTAATAGCTCCCTGACATACCTTTCCTTTCCGCCAGAACGCAGGAGCCCAGGCAGAGCAGAGAGGTGAGACTGATCCACTTCAGAAAACGGGTTGCCATCGTGGTTTTGAAGCTCCTGGTGAGAAGGTGTCATTCCATGCCAACGGGACGCGATATTCCGCTTTTATGAAACTTCAGGTTTTTCTCGTTTGGTGAGAGACTCTTCCTCGTCTGGGAAAGTCAAACTTTGACTGCTCCTCCTCCTCGCAGATATCTCCAGCAGTCCGAGCCCAAGCGGAGAGGACAAACTACTGGCTGCTCTGACGTCAGTAGGAGGGAGGATAGATGCGCCTCTCAGAGCGCTCAGGTAGAGGAGAGGAGACTCATCCGGGGGGGGGGGGGGGGGGTCATAGTATCCTTCAGGAAACGGTCTGCTGTATGGAAAAGTAGGCTACACACAATCTGGCTCAAAAACATGGTAAAGGTTAAGTTCTTCAGTTTTCTGTCCTCCCCAAAGCAGTTGCTCTCAGTTTTGCAGTGACAGATGAAAGCTGGAACAACTTCCAAAAACAAACAAAAATCTATCTTTTTTTTTTGTTTGTTTGTTTGTTTTGCTTTTTTTTTTTTTTTTGCAGAGAAGCACGAGTTTATGCACTTTAGATACAGTAAATTGGGAGATGGGAAGAGAAGGGTTAGGGTGCAAGTTTTTCCTCCTGAGAAGTATTGAGGCAGTGTTTGAGAGTTTGAAAAATCTGATAACAATATGATGATTCTTTCTTTCTTTCTTTCTTTCTTTCTTTCTTTCTTTCTTTCTTTCTTTCTTTCTTTCTTAACATGAACACGTAAACAAGTATCCACGACAAGTAGGTACAGGCCAGGTTGAGTTGACTGTGTAAAACTATGTTTTCTCAGATCTCTCTTGTGGATTAACACTTGGAATCACTGTTTTTAAATGGCCTGAAACATAGAGTATCTTTGGTATTTGTGGTATTTCATATTACTTATCAACTGACATTTGCACAAGCTACTATCAGATGAACAATAAACTAAAAAACCGAAAATATGAATGTTGTATTTTTTTTTTGTTTAAGGTGCTTTTTCTGTAATTAAAATGTTTGATAAAATGTGTTTAACTGATTTCCCTTCTCTCTTTTTGCCTTTGGCATTCTTAAAATGCCATTTGCATAAAGCTGTAATGATATTTCTACAGCAAATTAGGCTTTTGTTAAGATAAGCACATGTTTAACTGATGACATTAATAATGGCCCCGTTCCATTTAGGTGTCTCAGGAAGCCATTCAAGTAAGTGACAATATCTGGACCCTGGAACTGACACGTCTACATTTTTTTACACAAAACCTGATGTGAGTGCCCCTGGAGTTATTTTAGGTGGACACCTACATTTAGAAAGTTAAAGAAAAGGTTGATGTTGGCTCATTCAAGATGTCAAACCTAACTTCTAAAGGTTTCCTTGAGTTTGGTCCAATAAAAAGGGCTGACAGTTACCTCTGACCTCCTAAAGTCACACTTTCACCCTGATTTAGTTGTTGATGTGTGTGTATGAGAGACAGCCCTTATATCAGTGTCATACAGGGGTTGAATGGACAAAATGTCTAGACCGTTGACGGAGTGTCTGTCTGATCGGAGCCGAATCTAATTGGATGTAAGGCTGCTTAAATGTGTTTGTTGTTGTACACAGATCAGACTCTATGGGGACAGGAGCGATAGAAATCATTTTTCACACTGGTGTTTATTTCATTACCGCAGCTTAATGGCTCAGCAAATCGTCTTTGGTTGTATTGTTAGAGGAGGAGGTTATTGTGTTGGGTGAAATTATGACCATTCTCCTCGAGGAGAAATTACCTAATGTGAGGCTAACGTTTCACATGAGACAGCACAGTAAGCTATTTCCAGTGAGCTGTGGATGTGGTGTAACTGTCAGTTGGACTGTTCTAGGTACTGTCATTGGGAAACAGAAGAAAAACCTCCATGGCCTTGGTCATTTCAGTAAATCAAGGAGAAAATGTTAACTGAGGGAGCCCCATTAAGTGAGAAAGTTATTCCCTTCGCAAGGTTGCACACTTTTAAATGGTCCAAGTCTCAAGAAGAGAATAAAGAGAAAATATTGCAGTTTTACTTTCAGTGAAAATCAAATTTCAGCTTCATTCCAGGGTCATACATTACAATTTGACTCAAAGGTTATTTGTGAACCCTTTGAAACCAAAGTTCATCACATACTGAAACCACAATGGGGGCTCATTAAACAGGAAAAAAAAAAAAGCAAGAAAAAAAATCACTTTGGCTTCTTAGCAGCGACTGATTTCTACACCACTGGCCAATGTCTCAATTATGAAATGTTCCACATAGAAAAAAGAGGTCCCAGTTGTTTCAGCGTTTCATATCACCATTCTGTTCCTGTCCTGAGACTCTCTGTGCTTTTGGCACAAGTTTACTCAGACCACAGCTGTCTGTCAGCCAAGCACAAACACCAAACAAACACAGAATAATGGCCACACCACTGGGGATTCAAAAGAGAGAGTAAGGGAAAAAAAAACAACAGCGAAAGAACCCGAGAGAGGGAAGAAGAAAGTGTGTGAAAGAGCGAGAGGAGCAATGACAGCTACTGACATTCAAATACATGTCCCACCTTGGATGATTCTCACATTTTCCATCTGTTATCATCAATAAGCAATGATTATTAACCTTTTTTTTTTTTTTTTTTTTTTTTTTTTTGGCATTTTGTCTTTATTGGACAATTGACAGTTTAGATAGAGACAGAAAACGAGAGAGAGATAGAGAGAGAGAGAGACTGGGTTGTGACATGCAACAAAGGTCCTTAAGCAATCAAATTGTGGACATTGTGGTTATGTGGTTTGCGCCTCAACTATTAGGACACTGTATGCCCCTAAGCTCTGGTATTCTGTGCCTGATTAGCAGTGCGCAGTCATAAATGCAGCGTAGACATATCTGAGACTTCCACATTCTTTTAAGTACAGTAAAAGCCAAACAATATAAGACGCAACTTTTCGTCAACTCGTGTTTACACGAGGAGTCTTATTAGGTGGTTCAGTGAGGCGGAAAGGTTATGTGACCGTGCTGTGAGGGGAGATGAGCTGTTATCCTCAAAGTCTGAAGTGTGATCTGCATGACGGGGCCCAGATGGACCAGCAACAACAGAGAGTACCCGCCCCCACCCCACCCACCACCCAGAAAATCTGCATTATACAGCGTAAATCTCCTGAACGATAATAAGTAGAAATACTGAACAAAATCAACGATGAGTTATATGAAGACATTTCCAAGATTGGTGTGTAAAATATATAAAATTGCCTCTTCAATTTTGGATTACTGAGAGCTTCCTGTGAATCTCTGCACTATTTTAAGCGCTCGTCATGGCTGCTGTAATGCTAACATATGAGATAAGACTTGGATTAGATGTGACTGAATCCATAAAAGCTTTAATAATAGCCTTGTAAATTCAGTTTTCAGTGGTATGGTTGAAAAGCCTCAGGCATTCAGAACAAACTGTCAGGTACCAATTAATTAGGTTTAATTAGAGAAGCCAGTGAGATTACCTTGTATCCTTGTATCTCACCATCTGCCCCCCTAAAGGAACATTTCCTTAAGACGAACTGAAATAGTGAAGGCAAATATTTGAATGCACGTATGGATTGTTTTGTAATAGTGAGAACACTCACACACGCACACACACACACACACACACACAGACACACACACACACACACACACACACACACATTGTTTTCTCTTCCTATGAAGAGCAATAAAAGTGTGTGCATGAGTCTCATTGCTGTGTTTTACCGTTTCCTGACGAGGCCCCTGGCTTCGAGCCGTGTTCACTTGCCAGAGCATGTGGTCTCCATGGCAGCCCGGTGGGTTACACAGTAAACACCTCAAAGTAAATGAATGAACCTGTTTTAATCCAATAGGAATCCCTTTCTCAACTTCGCAACCAGTCACATCCTGTTTCAAAACACATGGAACACCTTGTTCGCGGTCGTGAGTAATGTGAATAATTGCGTGAAGTTTCTGTGTGTTCAGTTTTCAAAGGTAAGGTCTGATGTGTGTGCCATGCATATAGTAACACTAATAAAGTTTATTTATATAGCACTTGTCAAAGTCGGTGAGTTCTTTATGAAAGCCATCAAGTCAAATAGCAAAAAGGACTGTACAGTATACACATACACACATACCGTATATGCACACAGGCGCACAAATGTTAGCTAGTGAAATGTCTTAAAATTAAAATATAATGAAAATGGGTTTTCAGAAGTGATTTCAAATTAGGTTTTGCAGGTTCATCAGGCCGGTCATTCCACATTTATTCTTATAGATGAAGCGTTATTACAGACAAAAAAGCAATCATGAGGGTTTATCTAATCTTTCCTCAGTGCTGGGAGAAGCACTCTGGAAGAAGATCTTTCACTTAACTAAAAGTACCAAAGTGTCGATATTCTATGTTAGTAAACTAAAAGTCATGCTTTCAAAAATTTACTGAAGTAAAAATACAAACTTATTGGTTTCAAAATAAATTTAAGGTAACATAAGTAAAAGCTGAACGGTCCAATTCTGAATAATATTATTGGATTATATTCATCGATGCATTAATGTATACATCACTGTGGTGTCGCTGCTTGAGCTCATTTTTTTGTCTCTTTATACTGATGATAGGTTTGTGAATTTCCTGCCAGGGATCAAAAAAGTCTTCACTTAGCTTATAATAACACAATAATAATTTATTTAACAGTGGAGTAGAAATATAAAGTAGCAGAAAATCAAAAGCAAAGTATTTCATAACTACACTTAAATGTACTCCACTGCTGCCTGAGGATTTTTAAAGATTCTCTGTCTGTCTTGTAGGTGCAGCAACATACTCCATGGACATTTAGTGAAAATGTTTATATCAGACAAAATTGAGCCTTTTTATGACGTTCTTAGGCAGGAGAATAATCCACAGTAGAGGTCAGGGGAGTTTTCAGTTTGATCTCGTTAAACAGACGTTTCTACTCACTGATTCAGGCAGTTTGGTTCATGGGGCTTTGATTGCCAGTGTGCACTGAAGTGGTTTGGAGCTGGCTGTGGTACAGTCAGGCTGAAGGTCTGCATTCCCAGAGCTGATGCCATGGTTCTCTTCCTGTAAAAGTGGGCCAGGCTCATTCAAATCAGTGATGAGAAAGCGCGTCTAACTGCATGAGTCATACAATCTGAATAGAGAGGATCAAAAAACTGACCGTTAGACAAACTGGTTTTCAGCAGAGCACATTTTGCACTGGATCGTGGTCATAAAAAAAAAAACAAAACTGCGGTGCTTCAAATGTGTCAGCTTGGCAGATGACACCCATTTCAAATTTGTCTTGTACAAGTGCCAAAGAGAGAGAGAGAGAGAGAGAGAGAGAGAGAGAGAGAGAGATGTCAGATTCAGAGACAGGAGCCACTGCTCCTAGATGAGACCACAGAACAAACCCAGGATGCACTGAGGGCTTAAACCTCACCCAGACAACCACACACAGTTTTCCTTGATGCCTCCTCATTATGCACAGACAAATGGTTTGATAATGGAAGGTTTGATGGAGAATCCTCCTTTGTAATTTATCGCTCATATGTTATCAATTCCTGGTACATAACATTGCCTGTGATATTAAATCAAGCTCAGATCAATTTCTCAGCTCATTAGTTTGTGTGATGTTGATTCAGGTTCCAGAGAGTCTCCTATGTCCTCCGAGGTTTTCTAGCAAATAGCTGGAGGCCCCATTACTCAATGAAACACCGCCATCTGGTGGCTTGTTTGCTTGAGGCAGGTTGTTGTTGGACCATATCTGGGCTATAAAGAGCTGTAGGCGCTATAAATGTCTTGGGAAGATGTCAGGTCGTCTGTTCTGGGTCTGCAGGCCACAGATCGGGGTAAATTGTGGGACAAATATTTTAGGATAAGTGAGAATAATGAGGCTAATGCCCTGCTGATGCCCTCCTGTCCTGATTGTGCATATAGCCCTACATGCTAATGATGATTATGATTGGACGATTGGTCAATTTATCAGTTATTGGCAATACCCTGGCTACATTTTGTTTATTACAGGGCTATTACCCGGTTTTTGTCAGAGCGCATATGATCTGGCTTAGCTTTATCAAAGAATCAGCAGAGGAATGCAGGCTGCAGCAGTCCATTATCTGGATCTAGGCCTCTGTTTACTATAATGAATTTAAGGTTAAATTATCTGACTGCACATGTTCAAATTGCTCAGAGCTGTGGCCTGTACAGTGTACGAGTCAAACGCACAGGCAGCTCTGAGGAATGATATTTCATCTCTCATGCACTCTGTAGGGCAGCTCTCAGGATGCTGCCAAGCAGCGCTGCGCTGTGTGAGAAATCAAAGCGCAGGCGTCGACTCGGGAGGGAGCCTATCTTGCGCAGATTGGGTACTGTACATGGCCATTGATGCTGCTGGATAGATGTAGCCCCTGATGTAAATAAGAATGGCGAGGGCAGCGGGTCTAACATGCCGCGTTATCTCTGCTTGACATCGGAACATTTTTATGCCACCGTCGGGATTTTTTATAAAACGCGGGGTCCTTTTCTCGTTTTCATCCGAATCTGCCTTGACAGCTCGCCCGATGGTTTTCATTTGACACAAGAGCCAAAGCAGACGGGCGGCTTCTTCTAATAAACACTCGGGAAAAACAGGTCATTATGACCTTAGTATCCTCCAGTAAAAGAAAACCATCGGATTGCTTTTACGCGGCAGCTTTCTGCTTGCATTTTTTGCTTTGGATTTCGTGTGCCGTGTCCGGAGAGGAGGATCATCAGTTCAGCGTTGAGGTAAGATAAATGGCCTTCCCTCCCTGGTTATCATAAATGACCGTGCTATCTCCTCCACATCATCTGCCTCGGCGTGAAAAACATACATATGGACTCTCCCCCACGCTATCCGTGGACACAATTGCCATCACGCATAACATAGAGACATTGTAAGCCTGTCAGCACAGCTCATGTGCTGAACAGCGAAAATATCGCACATTCCTCATTCGCAGGGTTCAATGAAACAGAAGGATGCTCATTTGAGGTTATTACACTGCGGTGCATGAGCTGAGCTGATCCAGCCCACCGATCCCGAATGTGCAACCCAGATATGATTGCACGTAGAGCGGTCCATTTTAGCAGAGAAGCCCCCACAGCCTTAGGTTGTCATATAGTTTTGTGACAAGCCAACATAAAGTCAGACATGCTTTTTGGCAGCATCATAGTGTTGGAGGAGAATAAACATTTGCAGACACAAGTTGCATAATAGGATTTGCTTTTTTTTTGTACCTTGTTAATTGATGTCATTTCCATCCTCACCACAGGCTCCCCTCCCACCAGTCTGAAGAAATTAAATGCTGAGGCTTTCAGTCACACATACACATCATTATTCAATTTTATGGCTCACTGAAATCTGCCTGATGTCTCTCTGAGATGTGTGCCGTTGAACAAACACAACACACACACACAGGAAGCACACCCACAGGAAAGAGGGAAGAAGGGGATAAACAAGGCGTTTAGCTCAGCAGAAAGAGGGATAGAGGCAGAAGCGGGAGAATTTCTCATAGGCTGTGTAGTGATGGGGAAGCAGCTGGTTGTGGCGTGTGGACAGCTGTGGATAGCGTGGGCACCTCGTGGCCCCTCAGCATCAGGGTTGAGTCTGGCAATGACCCCTGGATGATGCTCTGTCTCACCTCTCTCCTCAGTATCGAGCTGCACTCTGGCTTTGTAGGGCAAGAGGAGGCAGGGCCACAGCTCTGCACATCTACACTGGCCGGCAGCCACAAGAGACAAACTCTGACTAAGGTCAGAAGTAGGGATTCAAATGCAAATCATACCTAAACCTAACCTGGTTAGATGATTTAAAGAAACAGTAGACTATTGACATGCAATTTCTATTGAGTATCTCATTAAAGCTTCTAAATATTTCATCCACATTGTGGTGTTCCATGTAAATACAATGACAGCGACTCAGTCTCAGTTCTTGCAATAATGAAAAAATATTGTAGCAATTGTTAGTCATCTCACAGCCTCTAGTGAGATGCAAAATGAATGATGTGCAGCCATATTCATATTGATTTTTATTCTGGGCTTGGCAGTGGACGAGAGGTTAAAGAAGTAGCCTTGTAGCTGGGATCTTGCCAGTTACTCTACCCTAGTTTTTCCCTATAGCAAATTTGATTTACTGGAAAACATAAGGTAAATAAACAAGCAATACTTTGTCCTCAGCTCCGGTTGTGGTGCCGTTGAGCAAGGTACCTCATGGTGCAGGAATATCTGTGGTCTGTGTTTGTACTAGACAACCAACCAGCATTAATACAGTTCTTAAAAAAGAGAATATACTAAACGTTGGACCACATCTAATCAAAATGATGAAGATTCAAGTTCATAACTGCAGCTAACACTTTCTTTTAATCACTTTTGATTATTTTGCACACAATGTCCAGTTGACACATGTACATTATAGTAGATGATTAACTTATTCATTATGTAAACAATTTTGGGCATCACGGCTGTTTGGTGGAAAAATCCAAATGTGTAACATCCTGGATGTTATACAACCCAGGATGTAATCTCCTACTCCGTCTTCATATTGTTCCTACTTGTTTCCCTTGACTTTGAGTTTTCTAATGAAGCGTCTGAAACAAGTCGTAAAATAGCCACAATAGAGAGGCCCAAATCTCTTCCCTTCTTCCCCCTCACAGGGATGGCTCCAGAGGTATGGCTACCTTCCCCGCACAGAACCGGGAATGTCCGTCCTGCGCTCGGCACAAACCATGCACTCAGCCATCGCTGCCATGCAGCGCGTCTACGGTCTCAATGTCACAGGGACACTGGATGAGAAAACCAAGGAGTGAGTATACACACATGCAGCAGACGTGCAAAGCTGTGGTGCACATGCACTTCCACTGGGCTGCTGATGTTACATTAATGCAAAATGCTCCACTCATTCATTTAAAATGCAGGAGGAATGGCTATCAATATTTCAATGAATTAGTGAAGAACAGAAATAGAGGTGTTTATTTCACTCCCCACCACCTCGCCTGAAACAACCTCAGATGAAGGTTTTAATCCTTTTCCTTCTTCTCATTTTGCATGATGATGCAGTGATATCACGCTGAGGTGAGAATTCATGTTTTGCCTACGTCTTGTGTGTGTGTGTGTGTGTGCGTTGTACCTGTGATAATCTGTTGTGGTATGAATGAGAAAAGTAGTTAGTAGTTTGGAGTAGTGTAGTTGTGGTTTTGCACAAACACCCCGTTATCCTGCTGATGTAATTATGTGGCATCTGTCAGGAAGACAACTTCTGAGTATCCTTCACTGCTGTTCTGTTGTCTTATGTCTTATGTGTCTCCTCTCCTCTCCTCTCCTCTCCTCTCCTCTCCTCTCCTCTCCTCTCCTCTCCTCTCCTCTTTTAGTTGGATGCAAAAGCCTCGCTGTGGAGTTCCGGACAAATTTAAAAGTGCTTCGAGATCACGGACGCGGAGATACGCGCTGACAGGACAGAGGTGGCAGCGTACGCACATCACCTACAGGTGAGAGACAGTTGAGGCAGTTGTCATAGCGACTATTGAGTTCAACAGTGCTTATTGTGGAGTTCAGATGTGCCAGTGTTAATTTTCTCAGCTCTCCTCTGTCTCTCCTGTCCTCCTGGGATCACATGCTCTGTGTTGTCATAGAGACTGCACAAGTACGTCACGTATGTGGGGGCATACACATGCACAAATAGTCACAATCACACATTGAGAAACACATAGATTAACACGTAAATTTGCCCATGTGTGCTGTGAGTATGTTTATTTTCCAGTGTATAAATAGCTTGCTGGCAAAATGAAAAATGGGATCAGGCTGTTTTTCTTTTAACCCTCTTCAATCTATTTTCCCCTTTTCAAAACAAAACAAACAATTTCAGCTGAGTAGCATGAAAATTGAAGGCTTTCCGCTCCCTCATATGAAATTGTTTGAAAATCCTGAGAGTAAATTGTCCGTAATCTCAGCAGAAATATTCATACTCTCATCTTATCTTGCTTGATTAAGCTCCAGCTTTTAATAGGTTCTGAGGAGAACCGATAAACGGGTCTCTGGCACAACTGCAAATTGACAGGTTACAGCAGTAATAGACGATAACACTGTCAATTTATTCAAATCCTTCCTTCCTCCCCGAATTTGAATTGATGAGCCACCTCTCCTAATGGAATGTCAATCAGTGCTGAGCCAGTGCTGCTGCTGACTGCACTTTATTCATGAAAATGAGTGGAGAGGAAGGGAGAAGATTTCCCATTCCTCTCTGCCTGCCAGCGACTGATAACGACTGCTGTGTTAAAAGTTCAGTGAAAGCTGCCAGGCTTGAAATAGTTGTCAAGTAAAACTTTATTTTTTTTTTTCGTGTGTCACCTCCTTTGGAAAAGTAAGAAAGTTCACAGGAAATTAATGGCGTAACAAAGCACAGGGTGGATGCAGTATGGGTTTTGTTTACTCGTCTCTTGAATGTACTGTGCTGTGTAGTATCACTACACCTTTCACATCCGTGTCTTAGACTGCTACAAACCACAACTTGCAGGGCATTTTCTCAGCCCGATAGCCTCCATCTATCAGCAACCCGTTCAGTTGGTGTACTTGTTTTTCTTCTTACAGCATAAAAAATGTCACGCCAAAGGTGGGTGCCCGAGAGACTCATGACGCCATTCGGCGGGCATTTGACGTCTGGCAGGGTGTGACTCCCTTACGCTTTGAGGCCGTTCCATACAGTGCCCTGGAGACTGGCAGGCGTGATGTTGACATCACCATCATCTTCGCTTCGGGTTTTCATGGTGACAGCTCACCCTTCGACGGGGAGGGGGGATTCCTCGCCCACGCCTATTTCCCTGGTCCAGGCATAGGAGGGGACACACACTTTGACTCAGATGAGCCCTGGACTCTGGGGAACCCCAACCACGATGGTAAGTGGACGAGAAAAAATGGGTGTAAACCCCAAATCAGGAGAGAGAGAAAGTGGTGGGGGTGAGGAGTAAGACCAGGTGACAAGGAGACGCAAATAGGGGAGTGAGTAAAGCAGAAGTAAGGAAAGGCTACAGTGAGGAAGAGCAAGAAAACTATTAATGGAAGAGATTAAGATTAGGAAAAAGTAAGGAGAGAAGAAAATGAAAGGTTGTTGGGTGCTGAATGTTGGCAGTGAGGCAAAACAGTAAAGGATGTGGAAGAAGTGAAGAACGCAGGGAGACACAGAAAAAAAGACCCAATCATCAAGAAAGAAAGATAAGGACTGATGGAAAACAAATAATGGAAAAACAGATGGCCAGGCAGCAGGGCAATAGGACAGAGATGCTATCACGGGGCAGGGTATGAAGGATGCTTAACCAAAAACAAAAAATGCAGAGATGTCTTTGATGGCTGTGCTCTGTAAAGACGCATCACCCCATCTGTCAGGATTTTGATGTGTTTTTTTTTCTGCATAATAAGCTCTTCAGATGACAGGATAGAAAGCTCTGCTATTTTAAGACATCGGTTGCTGGCACATGATTATGGCTATTCTGTTTTTAGTGAATTTGATGTCGCTCAGTGGTTTGCCTCAAAAGAGCTCGACACAAAAGTACCAGATAAACATCCATACCATTTCTTTTACAAAATTCAAAGACAATGTTGTGTTGCATAGTGTTGTATTGTGTTGTGTTGCGTTGTGTTGTGTTGAGGACACCTTAAATTAGGTCAGGTTATTATTATCACATTATGTTACGTAACTGTGGGTACATTAGGTGAAGTGAGGTTATTACATTATGGGTTATCATGTTGCTGTATGTCATGTTTTGTTGTGTGATGTTATGCCGTGTTGTGTCATATTATGTGTTATTATCGGTGTCATGTTAAATTAGGTTATTATGGATTATGTTGTGTCATTTCTATTATGTTATGTCATGATTTCATGTGTTGTGTCTTGTCATGTCATTATGCAGTTTTACTTACTACAGTTTTATATATATATATTATGTAGGTTATGTTAGGTTAGGTTAAATTAGGTTATTATGGGTTATTTCATGTATGGTCATGTTATGTTAATACTGTATCGTACTGTATGTTATTTTATTATAGGTGTACTACATGAAGTTATATCATATTTAATTACGTTATGTGTCAGCTCAGAGAGGAAACTAAGCCATGCTACCAAACACATTTTAATTACTGTACCTGCCTATATACATACATATACATACATACATATATATACACATACAGTATATGTATATTAGGTATATATACGTATGTATTAGATATGTATATGTATACATGTATACATATACATACCTAATACCCATGTGCCATACGTTGTTCTTTACACTCTACCATCCTATTCGCGTGAGTGGATGGTTACAGCTCACGTTGTGTTTGTTCTGGGAAACTGCTTGCCACCCTTCAGCTCCCCTCCCTCTCTCGCTTTTGTTCTCATACTCCAGTGGCAATTGTTTCCGACTTCCAAGTCAAATTCATGTTCAGCCTTGCGCAGTGTCCCATGGTTATCCATGTGGAGTGCTGAGGCTCATTCTGAAAAGCTCCTGTCTCAGCTTATGTGTCTGGAAAGCGACGCAGCCTTTAATGGGCTTTCACAGTGGTGTAATTGTAAATGTTGCATGTTGACATGTGCGCTAATGGTAGCTCCGGCCTGTCTCCTGGGAGTCCTTATGGGATAGTATTGGTTAGGTGGAGGAGGCTGGTTGTGTTAGATAAATGGGGGAGGGGGAGGTGTAACCTTTTAGCTGCTGGCTGATGGTCAGTGGTTGTTCTTTGCAGCACTGCTGGCAGGAGTGGATATCATGTTTTAAAGGGCAACAATCTCCTGGGGACAGCTTCAGTCAGAAGCTGTACATAAACGGTGTACTTCTTTTTAAATCTGGTTGACACTAAGAGCTGAGTGCTGACCATAGACACTGACCGTGACTTTTTTCTTTTTTCATTTGTGTGTGTGTGTTTGAACATGATTCATATGAGACCCACAATGTTTGCTCGTGCTAGGCCGACATTTGTACGTGTTCAGTATGTATGTGTTCATATGAACGTGTGTTTGTGTTTTCACTGTTCTCTGTTGCCCTGGGCAGCAACGTGAGTGTGTGTCCCTCTGCTCGTGGTGGGCTGTGGCTCACATGTGGCTTATCTTCTCTTATAAAGCAAAAGAGAGAAAGTGCTCATGCTTGGCAGTTTACTTTCAGTAATCCTTACTTGCACTACATTGCACCACACTAGCTCAGTGGAGGTTAACTCTGGATCATAGGGCTGTAAGTCATGATTATTGTTGATTTATCAACCGGTTATTTGTCAATCACATTTAAGGGTTGGCCATTTAAAAAAATGACATCGCCTAGAGCACAAATAATGTCTTAGAGTTTTGTCCAACCACCAGTCCAAAACTATAGATATTTAGTTTACAATGACATAAAACTATAAAATAAATTGCTGTTGATTTATTTTCTGATGATAGACTAATCAAGTCTGTAATTGTATAAATGTGTGATTTTCATATGAATCTCCTATTTCTCACTTTAGTTTTCAGTGTATTTACTGGGCTTGTCACTATGTCTATGTCTCTGTATGCTTTCTTCCTCTGTGTCATCACACATATAGTCACATTCATTCTTCACCTCCTGTATCTACTGTATATGTCACATTTGTGATGTGTGTTTGCATTGTCAATGCAGGTTTTCCTCTTGCTCTCTCCAGGTAACGACCTGTTCTTGGTTGCGGTTCACGAGCTGGGCCATGCCCTCGGTCTGGAGCACTCTAATGACCCCACTGCTATTATGGCTCCTTTCTACCAGTACATGGACACAGAGAACTTCAAACTACCTCACGATGACCTACAGGGCATCCAGAAAATCTATGGTAACCCTCTACTTGATACACTAGTCGCTCTCTTTAGTCTGCACATCAGAGATTGTGTGGAAATTGAACAAAGTAACTTTTTTTTGTGTAACTCCAGTTGTTAGAAAGTACTTAAAAAGGCACTTTAGAGTAATGATGCATGTGTACATTGTTCCAACACTTTACTGAAGCTCTGAAGTAGCCTAATCGCAATTACAAATGCATCAGTCATACTGGCTGGATGTAACAAGCATTTGTCAGCTGTAAAATAGGCCAGCCAATTTTCATTTTCAAAACAACATGAGTCAGCTAACAGTGCTCCAAAGAGGCCAAATCATCTGTGCTAAAATTAAAGGTACATTGGTAACAGTGTAAACAGGAACAGTTTAGAAGGAGGATGAAATATTTTATGTTGTTTTCTTTTTAGGTCCACCAGACAGAGCACCGCAGCCCACCAGGCCCCCACCCACGGTCCCTCCGCCTCGCTTCCACCCTCCCTCAGACCCCCGCAAGCATGACCGCCATGCCAGACCCCACCGCCCTCCACAGGGGGCTAAGCCCTCCAACCCCAACTCCAAACCCAACATCTGTGATGGTGGCTTCAACACCTTGGCCATCCTCCGCCAGGAGCTTTTTGTGTTCAAGGTAGAATAGTCAGTTTGAGTAAAGTGGTCTGGGATGATAATAATGAAGATGATGATGATTGTACTTTATTTATCTATTTCAATAGGACCAGTGGTTCTGGAGGGTACGGGATAACTCGGTGGTCCCTGGCTACCCAATGCAGATCAACTACTTCTGGAAAGGATTGCCTCCCAAAATTGATGCCGTCTATGAAAATAGTGAAGGGAAATTTGTCTTTTTCAAAGGTAATAAAAATTAGATTTTTTTGTTCCATTTTGGATCTTTTTTTTTTTTTTATCTATTTTTATTAACTAAAGGTACCTTGTGGAGTTTTTAACCACTGGCAGCACTATGGTGGAATGTTTTTATGAGAAGGTCCCTGTTTTGTTAGGAATGTGCAAACACATTAGGACGCACACACGAGAGCACGCAGGCTACATGACACGCATTTCTGCCAGATGTTTTATGGTATTTCACTGATTGACAGCTGGTGGTTATGAAATGCCAGAAATGTAGCAATGTAGTGCTAGCAAGTGAACATGAGCGTAGACAATACATGGTTTAAAATATATATATATATATATTTAAAAACAGCTATACAAATGTTTAACATGGAAGGAAATGCAGACACACAATTCATTTTGTTGAGAAACACTAAATGTAAACAACTTTTATATTTATTTATAACAAAAGAATTACACAGGGCAAATTATTTTTTTATCAGATTTTTTCTTCCCAGATTAAATTTACAGATGTAAAATAAATCAAGTTTATCAATAAAAGTGTTTTTATTCACAAAATACACTTTAACCCTATAACATTAGTGATAAATTAGTAGTATAAAGAGCAAGTATTTTACCACTGAACCACAATGATGTAATAACTGACAAATGAAAAAAAGAAAGTAATCTTTTACTGTTTACCACCACTGTGAGTGCATCTGACAGTGTGACAGAAATATTTTATTTGTTCATTAGAAATGATTTTCATTGAATACCGACATCACAAGTACACATTTATAGTAGTAGACTTGGCGACTGTGACTGTGAGGTTGTTTTGTGTTCTGTACGATAACAGAACGGGTGCTCGTCCGGTGCAGACATCCGTCCATCAGGCAGATTAACATGACATCTGTCACCCAGTGGGATCAGAGTGCCTCATGCTTTATTTATTCTCACATGGGGACTTAACTGTGTGTGTGTGTGTGTGTGTATGTGTGTGTATGTGTGTATGTGTGTGTATATGTGTGTGTGAATGCCTAGCTACTTACTGCAAGCACACCACCACAGCAGTTCTCCTCACTCTGCCTCGGGCACTTATGATCAAACTGAATTAAATGCAACAATAGCTTCAATAAAACTCAAAACAACAAGTCTCGGTGGAGTTGCCTTGAGAGCATCATCTTGCTGTTTATTGTATTATAGATAACACTGCATAGATTTTCTGCTGCAAAGGTATTTTGAAAATGAGATGATACATCTGACCTTTGAAATCACATGAATAGAAATAAATAAGCTCACAGACAGAATTTTAAAAAAGCCACACAGAATGGCTTGAATGAGCTGAGATCTGGCAGTGTTTTTGTCTTGCGCAATGAGGTCATCTTTATGATAATGTCTTTGTCCCAGAGCCCTGACCGTCCCTAACTGTGAGTGTGTATTTTAGGAAACCGTTTCTGGGTCTTCAAGGACACAACTCTCCAGCCTTCATACCCTCAAGACATCTCGCTGTTCGGGAGCGGCATGCCCACTCAGAGTATCGAGACAGCTGTGTGGTGGGAGGACGTCGCCAAAACCTACTTCTTCAAGGGAGACAGGTCTGTGTGGAACGATTATTAGTGCTGTTATGAAGTCAAGCAGTCAGGCAGAACTGGAATCTCTTGGAGCAAAAACAAGTACTATGCGGACCACTGATGGCTTAAATCTCTATTCAAGTAAATTAACTGTGTTACCAAATGCCATATACAATCATTACATATTTTAATTAGTTTTTTATAAGCATAATGCACTATGTTGAGGAGAGGACCCTACAGACAAAAGAAAAGTATGTCAGCACCTTCTCTTCTGTTCCTCTCTATTAATGCAGTGTTTGTCTGTGTTTGGAACATTAAATGATTTTTGGGGCTGTTACCCATGAGATGTTAAATCATGTCTCAGGTGTGTTGATCAGTGGCTCTTTAATTTTGACAGAAATAATTTAATAATTTTCCGTCCTTGAAGCGCTGCATGGTGAAACAACTGATTGGCCTCTTTGACAGCTGACAATGCTGCTTATTGGCATCCAACTCATAATGACCCAGTGTTAGACCAACATTTGTAACCGTGATTATCCTTTTGTGTGAAATATTGATTTAGATTTATGCTACTTTATTGATTTATAGTAGTTAGATACCTGCAGGTGGAAGTGACATGAAACCTGGAAGACTTACCAAAACAACCAAATCAGAGAATCTGTTGTTTATCGATGAGCGTTTCAAGCATGCTGGTGTGACTCACATGTTTGCTCAGCTGTCATGATACATCACATCCTCAGAGGTCAGAAGACCCTGTGGTAAAAGCTGACAAAATGCTTGATACTGTCATCCCCCGACCGGCTGCCGCACATCGTGACACACATGAATTTGTCTCTCTTTCTCTCTGTAACAGGCTGGTGTTTGTTCTAATTTTTAAAAATGACCTTTTGAGGCAAGATATATGTGTGTGGGCGCCAGTGTGTAAGAAGCAGATCAATCACAACAAACTATGAAACAAATGTGCACTGTAGATAAACACAGTATAGATGATTGATTCACCACTGTCTCCGGTCATGTGAATTAAGTCAGTTGCCGATCATTACATGGCCAGATAGAGACTGAAGACTGTTGTTTCAGTTCTGCCCACAATTTACCAACAAAAGACACATTCAGTGAAGGCTGCTATAATATCAAGCTATGCACCTTTGATATTGCATTTTCCCGGTAGTTAAGTAGACTTAACTAGACTTTTGTAACAGTGTAAAGTAAACAAAAACATTCCCACTTGCTTGGTTACTGTATTCAGTGTGGAGTTCAGTCAATCACTTCAGAATTTTCTTGTGTGTAAGTGAAGTTTAAGTAGTTATTCCATAAATATCACCACATTACCACAACTGAGGTATTGGGAAATATTATTTGATATATGTCACTATCACTCAGCCCTAGTTTTATGATGGAAAAACAATTTAGCAACAGTAAACCTCTGTATTGACTGCTTTGTTGTTTCTGTCTGTAGATACTGGAGGTACAATGAGGAAATGAGGACCATGGACCCGGGTTATCCCAAACCCATCACCATCTGGAAAGGCATCCCTGACTCTCCACAGGGGGCTTTTGTGGACAAGGCCAACGGTATGTCCGCTTTACTTAAAATTAGCTAGTGGTGGTGCCCTGGTGGCTCACCTGGTAGACCGCATATCATTAAGGCTTGGTCCTTATCGCGCCTGCGTTCATGTCCGGCATGTTGCCCTTTGCAGCGTCTCATCCCCTCTCTCTCTACCTGACTTTTCGGTCTCTCTCTCTCATCAACCATCGCAATAAGGCAAAAACTGCCCAAAAAATATCTTTAAACCTTTAAACACAAAGAAAATCAATATTTTATAAAGCTCTTTGCCAAATAGTCATATTTTTCAGAGGATGTTATTGGTAATGTGTCACTATAGTTTGTGAAGCCCTGAATGCAACAAGGTGTAAGTAGGAAAACAGGAAGTTGACGGAACAAAGTTTTCAATGACCTCTGCTTTAACTGTCCAGTTTCATTTCATGGTTCTCTAGAGTAAATGTTTAAACCAGTGTAAAATCTTCATATCAGTTATTATGACTACTCTCTGTACTATAATGTGTTACAAGCAACTAAAGAATACTTTGTGCCTTTGTAAAATGTATGTGTATGAGTTAATATGTCTCCCATAATCCCTCTGTCCAGGGTTTACCTACTTTTACAAGGGAAAGGAGTATTGGAAATTCAACAACCAGCTTCTTCGTGTGGAGCCCGGCTACCCAAGGTCCATCCTGAGAGACTTCATGGGTTGTGATGGCCTCCCTGCAGACCCCGACTGGGACTGGAGCCCCCCGGTGGCAGAGGAGCGCCACTACGACAACGGCGACGTGGACGTTGTCATCAAACTGGACAGCACAGGGGGCACGGAGAAAGCAGTGGCCATCGCTATCCCTTGTGTCTTGGCGCTGTGCATGATGGTCCTCCTCTACACTGTTTTCCAGTTCAGGAGGAAGAGCACACAGCGCCACATACTGTACTGCAAGCGCTCCATGCAGGAGTGGGTCTGAGGGATTGTTACTGCACTGTATAGAGAGGGATGTGAAGCTCTGATAAAGGTCTAGTTAGTGCTTGAAGCCCTAAGTACAGTAATTGGAAGCACTGTAAAGGGTACAGTACATAAGGATTGCCATGTTGGCAGATTTTAAAACTGCTTGAACTCACAACGTGCAGGCTGCAAGGAAGCCGAACTCAAGGGGAGGGAGCCACATCTCCTATGTCCAGCTAATATGTATGTATCTGCTTTGACTTTTTTCTGTATCTTGGAATGAACTCAATTAAGTGAGACAGAGTTAAGCTTCTGTAAGTGGGACCTTTGTCTATCCTCGTCTCTGCACGTCGCTTAAAAAGCCCCCAGCACTAACTTCAGTGGACAAATTAGATATAGGCTTCTACTTTACTTTCTTTTCTTAATTAAATTGCCCTGAGCTGTGCTTTTTTAAATTTTTTTTTTTTTTTTTTTTTAAATTTAGGGTCCCTGTAAAAGATTATTCATTGCGTGGAGAACTGATACACAAACCAAATATGACCTTTTCTTCCAAAGAGGATTACTGCTCGATGTTGTTTTTGATGGGATATTTTTCCTTCACGGATCGAACATTGTGGCATCATACTCAGATTTTCTTTTTGCCATTTCTATTCATATCCCCCTGTCTGCTCTGTAATCTGTGGGGATAGGAAGCAGCCGTTAGTAAGAGCTAGGAACTCAAGACTGTTGTGGCGGTCTATCTCCAAAACAGGGGCCAAAAACCTCTCTGCAATATTTATGAGACTGCCTTAATCACAGATTGCTTAAACTTCCTTCTCTCTCTCTCTCTGTTTGTCTGGTAACTGGGTACGAACACAGTGTATGTACTTTTTGTGGCATTGATTAGTGCCCATGATGCAACTTCAAAACCAGTAGTTAAGGACAGTCTGATCCACAGTGGGTCCATTGCTCTTGAAAATGTGCTAAGCTGTGCTAAATACCTGATGGCAAGTAGGCTATCAGCTTTCATTTACTGACTCATCGGAGGGTATGAGAGAGACAGCGAAGGTTAGTTGTGTGTGAGTGAGAGAGAATAATTACCCACACAATATGTGTACTGTACTGTAGTGTCAGTTACTGAACAGCTAACAGTTACTGAGCAGCTTCCTGCCAACTTGGGACACTAACACTCCAAACCTGTGTCAGTCCATAGATTTTAAACAGCTTAACTAATCCACTGTTTTTTTTCCAACTTTTTGTACAAGGTTTGTAAGTTTACGTATTATTTCACATAGCACAGGACAGAGAGAGGGAGGGAAGAAAAGAGAAAGGAGGGGAAAAAACCTACATGTACCCATTTTTAAAGTGAGACGCACATTTCATAAGAAAAGAAAATCATCTCTACATCTCTAGTTAACGGCAGCCGGTGCTCTTGCTCAGTTGCTCCATCTTTTCACCAAGTTATTGCAAAGAATTTTTGAGGAAATGGAAAGCAAAACCATTGTTGTGAAAAAAAAGAAAGAAAAAAGAAAACATGTCTAAACAATAGGAGGAATTAATCAGCAGGGATAAAGAAACTGAAGAAGTTGAGCTAGTAGTGAAGGTGTTCAGTTATGGAACCAGGTTGTTTTATGCACTGTAATTGTAATTAACCACCATACTAAAAACTACACTTATGTTACATTAATAAATTACTAATAAATGTTTATAGAACTCCTCTAACATTGCTGGTATTTAGAGGCATATTGGAAAACGAAAAACCAGCAAAATGAAACTGATGACAAATATTTCACATATATATCATGGTCTATGATGTTACAGATACATATAACATCATACATACAGCATATATGTTTCAAAACACTTTCATCAGGGAAGTATGAAAAACAAAAAGATGAAGATCTGATGTGAGATGGAACTAAACTGAGTGGAGGCTTTTTCTCTCCCCATGTATTGTACTATAAATGCAATGCACAGCCTGGATCCTAATGAAATATTTTGTCTCGCAGTTGCCTTTGGTTGCCTGCCATACGTTTAACAATGTGGTTGTGTGGTGCAGCATTTCTCAGAATTTGCCAGATGACCTGTCTGTGAGCACTCATAGCGTGACATGTTTTATATTTGTGCTCACAGTTTTTGTTACTCTTTTACTTGAAATGGTCATCAACATCATCTGTGCAAGGAAGTCTGACGTAATCTTCCGCTGATCGAGGCAACGGCATTTTATAACATATCAGAAAAGGAATTTGAGATTTTAGAATATACTTTATCATAAAAAAGGATAAATGGATTGTGCAAGGATTGATGGGTCGAACCCTGATTAGCTGTTGTTTTCTCTCATTGTCATTTGTTAGGAGTAAAAACCTAAAAAGTAAATAAGGGCAATGCATGCCATTGTTTAACTACGATGTCATTTTTGGACGCTATTGTACTATTCAGTCTTTCCCTTTATGGTCAAATAAAGTGACTGATCAGCATTGCAGGTTTCTGCAGGATGCATTGACGGATTCAAACCTGTCATCTTTTAAAAACCATGTAACCATGAAATTACTAGCTAATGAGGGAGCAGAGTGGACACATTTTAAAGAAAGGAACATCTTTTCTTTCCTAATGCAATGCTGAACTGCCGTGCATATCAGTCTATGTCAATCCATGACCACTGTAACGTAAGGTGGAAACGAAAACCTTTGGCTCAGTGTTGTGTGTGATGTCTTCTCAGTTTGTGTGTTTGTGGTGAGGCTCTGATGGCTCCAGTGAGTGTGAATTAAAGATGGCCAGTGAGACGAGTCGGTACTGTATTTATTGCCATATTTATTCCTCTGTGCTCAGCACAGCTTCAAATCTTGCATTGCATTGTACTGAGGGCAAGAAGCTGTCAATAAAGTGGGTTTGAAATGCAATGATTTTTTTTTTCTCTCACTGCTACAAAGTAATCATCCTCCTTCTGTTACTGCCTCAACAGTAAACAGTTCATTTGGTTTTAATGTTTTCTCATCACTAAGCGGTAAATCACAAACTTTAAAAATTTACACTGGTGTTTTTAGTTTGACTTGAAATTTCTGGTATTTTAGACATGTCCTAAGGCTCTGACCTGTCGCTGGCTCTGACCTGTCGCTGTTTATCTCCAGACTCTTCAATGCTTTTTTTTTTTTTTGTTTGCCTTGATACATGCTGCTAAGCATTAGGGCTAATCTGGAGTGTCATTAAAGGAAGTAGATGGGGCTGATTAGACAGCAGTCAATACAGCAGAGAGGCAAGGGTGCGGAAGAACGAGAAGCATTTTGCAATCACTGCAGTCGAGAAGTTATATACAGATACATGCCGTGAACACTCCAAGGCATAGTGTATGAAAAGTAAATATAATATGTACATAAACACAGAGTGTATACTGTCTGCTTGAGAGAATTTTGTTTTTCCGTTTCATGGATAAAGAAAAATGCTGTGTGTTGTAAATAAAACAAGTGCATAATGAGAGTGTCCTGTATCGTGTTCTCACACACAAACATTCAAATCAGACACTGGTGAAACGTTTTATAGTTCATCACCCTGAAGATAAGACAAGTATGTTTAGATGCAACATTAAAGGAAATTTATTTCGAAAACTTGGATTAATTACAATGAGAAAGAATGATAGAGAACATCATATTATTCAGAAAAAAAGATTATAAGAGGAAAGACATATTTCCATGAGCAGTTGCACAATAAACAATAAAGTTCAATATTTTTTCTAGGCCTTGATTTTAGAAAGATAGGAAAGGTCATGTGTCTATATAGTGAGGAAACTAGAGATAAATCCTTGATAATGAGACCTACGCAATGGACAACTCTGTGTGCAAGACTTATTCTTCACTGATGCAAGTTGCAAATTCCTTTGAGGGGCACATTGCCTCGCTGCAGATCTCTCTATAGCCTTCAGTTTGGGTCAGTCCACTTCCTGTTTAAGTAACAAGAGATACGAAAGTGCACAAAAAGGGATCAAGAACACAACAAAGTCTGAGTCCGTCACTCAGTCATCAGGAGAACTAATGCAGCCTTGACTCAGCAGTGCTGGACACAAAACGCAGTTTCTGCAGTTTCTATTTTGATTTATTTCTGAAACAGTGCTGTGAGTATGTAAGCAAAACAAATCCCATACCATCTATGAGATTATAGAGGAGGCAGTACTCATTTGAGGTGAAATTCTGAGATGAAGTGGAAGTGGCCTGTGTAGGAACAACATGCAGCACTATATTAAAAGAGAATATGTACAGTGACATTATTTGTTGTGCAACAGAAGCAGTGGTATGTAGTTGTCAAAAAGGCAAACTTACCCTCACTTTGCAAAAAAAGGGTGCTGCTGGGGGGTAAAAGTTCAAGGTGATTTCAGTGATGTCGCCCATCCAAGGGGATGTGTGCTTAATTTCAAGGTATGAGGGGAATTCCTTTATCATCTAAAAGAAAAATCACCTGACACATCAGTATTATCTGCGTGGCTTGTGTTTACGACAAAACAGCTCCAGAACTTGTTAAGCTACAAACACTTCTCATTTCAAATACTGTATTCAATGACACAGACACTAAGGTTCAGTTCTCGTTGTTGATATGATCTGTATGTATTCACAGAAGCAAATGTCAGGATATTTACTTAAACCTAGCGAGATGTAAAAAAAAAAATTCATATGAATGAAATATATTTTAATCACACTAAAGTGTTTTATTACCTCATACATGCACTTCTCTTGGTCATCAAAACACATCCCTGCACTCCAAGCCGTCACCTGCGCCGCGAGAGCACTGATTGGTTGAGTGCAGGGCAACTTAAAAATCCTGGAAGGAAGAAGAAAATTCTATTTTACAATATAAAATAAAGTGAAAATCAAAGTATCACAAATAGAAATTTATAAAGAATTTAAGCCATAAAACTCTTCATAATACTTCACCATATAGCTTTGCATGTTAACAGGTCTGCAGTCGAGGAGGCAACCAGCAGCAGATGTAGACATAAAGTTGAGGAAAGCAGAGCTCGGACACTCGTCATGGTCTTAGCTCTTTGCCCTATATCTTTGGGTAAAATAGCATCCAGACAGTGTGAAGCCTTTACATTCTTGTAAAACTACTGCTTCTTGGAAAACAATGGACCTTTTCATACATGGCTAATATGTGTAAAAGAGACGTCCAGTAAAATGTCACATGAAACAACTGATGGTAAGAACTGACACATTGGACACTGAAAGCTGTCAAGTCATGATGACATTTTTTTTGGGTCGACCATTGACTGGCAGACCCCATTCAAACAGCTGATTCTCACTGATGAGTTGATTATGTCAAATTCACAGCCCATAATATACATATACAGCATAATTAATCAGGGGTTCATCTTTATAAGCTTTCCCAGTTTATTGGCAACAAAATCTTAAGTTATGAAATAAGGAGGTAACCCTTCAAGATCTTAAAAAGAATTTACACTGTAGTTATTTTTAACTACAGGGGATGTATGACCTGCTGAGCAAAGATCTGGACGTTTGGAAAATGTTTAAATTGTAGCTATTTTTTAACAACTGGGTATCTATTCTAAATCTGAGCAAACCTCTGATTTTCAGGGACGTTGGGTGGATGGCTTTAGCATCACTTCATAATTCTATTGTTGTTTTATTTCAAAATAACCTTAGTACCAAAAGAAAAAAAAAATAGGCAAATTAAATTGTTCCTACACAGGCCGTTTCCACTTTGTCTCAGAATTTCACCTCAAATGAGTACAGCCTCCTCTACAATCTCATAGATGGTATGGGATTTGTTTTGCTTACATACTCACAGCACTGTTTCAGAAATAAATCACAATAATCTGCAGAAACTGTGTTGTGTATCCTGAACTGCTGAGTCGAGGCTTCATCCAAAAGTCCTCTGCAGTTCTCCGGTCATACTTGACTTAACGCTTCTGCATAGACCATGAACTACTGACTGAGTGACAGACTCAAACTTTGTTGTGTACCTAATCCCATTTTTTGCGCTTTTGCATCACTTGTTACTTTAAAAGAGAAAGGGACTGACCCATGCAGATGGCTCACAGAGGATTTATCTCTAGTTTCCTCACTATATAAACACATAATATTATAATATAAAATCAAGACCTGCTAAAAATAATAAACTTTATTGTTTGTGATTATTGTGCCACTGCTCATGGAAATGTGCCTAACTTCTATCTATCTTGGACAGTAATTAATCCAGGTTTCCTAAATTACTTTTCCTGTAATGTTGCATCTAAACATACTTGTCTCAGTGCATCTTCAGGCTGTCACTTTATTGAATGTTTGTGTGTGAGAACACGATTAAGGACACTCTTATTATGCACTTGTTTTCTTTACAACAGAAAGCATTTCTTAAAAACAAAATTGTCTCAAGCGGACAGTATACACTCTGTGACTGCAGTGATTGCAAAATGCTCCTCGTTCCTCCATACCCTTTCCCCTGGTAGATCGACTGCTGTCTAATCAGCCCTATACTTACTTTAATGACACTCCAAATCAGCCCTAATGCTTAGCAGCATGACATGCAAAGGCATGCCAACCAAGTCAGCCTAACAATGTTCATTTTCTCAGCATCTCAGGGTGTATCTCATCCATTCTGTTTTGGTGTTTTTAAAGTTTTAGTAAAGTAACTGGTAGAGTGGAATTTAGGGGGTATTGTGTCTGAAGGACGTCACACCAACTTTAATGTGTTGGACCAGATGACTGTTATGGCCCAGATCATCAGATGTGTTCAATAAATGCATTCATTCTGACATTGTTTACCATGCTTTGTGCGTACTTTCCCGTGTCATATAAGCAAAAAAATCTTGCTAAAAGTATTGGTCACAGTGAACACTATGTACATGGTTGATGTCATCCTTCATTAACACAACACACTACTCATGGTCATTCACAAGTCAAATGAATAATTATTCCTATAATGAGTTGGACATGTGGACTGGTGAGCCAGAAGAGGGTCAAATACTTTTTAAAGGGTTGGTTCACCCAACTTTAAAAAGATAAGTAAGGATAATGAACAATTAGCTCTTGTGTTATCAAGCCAGGTAGATACAGTGGTTAAATCTGCCGAGCTTTTCAGATAGTTTTCTCTTTCCCTGTCTTTATTTATGATTAGGATTAACTGTCCTTCAATTAGATGTTTGCTCATCTTCTCTCAAACCTGTCCTGCTGAATCTGTGATGGTGCAATCTCTGATATTGATGAAGTGAGTTTTGACTATAAAAGAGCCTAATTATAAACAGGGCACATATGCATGTAAGCTTCACTTTTGGTCAGACATGAATGAGAGTCTGTGATTGGACTACTAGCCGATCGCTGCATCACTACTGTCTGTACAGTGATTGAAATGTCCACAAGTGGACTGAGGGTCAGAAACATGGAACCAAGACCACATGATGTCGAGGAAGGCCCTAGATGAGGCCAAGAAAACTGAAATCCTAGTAGATCAAAGCACAAAGCAGCACAATACAGTACAGTGTAATACAGTCTAATATGAGACACAACAATTTCAGGTTTTTACAACAGTCCCACCACAGGTGTGTTTTGCACATTGGCATTATGTGGTCTAGCCATATACTAGGTTTTGACCTATTCTTATTCAAAGCAACTCAAGATAACCATTCTCTCAACACTTTTTCCTATGACCATACAGACATGAGGGCAGAATTCCTTATATTCTGTAACATTTAGTCATTCCCAGATACAAAAATATCAACAAATGAACCAATTTATAGTTGGTTAGTTAAAATGAGAATCATTTCTTGTGTAATTAGATCAGCACAAGACCACCATTCAGAAAATTAGCACAAGACCCTCAAGTCATACCCATAACCAATTGATTTGAAGCATCATTACTGACCCTCATGATGAGCTGGATATTTTGCATAAATGGGCTTGCAAGGGGATCAGCAACCAGCACACTCTCATCAGTTACACTGCACTACAGGAGAAGGAAACCTACTTCACTGTCACCATGAAGACTCTGCTGCTGGCTTCTGCTTTCTTTGCAGTACTGTTTGGCTCTTCAGCTGCTGTCCCTGTACCATTCCCTGTTCCTATTCCTTACCATGCCTTCTGCAGAACACTGTGGTGAGTTAGGATTGCTCATCTGAATCAGAGTCTGTCATCTTGTGTCTTTGTATTTTAATGTGAGGATGTTTTGTCTCACATTCAAAACTTAAATGTGTCCAAACTGTGTTATTTCTCCTCTCCTCTAGGCTCTTTGCAACACCTTGTGCTGAAATCAGCACCAAAATGTTGCAACAAATTCAAGCATTCAGCCCTCTGATTGGCTGTGATGAATGTCAGTATATGGTAAGGACCACTCTTTTGTTTACATAAATTGTGTTTTAGATAGAAAAAATACACATAAAAAACATTATTTACCAACATCTGAAATCAGTGTGTAACAATAACTGTTTTCTCTTCTAGCTTGTGTCAGCCACCCCTCGATCCATCAAAGCCAACCACACTTCCCTTGATGGCCTTCAGGCTGAGAGCATAACCTTCACTTTCAGCCCCACCATAATGACTGGTGGCTGCCGTGTGTCTGTAAGTATCAATTACACTCTATTATAACTGACGTCTATCAATCAAGGACAAAAATGGAAATATTCAACTGACATACTGGCAGGATATAGAGCCTTAAATAAATACTTATTTACTTAATATGTTTTGAATTATATTTATTTTGTTTTATGTGCAGCACACAAAGAGGTCCTTAACCGTTGAATGCTTGTTCACAATCTGGCTGATCAGAATTATAACTAATCTGCAGATGTATTGAAAACCGTTAAGTCATTCATAACAGTCCATGAATCATGATATAAATTGGTACAGTGTATTTCTTTATTTACTGTCTTACTTTCCAGTCCAAGTCCACTTCTCTTGGATTCAATGTATTGGAAAACATTAAGTCATTTATAACAGTGTGTAAATCATCAGTATAAATTGGTGCTTTCCAATTTACAGGCACAGTCCACTTCTCTTGGATTCACCAGCCTTCTTGATGATGGCCTCAATTACTGCAACCTCTACAGTCTGCTGTCAGGTGGGTAGACAAGTCCAGATTGTGTCATCTATTACACTGGGGACTATAAAACTAAAAATCACAGTGCTCACATTATTTGTTGCAGTGCTACTGCTTTATTTACTTAAATTATACAATTCAGTGCCATCCATGTTTTTCATCGAAGTACAAAGAATATTAGACATGAATGTGGAATGACCTAATTTCCATCCATGTTTTGATTCTAGCGAGTGGACTCATCACAGCACCAGGCTTCATGGAGATGACCAATGAATGGGCTTGCCTGGGCTATGGACTCGCCACCTGTAAAGCCTAACAAGCGGTGTTGAAATGTTGAAATGTTGAAATGTTGAAATGTTGAAATGACTTGACCAAAAAAAAAACCAACAAAAAAAAAAAAAAACATTAGATTTAAAACCCTAGTTTATACCTTTAGACCTAGCTGCCCCTGATAGTTTAGAATGTTATAGAAAAATATCAATAAAAAAAATTGCAATTGTAACATGCTCTTTGTGTGTGTGTGTGCTTTTCCATCCTGCAACTTAGCATGGAAAGGGAACCATCCCTTGAAAAATTGAGTTTGACACACCTTGGTTCCTCTTATTCTTACTATGGTCTAATTTCCCATAACTTTATCCTTGTCTTTACCAATTTTTCAAATAGCTGAACAGCAATTTTAGTGAAACAATACTATTTGGTATTTATCTTAAGGAGTAGACTCTTTTCAATGCATGGAGGAACCTTTAATTCTTCTCTTTGTCTGAAAAAAATCAACATATGGAGATACGTGTTTTTGTTCAGACAACAATTAGCCTATATGCTCAAACTTGGTGTTTGTTATGGACAGCCCATGATGATCACAGGGTTCAGATCAGACAGGATGTTCGTCCTGGTCAAACCACTCCTGGATTATCTGTCATTTCCTTACGAGCACTTAATTCCCCAAGCATGGAGCCCCCCTGTGGCACCCTCTCCAGCACCCTATACTGCCACTGGCCTCTACACAACACTCAAAAGGGATGTCAACCAAAACAGCCCAACAACATCCAGAGCTTAAAGCATGTTATAGTCTATCTCATCCACCTTTGGTAGAAAAAACCTGGCCGCTGTTTTGGGCCTTTTAAGCTTTAGTAATTTAACCATAGACTGTATATGTGGATGTGTGTAGATGTATGTTGATGGACATAGCCTCAAAGGACATTATCCGTAGGTTTCTGACGAGCAGTTTCAAAGCTCAGAGTGGGCTGCTCCGCTGTGGCAAGCATATGCTCCTGTAAGCAAGCAAATCTGGGCATCTGGACATCTTGCTCAAAGGCTAACCCAAGGCTAATTCATTCACTGGCTAATTAGCTAGTCAGTGCACTAAGGTAACAAGCCATGTGTGGTGACTGCAGACACTTACACCTACTAATTAATGCTAACATATAAATAAAATAACACCTAAAGTTCACTCAAGTAAAAAAAAAAACAAAACAAAAACAAAACAGACTTCCTTGTTTTCTGTCAGTCAATTAACTGCACAGCAAGCCGTTTTATTGGTCCAACATCCACATGAAAACACCTCTAAAAGGCACCAACACCACAAACACAGCTGAGAGGTCATGTTCAGTGACTCAAATTAGCTGACATGACCCCTAGCAGACAGCTAGTGGCTAGACACTGAGCGGCTAACCAACTGTGACAGCACCCCCCCATCACTCAAAGCGACCGTGCCCTCAATTATGCATTTTAAGCCTGAATAAAAATTTGAACGGGTGAGTTATATACACATCCACCCCCCACCCGTACAATTGTCATGAAGTGGGAAATTGACTATTGAGATAGACCAAAACAGTTTTTTGCACCAGGCTGCAGACATGTTCACTTCTGTTAGGTTGGGTATTTAACATGGGAGTCTATGGGGATTGATTCGCCTTTGAAGCCAAAAGTATTCTATCTATCAATCCTTCTTTTTAATCTATCTATCTGTCTGTTGTTCGCCATGCTGTATGTGTGCAGGTTTCTCTGTTTCTCTAAGCAGAAATGTTTGTATTTAGTCAAAGGGGCCCCCATGGATAACAAATGATGTGCATGAAATTACGTTTTTCTTCATTAACAAAGTAGACACCTCATTGACAAGTCAGATGACTTATTCTTCCTATGGTTAGTTAGTCATGTGGACGAGTGAACCAGATTTAAGAGAAGTAAGTCAAACACCTATTAAAGGGTTTATTCTTCCAACTTTAAAAAGATAAACACAAAAAACAATCACTTATAGTGGTATCAAGCCAGGCAGGTACTGTGGTTAAATCTGCCAACCTTTTCAGATAGTTTTCATCTTCTCTATTTTCTTAGTTTTAAAAAAAATTCAGATTAACTGTCCCTTAATTAATCAAAGAATTTTGCTCCTCTTCTCTCCAACCTGTACTCCTGAAACCCTGAGGTCTCTAAAACTGGTGAACTGAGCTTTTAATATAAAGGAGCCTAATTTGACTTATAACTAATTAAAATTGTATTGTCTCATTATACTGTCATACTCTGTAACTATTTAATAATTTCCATAAACAGATAAATAACCAAAAAAAACAAATTGTAGTTGTGTTGAAACTAAAATAAATGAGAATTGTTTCTTGCGTTATTAGAACAGTCACCACAAGATCAACAAGTCATACAATCACCACAAGACTCACAAGTCATACCCTTAACCAAATCAATTTCAAGCATCATTACTGACCCTCATGACAAGCCTTATATTTTGTATAAATGGCTCACAAGGGAATCAGCAACCAGCCCACTCTCACCAGTTACACTGCACTACAGGAGGAAGCAACTTACCTGACTTCACCATGAGGACTCTGCTGCTGGCCTCTGCTCTCTTTGCAGGACTGTTTGGCTCCTCGGCTGCTGTCCCGGTCCCTCCGGCTCCTGCTCCTTACAGTGCCTTCTGCAGAACAATATGGTAGGCTTGTTTTTCATTTTGTGCCTCTGTATTTGAGTTTGTGTTCAAAAGAGTTTTGAACGCGAACTGTTGTCTCAAATAAAAGGTTGAAATAGTTGATATATTTTCACATTTAATGCTTGAATGTGTCCAAACTGTGTTTCTTCTCTTCTCTTCTAGGCTCTTTGCAACACCTTGTGCTGAAATAAGCACCACGATAGTGCAACAGATTCAAGCATTCAGCCCTCTGATCGGCTGTGATGAATGTCAGTACATGGTAAGAACCACTCACCTGTTTACATTTGATGGGCTGAATTCCAATGAATGATAATAATAATAAATGATTTACCAAGGTCTAACATCAATGTAAGAAGACATATATCTAATGTAACGATAAATTGTTTTCTCTTCCAGCTCGTGTCAGTCACACCTCTGGGCGTCAAAGCCAACCACACTTCCCTTGATGGTCTTCAGGCTGAAAACATAACCCTCACCTTCAGCCCCACCATACTGACTGGTGGCTGCCGTGTGTCTGTAAGTATCAATTACACTCCATTTTGATCTGACAAATAACAGAAATAGTTAACTGACACACTGTCAAGATATTAGTTAATAAAATAGTAGCTATGGTTTTAACAACATACCTTCAACTTCATAAGTTTTGAATGATTTTTATTTTTGTTTTATTTTGCAGCACACAAAGAGGTCATTAACTGTTGAATGCTTGCTCACAATCTGGTTGATCAGAATTATTACCGATTTGTAACCATATTGGAAACCATTATGTAATTTGTAACAGTGCATAAATCATGGTAGAACTTGGTACAGTGTCTTCATTTTGTTTTAATTCACTTTCTTACTTACCAGGCACAGTCCACTTCTCTTGGATTCACCAGCCTTCTCGATGGTGGCCTCAATTACTGCAACCTCTACAACCTGCTGTCAGGTGAGTCAACAAGTCCAGATTGTGTCATCACTGGGAACTCTGAAACTATTTTTAAAAAATCACAGTGCTCACATAATTTGTTGCAGTTCTACTGCTTTACATACTTAAATGATAAAATTCAGTGCAATCCCTGTTTTACATCGAGACAAAGTAATATGAGACATGAATGTGAAATGAACTTATTTCCATCCATGTTTTGATTCTAGCGAGTGGACTCATCTCAGCACCAGGCTTCATGGAGATAACCAGTGAATGGGCTTGCCTGGGCTATGGACTCGCCACCTGTAAAGCCTAACAAGCTTCAGTGTTGAAATTGATTAACCGAAAAAAGGCAAGATTTAGTAAGATTTATTTTAAACACTTGTTTTTTTTCCTTAGTCCTAGCTGTTTCTGATAGTTGATATAGTAATATGTGAATGTTGACTAATACATGCTGTATATGCCATTGCCTATAGACTGAGAGTAATACCAATAAAGAGTTGCCATTGGATTATGTCCTCTGTGTGTTGTATGTGTGCCTTCTCACCCTGAAACTGAGCTTAGAAAGGGACAGAAAAGAAAAAACATTATTTGAAGAAGAATATAGTTTGACACTGGTTGACCGTGGTTCTCCTATTTTTCCCATGCATTAATTTCTCATAACTCCCTCCACTTATTTAGCAAATTTCCAAATAGCTCAACAGAAACATTGTTGTTTGTTAAGTGACAAAAATTCGAGAAAAACTAGTTTTCAGACTGGCGATATAGACTGTTACTGCCCGATTCTGATTCATGTACACATACAATTAGAGGGTACAGGAGGGTCACAAGGTTTTCATGCCAGGCAAAGATCCTACACACAGCTCTCTTTGTGTTTTACACAACTGCTCCATAGAGGACACAGGCTAAAATGACAATACACCATATATGAGAAGACTAGAAATTAATAACATATATATGTTATACTAATGTAATGTTGGAGTTCAAAATATAAATAAACCATTTTTTATTAGTTAATATATTGGCAAAAAAACCTCTCTTTAGTCATAATGTTTCTGTTTGAAAGGCCAGTCATCACACTAACCTAAATTAATTGATCAGATGAATGTGATATGGCCCCTATCCGACCATATATCTTATAAATACATTTATTCTAGTGTTGTTTGCCATTGTTCACCACGCTGTATGTGTGCATGTTTCTCTGTGTCTCTAAGCAGTAATGTCTGCTTTAGTCAAAGGGACCACATGGATAACAAATAATACATGAAATCATTTTTTTTTTTCATTAACAAAGTAGGCACCTCGTGGTAATTCACAAGTCAGATGACGAATTCTTCCTATGGTTAGTTAGTCATGTGGACTAGTGAACCAGATTAAAGAGAAAAGGGTCAAATACCCATTAAAGGGTTTATTCATCCAACTTTAAAAAGATAAACACAACAAACAATCACCTATTGTGGTATCAAGCCAGGCAGGTACTGTGGTTAAATCTGCCAACCTTTTCAGATAGTTTCCTATCTCTATTTTCTTTATTCTCTAATTCGGATAAACTGTGACTTAATCAATCAGAGAAGTTTGTTCCTCTTCTCTCCAACCTGTCCTACTGAAACCCTGAAGACACAGGTCTCTAATACTGATGAACTGAGCTTTAAACGGAGCCTAATCACATAAAAAGGACAAAGCATATTTGACTTCTAACAATTGTATTGTCTCATTATACTATTGTATTCTGTAAATATTTAGTCATTTCCATAAACAGAAATAAAAACAAATGAACCAAATTGTAGTTGAGAATTCAAAATGAGAATTGTTTCTTGTGTTATTAGAACAATCACCACAAGATCAACAAGTAATACAATCATCACAAGACCCACAAGTCATACCCTTAACCAAATCAATTTCAAGCATCATTACTGACCCTCATGACAAGCCTTATATTTTGTATAAATGGCTCACAAAGGAATCAGCAACCAGCCCACTCTCACCAGTTACACTGCACTACAGGAGGAAGCAACTTGCTTGACTTCACCATGAGGACTCTGTTGCTGGCCTCTGCTTTCTTTGCAGGACTGTTTGGCTCCTTGGCTGCTGTCCTGGTCCCTCATGCTCCTGCTCCTGCTCCTGCTCCTTACATTCCCTTCTGCAAAGCTTTATGGTAGGCTTGTTTTTCCATTTTGTGCCTCTGTATATGAATTTGATTTCAAAATAGTTTTTTATTGTCAGGAATGCTTACTGCTGTCTCAAATAAAAGGTTGAAATAGTTGATATATTTTCATGTTTAAAGTTTGAATGTGTCCAAACTGTGTTACACTCTCTTCCCTTCTAGGCTCTTTAAAGCACACTGTCCTAAAATCAGCACCATAATATCGCAACAGATTCAAGCATTCAGCCCTGTGATCGGCTGTGATGAATGTCGGTACATGGTAAGAACCATGTAGATAGGTCACATTCCAATAAATGATATCGGTTTAAAAAATACACAAACCATGATTTACCAAGGGTAACATCAATGTAAAAATACATCTCTGTGGTGGAATGATAAGTTGTTTTCTCTTCTAGCTTGTGTCAGCCACGCCTCTGGCGATCAAAGCCAACCACACTTCCCTTGATGGCATTCAGGCTGAAAACATAACCCTCACCTTCAGTCCTATACTGACTGGTGGCTGCCGTGTGTCTGTAAGTATCAATTACACTCGATTTTGAACTGACTTCTATTAATCAAGGACAAAAAATGGAAATAGTAAACTGAAACACCGTCAAAATACAGGTTAATAAAACAGTAGCTATAGCTTTAAAGACAAACTTATTAACTCTATATGTTTTGCATGACTTTTTATTTTATTTTATGCACAGAACACAAAGTGATTGTTGAATGCTTGTTCACAATCTGGCATGAGTCATTCATAACAGTGCGTAAATCATGGTATAAATTCTTGTTTTTGTACTTATCAGGCACAGTCCACCTCTCTTGGATTCACCAGCCTTCTTGATGATGGCATCAATTACTGCAACCTCCACAGACTGCTGTCAGGTGAGTCAACAAGTCCAGATTGTGTCATCTTTCACACTGGGGACTCTAAAACTAAAAATCACAGCGCTCATATAATTTGTTGCAGTGGTACTGCTGATAAAGTTCAGTGCCATCCCTGTTGATATAGGAATATGAGAAATGAATGTGGAATGACCTAATTTCCATCCATGTTTTGATTTTAGCAAGTGGACTCACCTCAGCACCAGGGTTCATGGAGATCACCAATGAGTGGGCTTGCCTGGGCTATGGACCCACCACCTGTACAGACTAACAAGCTTCAATTTTGAATTTAATTGACAAAAAAAGGCAATATTTTCTCTTTAGTCCTGGCTATTTCTGATACTGTAATACGTGACTGAAGACTAATACATGTTGTATGTACCACTGCCTATAGACTGAGAGTAACACCAATAAAGAGTTGCAATTGTATTTTACTCTCTGTGTCATTGTATGTGTGCCTTCTCATCCTGAAACAGGGCATAGAAAAGGAACCATCCTTTGAAGAAGAATATAGTTTGACACACCTTAGTTCCTCTTCTTTTTTCCCATGCATTCATTTCCCATAACTCCCTCCTCTTCTTTACCAAATTTCCAATTACCTTGACAGGAATATTGGTGTTTATCAAGTGTTAACAATAGCAGCATGCACACAACTGAAAGGACCAGAGCACATACACAGACATGGAGGGGGGTGGGGGGGTGGGTGGGGGGTGGGGGGGCATCACATGCTCCTACAGAGCACACACACAATGGCGTGAAGAAAGGGCATGCTAGCCTTCATGCAAACTGGTAAAATGGATCTGTCTCATATCCAAGTCGGTGCTCCTGTAAAAGTATCAGAGCCGCTGTATGAGACACTTAGATAGGTAAATGTATGTTTTTAAAACTTGTTTCAGGGCTGCAGATTACTCTTTCATCCTAAAGTTCACTGTAGCTATATGTTTTCTGGTTTAACAGCACCGCTATGAGCAGGTGACAGATGTGATTACAGTCTCTGTTTGCACTCAAAGATGTCACAGCAGGAAAAGGAGCAAAAATTAGCAGGTTCACCCAGATGCTGTTTTTACATCAATGCCAATCGGAATGGGAGCCGATAAATACCCACATCTACTGCAGAGTCATTTGACACGGGTGTAAATGCCGATTGTACCCTTTTCATTATCATTAACATCATGAGCTATGTTTTTTTGGACAGCAGTGCAATGCAAGGTCATTGTTCTCCAAGAAAAGTTGAATTGAGGACAACTGAACTTGGTTCTAGATAACTGAGGACATTTCACCCTGATCCAAAGGATTCTTCAGTTCTGACTGACTGGTGAGAGGATCCAGGTATTTAGCCTCTGTGGGATTGTTATCAAAGCCATTGATGTCACTTGATTTGTTACTACACCTGGTTGTCGTAAAGACAGTTGTTAGAGTTGCTGGAATCACCTGAGGCCAAGTGTGAATTGTTGTTAAATCTCCTGGAAAGGGATAAATGGACACAACATTGCAGGTGGCGATAAGTGGTGTTGTGGACCTCCTGAGATGCCTCCCTTTACTCCTCTATCAAACCATCTGTCCTTCCTATCTAAAATATGTACATGGTTGTCATAGAACCAGTGTTCCTCATCCTTTAGGTGTAGGTAAACTGCTGAGTCTTGGCCTGAGGAGTTTGCTGATAACTCCTGGCTTGTGTTCCAATGGGTGGTGAGAGTCAATTTACTGCACTGCAGCCATTTTATTTGTCCAATATCTGCAGGAGAAAACGTCCAGAATTCACCAACACCACAAACACAGATGAAAGGTGACTCAAATTAGCTAGGGTGACGCCTAACAGACAGCTAGTGGTGGCACCCCCCTGTCACTCAAAACAGCCACGCCCTCAATTATGCATAACTTTAAGCCTTAATAAAATTTGAACAGGTGAGTTATATAAAAATTCACCCCTGTACAGTTGTTATGAAGGGGGGAATTAGCTATAAAGACCAAAACTAGTTTTTGCACCAGGCTTGGCTTGGGCATTTTAACATGGGAACCCATAGGAATTGACTTGCTTTTGAAGCCAGCCTCAAGTGGCCATTCGAGGAACTGCAGATTTTGGCACCTCTATTTTGGCTTCATTTTTCATACCCAGAGGTTGCCACTTGAATGTAACTGACAGCAGAGGTTAGTGGTAATGCTTCTATTTGAAGGTCCAATCATCACATTAACTTCAGTGTAATTGGCCAGATTAATGTGATATAGCCCATGTCATCAGATATATCTTATATGTTTGTTTTGTTCTGATTTTGTTTACCATTGTTTACCATGCTGTATGTTTGCAGGTTTCTCTGTGTCTCTGAGCAGAAATATCTGTAGTCACAGTGACCACATGGATAACAAATGATATGCATGAAATCATGTTTTTCTTCATTAATAAAGTAGACACCCTGTGGTCATTAACAAATCAGATGACCAATTCTTCCTATGGTCAGTCAGACATGTGGACTAGTGAGCCAGATTTGAGAGAAGAAGGTCAAACATTTATTAAAGGGTTGGTTCACCCAACTTTAAAAAAGGTAAATAAACATAACAAACAACCTATAGTGCTACCAAGCCAGGCAGATGCTGTGGTTAAATCTGCAGGCATCTGCATGCTGGGAAGGTCTCCTCTCTCACTCTCAGAGGTGGTGAGAGATGGCAGTTGTGCAATTCAAAATGTGTGTAATAGGTAATCCTAAGTGTATTTATCTATTTGTGGGATAAAGTATTTGTGCAATTAAGCAGTTTATTTCTCTCTATTTATTTTATTTGTAAGTATTTGTATAGAGAGAGAGAGAGAGAAAGAGAGAGAGAGAGACTACTTTCTGTCTATTCTTGTTGCTTTATTTTGGAATTTATGACTGTATATATATTTTTGTGACTAATTGATGACTTTGCATCAAGGAAAACAATAAAGATCAGGCTGTAGATGATCATTTAAAATGTGTGTGTCTTGTTTGAAGTCTACAATAGTGTAATAATCAGGTTATCTTAAGTGTGTGTGAAGAATTTGGTATAATTTAGTATTTTGATTCTCAATTTTATTCGTGTACACATATAAAATACTATTTCCTTTGTATTCGTGTTACTTTAGTTCAGTATTGATTTGGTATTTAGTTGTATTTGGAGGTGTGGGGGCAGCAAGGGGGGTTCGACCAGGGCACCTTACAAGCCAGAACTGCCACTGCTCTAACCTGTCCTCCTTACACCCTGATGGTGCAGGTCTGTAATGTTGGTGAACTGAGCTTTTAATTTAAAGGACCCTAATTATAAAAAAAACTCCAGCACATTTGTACACAATTGTATTGTCTCATTATACTATTGTATTCTGTAACTATTTAGTCATTTCCATAAACAGAAATAAAAACAAATGAACCAAATTGTAGTTGCTGTGAATTTAAAATGAGAATTGTTTCTTGCGTTATTAGAACAGTCACCACAAGATCAACAAGTCATACAATCACCACAAGACCCACAAGTCATACCCTTAACCAAATCAATTTCAAGCATCATTACTGACCCTCATGACAAGCCTTATATTTTGTATAAATGGGCTCGCAAGGGAATCAGCAACCAACCCACTCTCACCAGTTACACTGCACTACAGGAGGAAGCAACTTGCCTGACTTCACCATGAGGACTCTGCTGCTGGCCTCTGCTTTCTTTGCAGGACTGTTTGGCTCCTTGGCTGCTGTCCCGGTCCCTCCGGCTCCTGCTCTTTACAGTGCCTTCTGCAGAACAATATGGTAGGCTTGTTTTTTCCATTCTGGACCTCTGTACATAAATTTGAGCTCAAAAGTCAGGAATGCTAACTGTTGTCTCAAATAAAAGGTTGAAATAGTTGATATATTTTCACATTTAATGCTTGAATGTGTCCAAACTGTGTTTCTTCTCTTCTCTTCTAGGCTCTTTGCAACACCTTGTGCTGAAGTCAGCACCACAATAGTGCAACAGATTCAAGCATTCAGCCCTCTGATTGGCTGTGATGAATGTCAGTACATGGTAAGAACCACTCACCTGTTTACATTTGATGGGCTGAATTCCAATGAATGATAATAATAATAAATGATTTACCAAGGTCTAACATCAATGTAAGAAGACATATATCTAATGTAACAATAAATAGTTTTCTCTTCCAGCTTGTGTCAGTCACACCTCTGGGCGTCAAAGCCAACCACACTTCCCTTGATGGTCTTCAGGCTGAAAACATAACCCTCACCTTCAGCCCCACCATACTGACTGGTGGCTGTCGTGTGTCTGTAAGTATCAATTACACTCCATTTTGATCTGATCTTCTATCAATAAAGAACAAATAATAGAAATAGTTAACTGACACACTGTCAAGATATTAGTTAACACCAAAGACTGACAACTCACCATGTCAAATAAATAACACATACCATCTGTGCAATGTCCCTTATCTGTTGCTTTTTTGTTCGTTATATTTATATAATATATATTTATATATATATATATATATATATATATATATATATATATGTATTTTGCAGTTTTTTTTCTTTGTACTGCCCACTTTGCTGCTGTGACACTGCAAATTTCCTCACTGTGGGACTAATAAAGGATTATCTTATCTTAATAAAACAGTAGCTACGGCTTTAGAGACATATTCATTAACTTTATATTTTGAATGTTTTTATTTACGTTTTATGTGCAGCACACAAAGAGGTCATTAACTGTTAAATGCTTGCTCACAATTATTACTGATCTGTAACCATATTGGAAACCGTTATGTCCTTCATAACAGTGCATAAATCATGTTAGAACTTGGTACAGTGTCTTCATTTTTTTAATTCACTTTCTTACTTACCAGGCACAGTCCACTTCTCTTGGATTCACCAGCCTTCTTGATGATGGCCTCAATTACTGCAACCTCTACAACCTGCTGTCAGGTGAGTCAAGAAGTCCAGATTGTGTCATCTTTCACACTGGGAACTCTAAAACTATTTTTAAAAAATCACAGTGCTCACATTATTTGTTGTAGTGCCACTGCTTTATATACTTAAATGATAAAATTCAGTGCAATCCCTGTTTACATAGAGACAAAGTAATATGAGACATGAATGTGAAATGAACTTATTTCCATCCATGTTTTGATTCTAGCAAGTGGACTCACCTCAGCGCCAGGCTTCATGGAGATAACCAGTGAATGGGCTTGCCTTGGCTATGGACTCGCCACCTGTAAAGCCTAACAAGCATCAATTTTGAAATTGATTAACCAATAAAAGGCAAGATTTAGTAAGATTTAAAACCCTAGTTTTCAAGGGTTTCTGGCTGTTTCTCATAGTTTATATAGTAATATGTGACTGTACACTAATACATCCTGTATATGCCACTGCCTATGAGCTAAGAGTAATATCAATAAAATGTTGCAATTGTATTATGCTCCCTGTGTGTTTTTATGTGTGTTGTCTCATCCTGCAACTCAGCGTAGAAAGTGAACAGCCTTGAAGAACAATCTGGTTTGACACGCCTGTCATTTTTCCCATGCATTCATTTCCCATAACTCCCTCCTCTTCTTTATGCTTGACAGGAATATTGGTGTTTGTTAAATGTCAACAATTTTAGAAAAAAGAGTATTCAGACTGGTGGTATAGACTGTCACTGCACAAGTACCCATTCCTAATCCATGTACACATAGGCCTAAAATTAGAGGGTGCAGTAAGGTTTTCACGCCAGGTAAAGATCCTTCACACAGCTATCTATGTTTCACACAGCTATTACATAGGGAACACAAGCTAAAATGACGACACACCATATATGAGAAGAGTACAAAGTAATATCATATGTATGTTATCGTAATATAATATTGGAGTTCAAAATATGAGTCAACAGCTTTTTTTTGGTGTAATAGAGTCAAAATCAATGGAGTGCAGATGGTAAGAATGTTTAAACTCGATGAACGACACAGCACACAGAGACCTGCTAACATCTGAGCTTTGTTAGCAATGGAAAAGGGTACAATCGGCATTCACACAATAAGTAAAGTGACTCTGCGGGAGACGCAGGTATTTATTTGCGCCGGAATTGAAGTAAACACGAAACCTGGGTGAACCCACAAATTGTCGTCCCTTTTCCCGCTGTAATGTCTTCCAGTGCAAACAGACATTGTAGACAGACCTGCCAAGTGTCCAGCATGGTGCTGTTAAACCAGAAACACCATGGACACAGTGCGCTTCAGGATGAAAAAGTGAGCTGCTGCCCCAAAATATCTTTTTAAAATCACCAATCGAAGTATGTCACACTTTTAGTGGAGCACCAACTTCGAGATGAGACATCTCCATTTTACCAATTTGCACAGTGGCTAGCAGCTCACTCTGTCCCCCCTGTGTCTGTGTGCATGTGATGACATCGCTCCTTGCAGTTATGTGTCCTCAGTCAGAACAGAGAGGAAAACTTCACTGGCATTGGAAAAGGGGTCAATTGGTTTTTATTAGCGGATTTACCTGTGTTTAAAAAATATGCTTAAGTATGTTAAAGTATGGACCACTTTAGTGTGTTGCTGGGTTTGCTTGTTGAAGGTCCTCCTGACTTTCTCACATACAGATTGAGGATATTGTTGCATTTACTCTTTTCTTCACCTCCAGTAGTGTCAGTTTTCATCATGGATCTTGTGGCTGATTTCACAAAGGTCCAGTTAAGGTATCCACAAGCTTTAAGTGCATCCCTCTGTAACTTATATTCCAGTGGGTAGTGAGAATCGTAGAGTTGAATTGTTTCCCAACAAAGGTCCTAGGATGGGGGCTGAGTGTTTGGCAATGTTATAGGTAACTGAGCTGATGCTGCTGCTGATGGGCCTGAGGGGTCTCCTTCTTTGTGAACCTTGAGGAGTCCATATATGCATGGGATGGCTTGTCCAGGATACCAGTGATTATATTGTTGACACTCTGTGGTTTGGTCCATCTGTCGGTTCTGTAAACATTCTGTTACCTTCTTTTTATAGCCACTGGTTGGGTCTCACCTCCATGTTTCATATGTGTAGGTATTGGGTCAGGTTAGGGTCAGGGTTAGGGTGATGCTCACCATGGATCCTCACATACAACACACATTTCACTTACTTATATTTTACAAAAACATTTTTACAATGTTATTACCAATATGTTTTCAATGACTCCTTAATTTCTCTTAACAGTAACTGAACTAAAACTGCTCAGTGTCCCCCCTGTTTTGTCTTTTTAAAGAGTATGTATACCTTTTTATGTTACATGATAAAATGATATATTAATTTAACAAATACTCTTCTTGTTCAGATTTTTCTCAAAGGTAAAATTTACTCCTCATATACTTTCTTTTATACTCTGTGTAAAATTCACAAAGATATTTTAAAAAAGTATGAACAAGTTCTTTAAAAAGAAAGAAAAGAGAAGAGACACCCCGAAGGACCTCTCCTTTTCCCACAGCTCACAGTGACCATATAAACTACAAATTAGGAGTGTAAAATCACTTCATTCTCCATTAACATGGAGTGTTAATGGAGTGCCTGATGATCATTCACAAAACAGGTGACTCTTGGCTTCTTTGTTGAGTTACGCACTGTATGTGGATCTGTTAAATCAGATTTAGGAAGCCAGGTTTGAGAGAAGATGAGCATTCATCCATTTTATTATTCTCTCACAACTCATGGGTAAGACAAAAAATAATTAGACTAATGAATGCTGCTCTTTTCTCAAATTACAACAATCCTGATATTTTTGGTTTTATTTTCCCAGATGTATTGAGATATATTTCTTATATTTCTTCCACAACTCTAATGCAATTGAAGCGAGTATTTAGCTCATGGTGCCTGGACTGTTTGAGTTTTTAAAAAGTTGACTGTGATGTGCAGTGACGATTCTAGAGTCCGTTGGGGCCTGAGGCAAATAATTGCCAGGGGGTCCCTCCAGTCAGCATTCATCACCATTATGTAATAAATACTCTGACGCCACCGGAAAAAAGGTACAATATGTAAACACTGTAAATATAAAGAATATGGAAAAATGTGTAAATTTTATAAATAAAAACCGAAATAAACAACTAATTAGATTCAATGTTGGCACTTTGTGAATAACCCATATTATAAGGTTAGTGCTCATCAGCACATAAAGGGAGGCTTCCTCCTCAGTGGCATCAGCAACTTAACAGTTTTCTCACTCTATTAGTGACTTTTAAGACGCCTTTAGCTACTTTCTTTCATAAAAGCAGGTGGTGACATATCAAGCAACTTTTTGGACAGACCTTGACTTCTCTCCTTCTCAGTTTAGTTTAAGTTTAATTTTCTTTTGTCCAGATAGACAGAGTTGACAATAGTGAATTAATTCCAGTGCTCTATTCATGATACTTCAGTTAAACCGTCTATGCAAGAGCCTGCATAACGTTTTTTTTATGTTAGGCTGTAACATTTAGATGCACATTGAGAAGTTGCTTGAAAAAAGTAGATCATTATATAGGTAGTAACAGTTTAGTTTAATCTAATTATCTCTAGAGTCTAAGGAAAATCTTGTATGTGCAGGCTTTACTGAAAATAGCTGGCAACACTGCTTCTGAGATGTTGTTGGTAATTGTCCAGGGGAGTTTTTCTACTGATAAGTCATTGAAAATTATCAGTTGGTTTTTTAAGATGGAGAAGGCTGCATTTTGAGATGCTGCTGTGAAATTAAGTTTGTCAGACCTTTGGGGACCTCTAATAGCCTGGGGCCCCAAGCAGCTGCCTGCCTTGCGTGTTTACAAGCTGCATCTCCGGTGATGTATCTTTCCATAAACAATATCCTGGATAATATTTCACAGATGTCATTTTGACCAGTTTTTAATGGAATGACTTTCTGCCAAAGAAATAGTCTGAAACATTGCATTTTGACACCACCAGGTAGGATAGAAAATATGTTTTGATGTTATTTTGATGAACTTACCCTTTAACTTAGGAAAAGTGCTGGATCAAAAAAGGAAGGGCTGACTTCTAATCATTGTTGTTTCTCTCATTCCATTGACATTACATTACACTCATTTGGCAGAGGATTTCGTAAAAAAGTTACCTATAATAAGTACATTAAAATTTCACAGTAACAAGAGTTAGATGTCATCAAAGACTGGGTATGCACCCTCTCAAACAAAATGATAGCATACAGTACAAGTGCTTCAAGTTTCTCCTTTTAAATCTATTTTTAGGTGAGAAGTACGTATTAGCTTGAACTGTGGTGTAGTCTTTAAAGGTGGGGGTGGGACTACACAATAGAGGATAGGCAGTGACTTACTGACCTAAATGAATGACGTGAAGGGCCCTCCAACCATGGAATGGTTTCATGACCACCAAGTCATATGTTTTGTCAAATCAGTTTCAAGGATCATTACTGGCCCTCATGACAAGCCTGTTATTTTGCATAAATTGGCCTGCAAGAGAATCATTCACTCAGCCAAACCTCAGCCACCAACGAGCACACTCTCAGCAGCCACTCTGCATTACAGGAAGAAGCAACCTGCCTGACTTCACCATGAGGACTCTGCTGCTGGCCTCTGCTCTCTTTGCAGGCCTTTTTGGCTCCTCGGCTGCTGTCCCGGTCCCTCCGGCTCCTGCTCCTTACAGTGCCTTCTGCAGAACAGTATGGTAGGCTTGTTTGTCATTTTGTGCCTCTGTATACGAATTTGACTTCAAAAGAGTTTTTTTTTATTGTCAGGAACACTAACTATTGTCTCAAATAAAAGCTTGAAATTCTCTATATTTTCACATTTAAAGCTTGAACGTGTCCAAACTGTGTTACACTCTCTTTCCTTCTAGGCTCTTTGCAATACCTTGTGCTGAGGTCAGCACCACAATCGTGCAACAGATTCAAGCTTTCAGCCCTCTGATTGGCTGTGAGAAATGTCAGTATATGGTAAGAACCACTCACCTGTTTACATAAATGGTCTTTTTGATTGATCAAATTCCAATAAATTATATCAGTTTAAAAAGAAATACACAAAAAAATTATTTACCAGTGTTAAATATCAAGATTAAAAAACAATAAATCTCTTTCTCTTCTAGCTTGTGTCAGCCACCCCTCTATCCGTCAAAGCCAACCACACTTCCATCGTTGGCCTTCAGGCTGAGAGCTTAACCTTCACCTTCAGTCCCACAATAACTGGTGGCTGCCGTGTGTCTGTAAGTAACAGTGACGCTCTTTTTTTTGACAGTGGCTTGCACTATTCAAGTGGCAAAAGGAAAATATTAACTGACACAGCAGCGAGTTGTTTGTTTTGTTTTATTCTGAATAATAATTTACATATCACTGATAAGCTGTTTTATTGCAATGACATATCTGCATTAGCTATTAGCTAGCTAGTATATTCTCTGCCAACAAGACATGCCTTAACGTTCCACCTTCCTATCATCCGGAAGATGGACTCACACCATCCATACATGTAAATGGGTCACTAATATGTATTTTTATATAATAAATTGTAGGCATGATGTATGGGCTTCCACTTCTTGTGAACTCACAATGAAGCAGGCCAATATTTATAGACATTTAATGGGCAACTGTCTTGAAGCCCAAAGTCCCAGGGGACCCTGAAAGCACCAGTCTCACCGTGTGTCAACTGGTGTGTGCTGATGGAGGAGGAGGGTCCCTGTTTCAAACACTAGTAATTTTACCACATGGCAAACCTGGGGCCATAGAACTACACTCTTCACAGAGGATGGGTCGAACAAGATTGACAGGGGCCCGAATATTTTTTGTCCACGGGCCACCTAGCAGTTTAACCCTGCTATGGATGAATTTCTGATGTAGCTAAAACACTTATTTAGTGATTGGGAAAGCTGTCATAAATGTTTTGGAAACTGTCAGTAAAGTAATCATAGGCACCCTAATATAATTCAACATTTACTAAGCTTAATTACTTACTTATTTGCTTATTTACCAGGCACGGTCCACTTCTCTTGGATTCACCAGCCTTCTTGATGGTGGCCTCAATTACTGCAACCTCTACAACCTGCTGTCAGGTGAGTTCAGGAGCCAACGTCTTTACCCTTTATATGAAAATGAATGATCTTTCCATGTCTACAGCTCCATATGACTGGGAAGTCTGACACTATTTGAAATGATTGTTGCTCTTGTAAGAAAACAAGATTACACATGCATGTGGAATGATCTAATTTCCATCTATGTTTTGATTTTAGCGAGTGGACTCACCTCAGCACCAGGCTTCATGGAGATCACCAGTGAATGGGCTTGCCTGGGCTATGGACTCGCCACCTGTAAAGCCTAAAACAGTCTTCAATGTTGAAAGTAGTTGACCAAAAAAGGAAAGATGTTGTTAAACCATGGATATCATACATATGGTGACATCAACAAACAAAAATGCTCTGAATCAGTCTTGCTACCTTGATGAAGTTTGAAATATGTTTTTGCTGAGGTGGGTGGGCATGAATATCTTTGGCTTAATACTTTGAGAACCACTGTTGTAGAGTAGTACTTACTGTATGACCCTACATAGGAAAGAAATACTAATAAAAAAAGTTGAACTTTCATGATGTTTTCGTTTGTTTGTAGTGTTTTTCTGTTAACATCCAGCAACTGAACATGTAGAGGGAGCCATGTAACAGACTCTTTTAATATTCTTTCCAAGAAGGGGAGCAAGTGATAGGGAACATCAATTGCTCCCCTTCTTCTCTGAAGCACCCACTTTTCCCTCTTCTTTCCAGTAAAGTGGATTTACCACTTCTCATGCAAGACACCACATTTTCTGGGTTTTTCAGTGTTTGGTGGTTTTGAGAGGCGATGAAGATGGCCAATGGCAAGAAACACAACATACTGTATATCTGCATTCATGGGATAATTAACAAGTCAATAGTCCTCCAAACAATAGGCCCACCACAGGAGCTCTGAGGTAAATGAGCATAGACAATTGCCTGATAAAACACCAGAAACAGACAGGCCAAAGATTTCTTTTCTTTGGGTCAACCCCTGACTGGAAGGTCACATGTTATAAGCAATAAAAAGAAATAGGATGAATGTTCACGGTTGATAGATAATGTGAATAGAAGTAAGTCAGAAGTCCAACCCACACTGAAAATTGCTTCAACTTTGCAGTCTTGCTCTTCTACACCATTAGCTGCTGCATTTAGAGGTCAGTTTCAACTTCAAACAAGTAAACATGTATGCATACATAAATTTTCCACCACTTATTACGGTCTGGCTACCAGGATGAATTCAACATACTTTTTCTCATCAAGTCACAAATATTGCGTATTTACGAGATGTCAAGCCAACTTTTCAGGTACTTCAGTCTCGTTATATTAGTGCTGCATCTCATCATGGTAAATATGGTATAACACTATAAACATGCACAAAGATACATGTACATAACTTGCATTTACTCCAACTGCTGTGACTAAGGGCTTGAGTAGAGGCTACTTGCAACAAGACCTATAGCCCACATCCTTGATCTGATCAATTTTCATCGGCCATAATGGTCCTCGTGACAAGCCTTGATCTGAATTTTCCTCGGAAATGTATCCACTTGCTCACTCACAAGCTCAGGTTACATCAAGGGTACACATAAAACTCCTCCAGTGTCATTGCAACCATGAGGACTGTACTGCTGACCTCTGTTCTCTTCGCAGGATTGTTTGGCTCTTCAGCTGCCAGTCCTGTACCCATTCCTCACAATGCTTTCTGCAGAACACTCTGGTAAGGCTCACCGACATGTCTTTATTGTAGGTTTCTTTGTGTCTTTGTGTTCAGACAGATGTTCTGTCAAATGGAAATAATAAACAGTAGATACTATAAAAACATGCACAGGAAGTCAGTTGCTGCTGCTTTCTACCATTTCAAGAGTAATGTGCCCATACTGTGATAATTGCTGTCTTCCTCCAGGCTGTTTGCGCTGCCTTGTGTTGACGTTGGCTCCAAACTAGTGCAGCAAATTCAAGCCTTCAATCCTGTGAATGTCTGTGAAAAATGTCAATATATAGTAAGTTTCGTTATTTTTTAAAAGCAAAGGCAATGTTTAAAATTAGTTATATTCCCATATAAAGGACATTGGAAGATTCATGTTTGTGTTTCTCTGCTCATCATAATTCAAAATTCTGGCCAGTTGCTACAGAACTGGTACTTATTAGCCGTAATATTGCTTCTTTTAAATAATGTGTTGTCCAGAGATGTTCTCTTTAATATTTCCCCTGAAAACAAACAGTACATGGGCAAAAGTATGTGGACCCCTTGTCCTCTGGGTGCTTTTATTCTGCAGCTGTCATTCATGGTTCGGGTTAGGTCCAATTTAGGGAAATCTTAATGCTACAGCATACATGAATATTTTTTTGGTAATTGGTTGCCTCCAACTTTTTGGCAACAGTCTGGGAAAGGCTCTTTCCAGTTTTATCTTGACAGTGCCCCCGTGCACAAGGAGTTATCCTGGTTTGTGTGGAAGAAATTGACTGGCTTTTCAACATGCCCACTGATTGTGAAGTTTCAACAGCTCAATATCAGTGGACAACGTCACCGATGCTCTTGTGGCTCAGTAGGAGAAAATCTTGTAGAAAATCTTCCCAGAAGAGTGGAGGTTGTTATAGAAGCATGATAATGCCCATGGGTTTGGAATGAGATAGAATAATCAAGTAATCATGTAAAGTTTGGATGTAGACTTTATTTGTATGTCCACACACTTTTGGCCAGTTAGTTTTCAATATGTTGAAACAGTGCAAAATCATATCATTAGATCATATATTAGATAGGCTATAATATATATGTATAACCACCTCTGTTATCCTCTGTTCCAGCTTGTTTCAGCCACCAACTCATCTATCCATGCCCACCACACTTCCCCAGACAACCTGTGTGTTGAGAGCATAGACTTCACCTTGCATAGGACTGTGCTGACCGACAGCTGCCGTGTGTCTGTGAGCCACTCTAAAGTTCAGTCCTTAACATGAATTACTTCCCTAAATCGAGAGAATAACACATAACAAGCCTTTCGTGTTTGTCTAAAAAAACAGGCTCAGTCTGTTTCTCTCACAAACACCAGCATTCTTGACAGTGGCCTCAACTACTGTAACCGCTACAACCTACTGACAGGTGATTTTTTTTTTTTTCTAAAAGAGGTTAATTATTTTGTGTTATAAAACCAAAGTTAGCTTCTCAAGTTTAGTCTTTGCTGTTCTGAACACACATTCCTTCCTATTTGTGGATGCATTGTGTGAAAAACATTATGATGTGAAATAATCTGATTTCCACTGATCTGTTTGTGAATGAATCCTTTGGTTTTAGCGAGCGGCCTCAACTTAGCACGAGGCTTCATAGAGATGACCAGTGAATGGGCTTGTCTTGGCTACGGATTCGCCACCTGTAGAACAAGCTGGAAATAATATAAGTAGACCTACAGCTTGTTGCATCATGCTTTGTGCTTTGCCAAATGTATACAAATGATCCAATCCATGCTGATGTGTGTCATGATAGGCCCTCTACCTGTGACTCTGTTCTTCACACCTAAGTAATTCTGTAGTGATTGATACATGTGACGTATAAGAATTCTCATTAGATATAGTTAAATGTCATTAATTGTTATTGTCATTATTGTTAATATAATATACATTTCATGTCATTCAAAGTACATAAAACCAAATAAAGTAAGAAATAAAAGCAATCATGTGAGCATCATGGATAATGTCGAAGGTCTACTGACATTGAATGAGCTGCCATGTCTGTAGTCATCATCACCTTCGACATCAGATAATAAGAACAAATATTTTCATTGGAATTTTCAACCCTGCTTTTATACTCTGTGAAATCTCTATAGTATTCATCTACATGGTGAAATGTAGGGTGGTCATTCACAAGTCAGATGACCTTTTCCAGCTGGCTGGGCATCAGGAGGCTTGTCACTCAATTTTGACTCATCTTGAAATAGAGGACAGCAGTGGATGTCTACATATATAGAATAAAAAATCCACAGAAAATTAACTGATTTATTTAGTCACCTTAAAGTGTGAATCTGGACAACAGGAAATGTTTTCATTTATATTAGATGTGAAAGTAATTGTAGATGTGAAAATGGTAAAAGCAGCAGGTAAACTGGAAACATATAGCTCAAAGCCAACACACACACACACACACACACACATACATACACACACACCACACACACACACAAATGCAATAAAGCACTAATTTCAGCTGTGTAATCGGTGTTATGTTAAATAGCACCTTATTCCTCATCCCCATCACACAAACAGACACACAACCAGCAGAGTGAGGGAAAACAACAACAACAACTTTGTATAATTTTCTCATGAATTGTATAATTTTGTAAACATAGCAGTTATGTGGAAACATAATGCCCAGCCTTTATGTGTGATAATACATTGTTGTGCCGGACAGGAAAGAGCAGCTAAAGAAAAATGACAGCAAATTCAGCACAAATAATCACCGACATTTGAAACTCTGTGCCATGGTTGGAGACAGTGATATCTTCAGTTTATGGTTTACAGCATGTCTAGAACTTAAATTAAAGCTCAGTCACTGTAACTTCATTATCAGGTTAGGTCAGATATATTTGTGCCTGCGGGTAAATTTGATTTGCAGTAAAAAAAGGGTCATCAATCTTACACACACACATTTACCACAGCACAGACAACATCACGTGCACAAGGTAAATAAAAATTAATTAATTAATTAAGTAATTAAACATTGCTTCTTTCCACTATTACTACAACGTATTCATATGAGTTATGGCTGCTGGAACAAAGCTCTTTGAAACAATGAACCTTTGACCAGAAGGAAGAAGCTGAAATTTACTGTTCAAAGGGGTCGTCATTTAAAATCAAGCCAGTTATCTGCTGCACCAGCCTGGTGTACAGGTGAACCTGTGACTCACCAGTCAGCTCATTGGACCATTTAACAATTTGATTCAGAGAATTCCACCTCTTCAAAGATAGGTTTCCAAAGCATGATACCAAAGAAAAAGATACAAATCGATCCAACAAAAGCAAGAAGGTGGAAGGAGGTCATCACGTTTTCTTGTCAATGTGGAAATAGGACAGCTTCCTCAGACACAACTAAAATCAACTATCACATCTTTTGTCTTTGATATGTTTAGTTGAAAGATATGATCATTGGTTTTAGAAGACGTGCCAACATAAGTCACTATCACAGATGTGACACTGAGTACCTTTCTCCAGCTGGCTGAAGGAGTCTTTTGAGAAGGAAAACATGGATTGTTGTTTTATTGTTAAAGAGTCTCGTGGATAGTGTGGCAAAAGCAGAGTGTCGTGGATCAGGCTTTTGTATGGATAATTACTTTATAGTCATACTTTATTTGTTTGACTAGTGGGGTCATCTGATCCTGGGCACAAAGTGTACTTTCTGATCAAATTTTTTGCTCCTTATTGTTTAGTGTATAGCACCATCCTGTGTTAAGTTCAAGAAGGTTTCGGGAAGATGGTTGCATCAGAGATGTTGGTATGTCTGGCAACAAGAATGGTATTGTGCTCAAAGTCCAATATTTAGTCAAACAGTAACTTCTCCTGTCTGCTTTATAGTTTAACTGTCAATATGCTTTAAACTGTAGCCTGTGTGAGATACTTCCTCGAGAAGCATGTCATGGGAGGCAAATTCTAACAACTGTGTTTAGCTGCAGCATTAATGATCAAATCTGTCACTGATGAAATTATCAACAACAGCCAAATATTGATCATTTCCATTCTTTGTGCGGGAATTTTAAGATAAAATCAGCTGGTTTCAGTCACTGTTGCCATCACATCGTCTGATTAGTTTGAAAATGAAATCCATAGATTCTAATTTTGTAGATTAGTACACCAGCAAATGTACCGTAATTACATTTGTGTCCCACAGGCAAACTGATCCTTCAAAAACAGCATAGCTTATTAATTCAGAGCAGAAGTTCCTGTGTTATAGCAACAACACATGATTTTTAGCCATGTGAACATAGCTTTTATTTTGGAAATCCATTCTTTTCTTGTGTGACAAGACAGAAATGTCAACCATTACAAAACACACATTTCAGATTTCACAATCATTTGCAGGAAGAAAGTCCAAATCCAAGGCAAAGCCACTCGTTGGTGTACTCCATGAAGCCTGGAGCTTTAGTAAGTCCACTTCCTGTACAGACAGGAGACGCAAAACAATCAGTGATGGTGCTCAATATATACATTTTAGGATTGGATTCTGACTGTGATTGAAGTAGGAAAATACCTAAAATACATCTTTTAAAGACAAGATCAACAAAAATAGTGCAGTTCAGTGTGTGAAAACTTACCTTGTATTACATTGCGGAGGTTACAGTAATTGGTGCCATTATCAAACAGGCTGAACCAGAATGCAGACTCGGATGAACCCTGAACCAAAGAAAACATGTTCATTACATTACATTTTTTAAGTTACTCCTCTAAAATGAGTCACAGATTTTTCTGATGATGATTAAATCTATGTCTTACTTGTACGTGGCAGCCCAGGCCCGTAGATATGGCGCTCATGGTGAAGTTAACTCTCTCGACCTGACCAACCGCAGAAGTGTGGTTGGCCTGAATTAGGACTGAGCTCACTGAGCCAAGCTGGAATGGAAACCCAGAAGAAGTATTTTGTAAATCAGTATTAACTACATTACAGCAATTTCAGTCACTGAAATAAATCAGTGTTAATATATAAAGTTCCTCTTTAACAACTTTCTTACCTTATAAGAGCCCATGGCTTTCATCTGAGTCACGATGGCCATGTTGACTTGGTCACACGGCACTGCAAGCAACCTAGGAACAGAAAGAGTAAAACAATCTATATATCAATCTATGTAATTTATATATACAGCATGTTTGGCCTTTTTCTCATTAGTATCTTATATTGCCTCTGTGTTCACACTGCATGGAACACTGGAAAACGAAATGAAAAACTCAATTCTTACCAGACAATCCTGCAGAAGGCGTGTGTTGTGTCGGTTGTTTGGCTGCTTGTGATGATGCTTATTCCCAAAAAGAGAACGCAGGCCACAACCAAAGTCCTCCCAGCCATGATGAAGTTTGTTCCTTGTTCCAGGGGCAATGTTCTCACAGTGTGTGAATGTTTCTGCTCCTGGGGTTTATATAGAGCACTGCATGAAAAGGAACAACTTGGCTTGTCACATGGACCCGTGGAAAAGTGATTTGCATGACACTTCACATGAACATCGTCTTATCTTTCAAACCATCAGGGTCAGATCCAACCGCCTCAACCCAGCAGGGGCATCTGGGACAAAAATGCCACTTCATCCTCGGCATTTTTGCTGAAAAAATGATTTACACAATCCAAAATTGTTGTCTATTAATTTTCATTTTCAGTTCAGTTCAGTTCAGTTTCCGATTAACCGACCACATGGTTAACCTCTCATCTGGTTTGAATGTGGAGGTGTAAGAATTGAAGTCTAAAGAGCTTTTTAATCCTTTCCTACAGTCAAAAAATATCTAACTGTAATAGTAAGAACATGCAAGACCATACTTAAGTGTGTCTTTGAGCTTGTGTTCATTGGCACATCTCTTTCCATAAACTTACCTCAATCTAAAAGTTGTTCTTCAAACCTGCTCTGTATGAAGCAGCTACTGGCTTTTACTTCCCTGTATACTGTGGACATGGCTGTTCACATACATTTATGTACTTTTGGTCTGGGGCTTCATGGTTTGGGTCAGGCCTCTTAGTTCCAGTGATATCGTAATAATACATACAGTGATGTTTTAGACAATAATGTGATTCAAACTTTGTGGAAAGAGCTTCAACATGAAAATACACCTGGCTCATATCCAAAGTTAGGCCTGTGAAGAAATCCACTGCTGAAGAGCTGGCTTGCCAACTGATCTGAACCATATCTAATGGCTTTAGGGTGAAGTGTAATGCCAACTGAGAGCCCGGCCTTATCGCCCAACATCGGGCTGACCTCACCAATGCTCTTGTGGGTGGAAGGGAGCAAATCCTCACAGCCAGGTTCCAATATCTTGTAACAAGCTAACCTGGAAGAGTGGAGATTGTTACAGCAGAATATTAATGCCCGTGGTTTTCAAAAGAGATCTTCAACAGTTGTATATGAGTGTGATGTTAAGGTGTTGACGTCCTTTTGGTCACGTAGTGTATACAATATGTTGATTCTTTCTAAGTTTCAGAGTAAGTCAAAACTGAAAGCTTTATTTTCATCAACTGATTGTATCCTGCTTCTTGGTTGATACTTATTGATTCTTTTCCTATATAGTAGTATATCTGTACATTGTAGACACAGTTTTCAGCTATTTTAACTGAATACTGTCAACACTGATTTTTTTTGTTGTTGTTTTTTTTAAAGCACAGTTCATATGGAGTATAAGGCAGAAGTTAACAATAGAGATACTCTGAAGACTCCCGCCCTCTGAATAAAGATAAAGCATAATGTTGATCACATTTTCCTGTCTGTGTATCATCCCGAAACATGTGCCTCTTCTTAAACGCTGTGGTTACAATTCATCAGTTTCACTGTTGTCATAATTCATGATTGCACAGTTACTTCTTGAAACAATCATGGCTATTGATTCATCACGCTGGAGGCTCTGGACAGCCTAGTCAGCACTGAAAATGAGACAAAGAGCAGAAACAACAAACAGAATACCAGACTAAACCACTGGCTTTTATTGTCATTCATGTCATTTAAATTGACTGAAGGCACCCCAGCCTCCCCCTCAGGCAGGAGGAGTACAATGTGCACATTTCTACTTTCAAGTAGATCACTTTGAGTGGTTGTTAAGACTAGAAAAGCGCTATATAAATTCAGTCCATTTACCATTTGCATGGGTGGGCTACTATAAAATAATATTTACAATGATTTAAATAATTACAGAAAAAATGAGATATACCAGAATACCAGGGCTTTTTGTTCACATCAAACTGCAAAATACATGCCTCCTCTTTGCCTGCAGAGGGCACCAGATTACAACACTCAGCTGACATCCTCCCCCTGCTAGCTTGAAGTCAGTCTTTTTCTTTCAGTACAGTATATACAGCAAATATATAAATGCAGAAAAGAAAAAAGAAAATGCTGTGTTCATAGGTAGATCAGCAGTGAGTTTAGAGCATATAGGCCATGCTTTCAGTACATTTGTATGTCATATCTGATGGTTCTTCTATCAGGAACAGACCAGGCAGTAAATCACAGCAGGGTCCACAAAATTACACAAACTCAAATCCCCTTTAATGTCGGCGCTGTTTCTCAGGCGGCCTGTCCACATGGGAGAGCGCTGTTTTAGTCATCCCCTCTCCTTGAGAATCTCCCTGTGGCCGTGTCCGTCTGAAACGTGTCTGCCATGCAGATGAACGAGAGTGACCATCTTCTCTTGTCACTAATGAGGAACCCTGCAGTGGGATGGTGCACATGAGTAAGAGCACTCCAAAAACCCATTTAGCCGAGGGAGTTTGTGTAATTTTTGAGTCAGTAAATTCATGTTGCATCCCTGCTGCCTTCAGACATATCAGTGGCTGACTGTGCTGATTTTGTCTTTCCGCTCATTATCAGTAGCGTTTGCTTAACATGTTGATATATTAGTGGTTTTTAGTTTTTTATCAGTATTTCACAGATCTTCATGATCTGTGGTTTGTCTTTTTGGGCCTTATGTAAGAAATCTAGCGTTAGCATCATTTAAATCTGCTTCAGTACATTGCATATATTTCTTAATTAATTTCTGTTTAATAAAATTACAACAAACTAAGTGAAACAAAGCACAGTAAAGCTGGGAGGAAAGTAAGTCGTTAAGTAAAGCTTATTGGTATGGAACCTCTCTACATCAGATGTTTCACAAAGTTCTTCACAATAAAAGAAAAAAGCTATGTATAAAACACAGATATAATATAAAAAGTGACAAATAAAATGGAGATATAAATAATTGAAGCTAAGCTAAAGTAAGTCTAAACAGGTGGGTCTCGGGCTGCTTTTCAAAGGTTTCGAAAGGTCTTAATTCCACACTTCCTGTTTCCAAACAGGTTTAAAAAATTACACAAATTAAAATAGTCACTGCATGTGGCCCCCGACCACCTTCCACTTCTTCGCTTATAAAGACATGAAAGCTTTCTCCAGCCTTGAACATGAAAACTAAACACAGTATGTTTCCTTTAAACCGCAGCTGTTGCTCTGTTCTACAGAGTAGTCATCTTGCCGACAAACGGATGGCACACGCTCCACAGTATGAGGATGGTCGATTGCTCACCCAATTGCAGGGATGGTCAGTGCAATGGTGACTGTTCACAGGGCAGTTCCCTGCAACAGCAGACCAAATGCTGCTGTGGGGACCATCTGCTCAGTGTACAGCACAGAAACAAAGAGTCACAGTCTGTCTCCCAAACCCTGCATCATCTTCACATGTTCTCCTCAAATTACTAAAACATGATATTTGCCAGATTATAAGGGACAGCTCATTACCCATTTGCTGGTAAATGAATTTAAGACTCTAGGTTTGTATGTAATTTATTGTGGTTGTGTAAATCTATGAATCTATTGAATCACTTGTGCTTTCAAGTTAAACAGTTTGATACCACTGTCTAATAACCCACCATTTATAAAGGGTTTATACATTCTAAGTAATTGCTTTAATAACTCATACTAAATAAATTAGTAATGCTTAATGGTCATCAATCACAAAAATCTTGCAGTTGCCAGGTTTTGGATGGTGTTCATCCTCCTTCAGGATAACTCTTTCCCAGGAAAACCCCTCCAACGTACTGTTTGACCTCTGACCCTTTGTGCTGCAGTGCATCTTGCTCTAAGTCCAGTCATTAACAGATCTTTAACATCTGCTGACTTGATGGATTGTTGTAATAACTCTTTATCAATGTATTTAACATTTAAAGGTGCAGATGATTTGCAAAGTTTTGTTGCTGGCTTAGTGAAATGTCAGAAACTCCTCATGGCCCTTTATGAATAACTGTATCAATGAATTGACTATCGATGACTAAGCAGCCGGAGAGATATTTTTTACAGTCTTGTTACCAAACATTTTTATTAATGGTTTCTACTATCTCATCGTTAAATGATTTATTAACCCCTTAAAAAGCCATAGGCTACAACTTTATTGGTTAGTATCCACAATTTATTCGTGTATGTATTATGTTAATGTTTTGCTTTTATTTATTTATGTATCTGTTCTCGCACATTGATCTACAAAATGTGTCAGTGCTAACCAAAAACGCTACTTTTCAACTCCTAAATCAGCTTTTAAAATAAGATAAGATATTTTCTCCTTACGAGATATCTTTCAACAATTAAATGTAACCAAAATTTAAAAATAAAGTAAAATATAAGAGTCACAAAAACATATTTTAAAAAAACCGTTATATTTCTGTAGGCTAATAAACTCTAATAAGAAACATACAAAGATATATATATATATCTCATATATATACCCCATGGATGTATTATAAGACTCACGTCGCAGAGCTGCTGTCAGCGGTACTGAACTCTCTTAAAATCTCGCGATGGCTCGCACTTGTCGCGACGTGTTGCTGTGCCCCTAATAGACCGTCGAAAGCGGAGCTGCTGGGTGTGCTCGGCTGGTGGTAGACGTGGAAGCAGAAACAAGGTCAGCTGTTTCTTGCAGCAGTTTAGCTACACTTCAGGGTTTAAGCTGAAGATAGTCGGAGTGTCCGTTTCCCTCCTGCTGCAGCCCTGACTTCACTGCACGTTGTTTAGGGTCATTTTCACCAGTTGCATGTTGTGCTTTCACAAAACGCTACTTTTTGTTAGTTAACTAGCACTATGCTGCAAGAGTTACTTATATTTTACAAAGTAGAGCAAATGCTTTAAGAGGGAAGGGAAGAAATACATTTAGACTTAAGTTGGACACACGTTTTAATAAGGATTAGGATTTGCATTTGGCAGTTCAAAGGTCTCTGCTGCACACACTTTACAGTGTGACTCAGCCTGGTCAATGAGTTGTCAGAGCTTCTTTTTCCAAACACACATTCCTGTTTTAAAGACCTGTTAAAGCTTCATCATTTACGGTATTTGTCTCGGCTGTCAATAAATCAATAATCTGTGTCCTTTCAGGCTGTGGCAGCATCATGTCAGAGTTGACTGGAAAGGTCCAGACTGTCCTGGGTCTGGTGGATCCGGACCAGCTGGGCCGCACAATGACCCATGAGCACCTGACCATGAGCTTCGAGTGCTGCTACTTCCCTCCTCCTCCAGGTGATGAGGCAGTGGCGGAGAACCCGTTCCACATGCAGCACATGTACTGGCTCAGGCAGAACCCTTACAGCTGCCACGAGAACCTGCTCCTGCAGCAGGAGACCAGCGCCGTGCGGGACGAGCTGCTGGCCTACAGGAAGGCCGGCGGGGGCACAATCGTGGAGAACACCACCACGGGCATCGACCGGGACCTGCCCACCCTGCGGCAGCTGGCCAAGGACACCGGGGTCCACATCATTGCAGGAGCAGGGTACTATGTGGACTGCACCCATAGTGAGACCACCAAGAAAATGAGTGTGGAGAAGGTGTGGCCCAGTCTGAGAGCGAGTGTAGCAGTGGCTAGTTTGGCCGAAATCTGGCGCACACACACTTTTGTCAGGAAGTTTAAAACAATTTTAAGTAAACTGTGGAAGCCTTATAAGTATGTGTGTGTCTGGAGTAGGACACTGGTCTGTATGTCTCAGTCACAGGGTAGTGAGAACATACTGCATCATTATTGTGCTGACAGTTTGATCTAGTCGCCCACTCTCTCGGCGCGTTCTGTGTTTATGTGCAAGGATTTCTTCTGTATCTTTTGATTGATTTCAATGGCTTTCTGGCTGCTCTATGAAAACCTTTAGAGATGCACTAAAATGTGCATGTGCCCTTTATGGACATTTAGATATTATCATTTTAATATGTTGATATGTCAGTGAATTAACCCCCGGATTTCCTGTGCAATAGCTCACAGACATCATCGTCAGCGAGGTGCTTCATGGCGCAGACGGGACAGACATCCGCTGCGGTGTGATTGGAGAGATTGGCACCAGCTGGCCCATCACAGAGAGCGAAAAGAAGGTGCTGAGGGCCACGGCTCGCGCTCAGGCTCAGCTCGGCTGCCCCGTTATCATTCATCCCGGCAGAAACCCTGCCGCTCCGGCTGAAGTCGTCCGGATTCTCCAGGAGGCTGGCGGTGACATCAGCAAAACTGTCATGTCACACCTGGACAGGTGACAAGTCCCTGAGAACAGTTTGCTTTTTAAGAATAAGTTCTTTATTGATTAAGGTTCAGAATTAAGGCCACATTTTCCATTAGCCCCAATCCGTGTGTCATCTTGCTACTTATCCAAGCAGTGTTTGTTTTTCTCCTTGGTTTTACTATAAATAAATATGTTACAATTGATTCTTCATAGATTTCAGCACATCTCCACGTGTATATATATTTAACTCTTTCTGTGCTGGAAGAAAAGCAGCAGTTATATGATAATCCATGAAATTATCTGCTCCTTATTCATCTTTTCACATTCCATAACTGGAAACATTTTCTTAGCTGTGCTTGTTGCAAGGAAATCTTGTTTACCAGAAACAGCAGTGACTAGGAGCGTAACTTCTGAACTCACACAGACATCAAATCTGCATGGAAATGTGTTTAAACTGATGTATTCTTTGAAAAAAAAAATCTGGTTGTTTTAGTGAAAATAAGTGAAAACTGAAAATGACTTTTTCTTTTTACAACACATCAGCTGAGTCACTATTACGCCGATCACTAGTGCACAGTGCATGATAAGGAAACTGGGAAAAAAAAACGTTTTAAGAGATATTCAGCACCTGGACTTTATTCTCCTTCTGTTCTCTTCCTGCAGGACTATATTTGATGAGGGCGAACTGCTGGAGTTTGCTAAACTGGGGAGTTACCTTGAGTATGATTTGTTTGGAACGGAGATGCTGCACTACCCGTATAACCAGGAGGTGGACATGCCCAGTGACAGCCAGAGAGTCAAAGCGTGAGTAACAGTGGTCAGGGTTAGAGCTGTCTTTTCAGAGTGACTTTTGTGATTGGATGCAACAGATCTAGATGACCACTCTGATGTGTCCCTAGTTGACCTTTAAATGTGCCCTCTGGGTTGGATCTATTTTCCTGAGAGAATCCCTTTATATTTTTTCGTGTACAGTTTGCGGTGTTAGAATTCACATCAGGACCATTTTATTTGAACTAAAACATCTTTTTTATTTAGTTTAACCCCTGTGAAGAGAAGTGTGTGTCCTACAGCTTATTCATAGAAACTGTGAGACATTGATCTCCCACCACAGTGTAGGGAGGAGTGTATGTGTCAACAGGAGGAGTGACGAATGAGTTGCGTCGCTTGAGATATTTCACATTCTCTGGCCAGACTTTTGTTTTCACACACACAAGACACGTTTAGTAACGCATGAAGGCCAATTGGCCGGTGACGTATGTTCTTAAGCGTAAAATGATCAGTTGTGTAATGGTCAAGACCTCTTAGTTTTCACAAGTTTCTTTGTTTGTGTTCAGCTTGGCACTCCTGGCAAAGGAGGGCCACGAGGACAAGATTGTGGTCGCACATGACATCCACACCAAGAACCGCCTGACCAAGTACGGAGGCCACGGCTACTCTCACATCCTGAAGAACATTGTGCCGAAGATGCTGATGAGGGGCATCTCACAGCACCAGGTGGATAAGATTCTCATCGACAACCCGAAACACTGGCTGACCTTCAAGTAAAGCCAAAAAAAAGAGACGAGAGGCAGGCGTTTGATGTAGTGATGATTTTATCCTCAGATGATGACAGTACAATGAACTTTTCTGAGATCTTTGCAATAATCACAGTCCAAAGTGAGTCATGAATGTGGTTTTGGGCCTTTAAACCAATAAGCTTACTCTGTCTTTGTCTTTAATTTCAATGTTCTTAAATTTATATCAAAGCAAAATATTTTGTGACTTTATCTTTTCAATGGAAAATAATTACAGGCTGTTGTTTCATCCAGCTGGAAGAGTTTTTTTTTTTTTACAGAGACCCTTATTAATTAAAGCTCAATTCTATATTGTAATTAAACATTATTCACTGTTGAAGCAAATTATATGAAGGAACCTTGTAGGATCACAGTGCCTCTCATTAGCCGTCTTGTTTTTGTCCCATTTATGCCACAAAAAAACAGCTTTTTCTTTCTGCAGAAATTTGAAAGCAATCTAAGACAAATACTCCCCGTTCTATGGAGGTATTGTCTACAGTGGTGCTCACAAATATGGTGCTAACTGATTTTTCAATTGCAGTGTCAGTGTCGTGGCTGCTGTCTCTGTATTTCTAAGTTACATTTCTGCAAACAGGCTTTATGGAAGGAAAATAATGAGCATTTTAGTCATCAGTATGCTGCTCTGCTCTCGACACATTGCGGCTTTGTTAGATGAGTTGTCCTGTCGCCCCTCAGTGGGTGCCAGGGTGTCTATGGGAGGCTGACTGTCTGGCAGGTCCAGATGAAGGACACATTCTCCTCTCACCTGGGAACAGGTGGCCTCACAGGGTGACTTCACCACATGATCAATGGCATGATCGCAACAGCTGACTTGTGCACCGTGAAAAACTATATAACTTTGATTTATCGTCTGTGAGGATGACAAGAGTGAGCCAGAGTGTTAAATTTTACGTTATATTTTACATTCAAGCTGACAGTCTTATCTGGAGGGGCTTAAAAAATCAGCAGGCAGATCGATGAACGTTGTTGATCTGAAGGAAACATTTCTGTCCGTGTGACTGTCCAGTTTTGTGATGGTGACTAACTATCAGACCACCCCGCTGCCCCAACCAGCTGTCGTATTGAGACAGACAAGAAAAATGAGTTGCGATGATGAGTTCGTGACAGTGCTTCAATGTGAACATCAGAATGGCCCTTTACAGATCTCTGTTTCTCTTTGAAATTGTTTTTTTTTTATGCTGCACAAGGTTAAACTGTTAATTTTTATAATCATGCATCACTACAGCTTTGAACATTTTCACTTAAAATGCAACAACTATCACATATTTTTAAGAAATAAAGGACAAAATGTGCACTAGCAACACTGTGAAAAGGGTGGGGATTATGTGAGGATCATTTTAGCTTCTATCCTTTAAGGTTAAAAGTCAATACATTGAACTTTTAATCTACATTCACTCGGTATGTGTGAGCCACAGCAGCTACAGTATGTTTGACATAACTTAATTTGTGAAGCGAGAGTTCATTCAAGTGCACTAACCAATCTGACAAGGGAATAATTCAACGCTGTACAAGGTAAAATTCATTATTACTATCCTGTAATTACACTGTAAGCGCATCACTATTGCAAAGTACAGTTCTTGTCTCTTTTTTTTTTCCCCGTATGACCTCCTCCACATCTTCCTTGACTCTTTTTGCAAATATGGAGATGGTGAGCTCTGTCTCTAATAATCCAACTGACACTGACTTGAGGCCGAGCAATGAAGCAAGCTATGTGCAGAGCAGATCCCCTCCCCACGGTAGATGATCTTCTGTGTCTCAATCAGCGTACAACATGAAGCCGGAGAAGGTGCTGTACTTGTTGTTGTTGCCCCCGTGTGCCTTCCCGCCATCCAGTTTGATGTAGATCTCGTCCCCGGGCTCTAGGTGCAGGACCACACTGTTGCTGGCGTAGTCGTAGTTCTGGTCGGCGTCTTGGGCAATGGCACTGGCTCTCACCTGGAAGAAAAAGGGTGTCATTTCTAGTGATGAAGTGTGCTTTTATTTTGACATCAGAGGTAAATTCACTTATAACAGGCCTGTTTATTTCATTTCAGGTGTTAAACTAACCCTCCAACAACTCTTTTTACTTCAAAGTGTGTGGGCGGCTTTCCGTGTACAACCGTGCGTAAAGCTTGTGCGTAAAAAGGAGGGGATTTTAATATAGGGTCTCTCCGCTTTGTATTGTACCAAAAGAAATGTTTATTGAGTAAAGATATTGTTACATAACTATACCATGAAGCGTCATACCTGATTGTTTTTACAGAGGTCAGCCCACATGCTGGTTCCATCTCCGCCTCGCATCAGCACATGGTAAACAAAGAAGTAAATCCCCGGTATTGAGCAGGTGAATTTCCCTGTGGCGGGATCATAGTGGTTGCCGAGGTTTGTGACTACGTCGTCGAATTTCAGCACTTCATATCCCTCATGCTGCTTCTTCAGTCCTGCATAAAATGCAATCTTTGGGACTGTGTTGTAAGTGGCAGCGCTGATGGCACCGTTGGGCCCATTTAGTCCGGGCACTCCGGGTGGACCCGGTGGGCCCGGTGCCCCTCTCTCTCCGGGTGGACCCGCAGGTCCAGGTGGCCCGGGCTCGCCAACCGGACCCCTTGGACCCATCCTTCCGGCTCGCCCCGGCTCTCCTTGAGGACCTTGGATGAACGTCGGAAGCGACTGAACCAGACGGTTGTCTTTGATCGGGTTGGTTGCCTTGGCTGTAGCTGTGGCTGCGGTCCCGTGGGAGTCGCACACCATTTGACAGGACCCGAGCATCTCGTAGCGGGCGGGAGTCCCGGCGGAGTTCACCACGACAGGGATCAGAACCACCAACACCAGCACCAGCGCAACGCCACAAACACCAGTTGCGATCATCTGCGCTCTGCGGATTCGCGGTGTTCTCCGGAGTGGATGGTCTTCCAGCCTGCTTGTGGGCGATATCTTTGCAGAGATGAGAATACGACCTGTTCTTGTATTAAACTGCAACTTTTGGAGGCGAAATAGTCTTTTAAGTGTTTATGCGCAAAAGTAATCATCCACAATCTTTACGCGCTGCAATATCCGTCCAACTGGTTCATCTCCACTTTCTCACCGCAAGAAAAACAACAGCAAAAGACTTTCTCAGAGGAAAAACTAAACAATCTGCATTATGTGATCAAAGTCGGCTGCACAAGTTTCTGCCCACCACGGTGCCACAGGAGAGAATGGGCTAGAAATTAAGCGTTACCCGTTTCTGTGTTTTGGAGAGTGAGGGGAGGGGTGGAGGTGATGGATGGGTTAGAAACCATGCATTTCTTCAATCAAAAGAGAGAAAGTGAACAACATACAAACATCGATGCAACTTTGAAGCTTAGAAACGTGACTGCCTTATTTTATGCATTTGTTTGTGAAGTTAGGAAAGCGCTTTGTAGCATTTCAACGGGGTTTTAACACTGATTGTAAAGTTACATCCCACAACATGTTATTAACAGTTATCCAAACACCTCTAAAGGTCTTGAGCATAATTAGGCCCATTAAAGACAAAAAGCTATACTCCTTTGGCACCTGGTCACACCTTAGTGGTTCCCTGTGTCCAATTTATCATTTGGAAAAAATCTATAGAGCCACTGAGAGGAAGGAGGGAGTCACTAGGAGCTGGCAGTGAAGGATGACTTCACACAGATATACTGATGAAATGCTGAGGCATTTAGAGACAAAATAAGATGAAATCCCATAATTACCAATATGAATTTAATATTAGTAGCTGTAAGTTAAGAAATTGAAATTATTGGTCATAATATTGTAATAAGTAAGTCATAGTTTGCTTAAAATGTACAACAGAATTTCAAATTATTGATTAAATGATCCAAACAGTCCATATTGATTTCTAAGATTTAAAACAATGATAAAACTTCAGCGCAGTGATTTTTTTATTTTTTTTCCCTGGGGTTTGAGTGATGAAGGACTAATTCTTCATGAGGAGGGCTGATGATGATATGCACATGAATGCAGAGGCTGTCACTCTGTGTCCATGGCACCTCGCAGCCAGGTGGAGAGAACATGAAGGAAAAACATAGATAGCCTTGTTTGTTTGGGAGGAGGGGGGTCAACTGATTGCAGTATGAATGAGAAGCTGGGGAAGTTCACATGCAACAACGTGTTTTTTAATCGTGATCTCAAAATGTGCTAGACAGAACTGTTGACACACCCTAAAAAGACATAGTTAAAATGGCTATAGAAATCATCCATATAAAAATAATCAGCTGTATAATTTGACTACAAATACCAAATTCTGTCACAGAGGGAATTATGTTAATGTAAATGCACACTCAAATCAAAGGCTTAACAGCCACAGACCTGCACTGATTTTTACATCTGAATGGATTAAAATACATAATTGCGGGCTCTCCATGTTTATAGTACATTGTATCATAATGCTCATTCTTACATGTCACTGACAAACAGCCCATCACACAAGGATATACGCTGAGGTGCAAAAGAAATAAAAGGAGACATATGTGTACATGTTCTTGGCACTTAGGAAAGAAGAAGGTTAAGATGTCTGCTTAGACATTAGAAATCAGGTTGATGGAAAGGACACATTCTCCAAATAATAAATAGATTAAAATTCAATTTTTCTTATATATTTTTCAATATTATAAATTATCCGTTTAGTGAATCTCAGTTTCTCAATTTGAAGACCTCCTCAATCCATCGCATAAAAGATTCAAGGGCAGATGGCTTTCCATTAACCCTGAGGATTCATTGTCAAACTAACAATAAAACAAACACTACAGCATTTGATGGATATGAAGCTACGCAATGTTCTTCTGAAATTACACCGAATATTGTCATATTTGTGTCTACTGTGTTGTAACAGATACAGGAGAGCAAAAATCATTTAGAAATGCATGATGAGAACATATGCTGCTGATTTGTGCTGCTGGTGTCTGGTAACATTCAGGGCAACTGACATCAGAACTGAATACATTTTGGGCTGCTTATGCACATAGATGAGGAGTGAAAACAAGATCCTAAGTGGTGTCAGGTATAGTCTAGTCTACCATAGACAGATCCTATCTCCACAGCGCTGTGTCAGCACTGGAGAATGGTCTGGCTATACACCCATTATCATTCTGCTATAGAAAACTAGAATTACCACCTCATGGTTGCATGCCCCCGCCAACCAGTTGTTGCAGGACATATGGTCACAATCTCCCCTTCCTTCAGTTATAGCATTGAATAATGACCAAAAGTGTTTTTGCAGAACATTACGTTGTCACAGTGAAGTTGACCTTTGACCGTTTGGATATGAAATGTCATCACTTCATCATTTTATCCTATTAGACTATTAGATTTGTGTTATATTGTTTCATTAGTGTATGAATTTGTGAGTTATGGCCAAAAACGTGTTGTGTGCTCATGCTGACCTTGACCTTTGACCTTTGAGCACCAAATTCTAATCAGTTCATCCTAGTCAATGTTTGTGCCAGATGTAAAGAAATTCCTTCTGGGCATTCCTGATACATCACATTCCCAAGAACATGAGGTCACCGTGACCCTGAACTTTGACAATGCAAATTTATTCACTGAGCAAAACTATGAGAAGTCTGAACTTGTGAACAGGTGGTGCAACTGGCTCCAGATTAGTTGTTGTGTTTAACTCTTAATAAATAATAGATTTGAATATATCAGCTTATAGAAAAATACCTGCGATTTCAAAAACAGTGAGAAAGGGAGCTTTGTGGATTTTTATAAAGTGCAGTCTGATTGCAATATTTTACAGATAATGACTTGACTTGAAAAATAGATGCTAAAAACTAAGTCATACAATTAGAGAATTATGATAAATTCCTCTCATAATTTCCCCTAAGACCACAACACACTCCTCATTTTTATTAGCTGTGTTATGATATTTTATATTCCTATTAGTATTTCCTGGTTTTGTTTTGTTTTATTTTATTTATGCATCTTTTTTACAGGTGACGGTAGGTTGGGGGGAGGGTGGGGGGGCACTGCATTTGAACTAAAATACATTATAATTACTAAAGAAACACATTTTCTGTGGGATGGTTGCAAGGTGAGAAAATGAATAGTATATAATTGAATAGTATATTAAGAGCCACATGCACATGCACGCTCACAGTGGGACATACTGTGGTGCTATGAGTCAGTGAACACTTGTTAGTGGTCAGGCTCTTTCCCTCCAGTTGGCACGAGCCTCTAGTGACTCAGGGAGACTTGTCGACCAGGAGCCAGAGTGAACAGCAGTGTCAAAATACACCAAAAGCTGTGGGAAGAAGACGCAACTTGTATTAGAAAGCTTTTCACAGTATCACACCAACTGAATCAGAGTGTACATTTTTCTATTTCTGTTTAAAAAAACAAAACAATGATCCTGCGTGTGTCCAAAGTTGACTCTTTTCACTCTTCACATCACTCTTTTTCAGTACAAGATCTTTAGTTACTCAGCTCACCTCTGCAGCTGTATTGAAAGATTCCTCTGGTGGTGGAGAGCTCTGACAGGTTGTTTTGAGTCTCAGCTTTGGAGTTCATTTACAACCAGTCAAGCAGGAGTCCTGGGGGAGCCTGATGATTTTTGACATCCGGACAAGCAGATGTTCAGAGGACATGAATAAAACATAGAGCTCATCTGACCACAGGCCGGAGGCTTTGCGAGTGTCTAATGAAATATGAGGCGTGATTTCAATTCACACGCTACAAAAAAATCCTTTTGTCAGTAACCGTGATGCTGCAATGAAAAATGTATGACATTTGTGTAGCCTGACCTGGGTGGCTAAGCAGGGTTCAGTTGTGGTTATGACAATCAAAGCTGAGACAGGTTTGTCAAACAGTTTGTGCGTTGAATGGCGAGGAAACTGAATGGACCTCTCATTACCAGCCAGGAATATAAACAGAAATATTATGTGACCACTGACACCCAAGTGTTTATCAACTGATAAAACAGCATGTGTGCCGGGCAGTGATAAGTTGCATGTCCCTAAGTACTTTTCACACGTTCTGCTCTTTCAGAATTTGAGTATTTATTTTTCTTTTCCACAGAAATGCCAGTGAAAAGGCTTGGCTCAACAGTTCAGCTCAGCAGGGGGATAACAGAATGCGTTACCAAACCACCCACTCAAAGCTGGTCCTGTAAGGTATTTAAGATGGAGAAGCAATCACAATCGTCCAGGGTGGGACTTTAGTTGCATACTGCAGAGCAGGGCTTTTCATTCAAGTGAAAATCAAGGTGTGATTGGTGATTGTTTGTTTCATTTCATTATTTGCTTTTAGCTGATAAGCAAACAGTTATTTTCAGACCTTAATTTTCACTTGTGTGCATGTCCTTGTGTCAGTGTGCTGCTGCTCTTTTCATTCTTCATTTGTTCATTTGTGGAGGATGCGTTCTCCATGTTCTCTACTCTTGTGTGCTCTTCTGACAGATAATAATAATAAATAATAAAGAATATAAGCAATGAGCAAGGTCTCGAAATACTGTATAAAGTTAAAGCTTCCCACATGAGGGAAACATACAAATAAAGATTCGGACCATTCAGAGCTTCGAGTGCATCATCTGTAGAGAGAAAATGTAGAGGAAGAGGAGATCGCAGATGAGAACTTGAGAATTTATAAGTACACGCATTGTGGAAATGCTAGTGTCTGTGGGTGTTCTTTAGTGCCTCAAGGACAGTTCATGAACAGGCAATAAACTATTTCAATGTTGCCCTTTCGTGATCTCTGTTTCATTAAAAATTTTTAACAAGTAATTTTCGTCTTTGAGTCTGAAAAGTCTCATTTTCTTACAAATGGAAAATCCACCAAGGCATTCAGAATATTTTGCTTGTACCACTTGTTTCTGATACAAATCCCCTTGTTTTAGTTATTTTGCCGAATCATGTTTACTTTTTTTTTTATCAATTCTAGTGCAGCCATCTGTCTTATTCTTTCTTGTATCAAGATAAAGATGTTTATTTTTGGAAAGTTCTGTTTCTGTTTCAACCTGTTTCTGTTGGAAACAGGTTGAAATTATTTCAGTACACTGGCATATTTTTTCCCACTTTTTATGATAGTATTTTTATGACTCACTTAAAGGAGCTATTTGTAAGTTTTGCTATTGCTACATAGCTAATGTTAGCATTAACTTGTTTACTTACCAGTCTAGAAGAAACGTTGCGAGTTCACCATCAAACTTCTACAGGAGAAGTAGAGCTAATGTAATAATGTTGTAAGCATAATAATCTAGTACATGGCTGAACCTTGCATGATCATCTGATTGACCATTTTATAAGTAATTGTAACTAAATCACAGCACAGTCTTTGTCTTAAATTTTTGTGTTTTTGGTGATTTTTTCAGATGACATCATGGTTATTATTTGACCATAGTCAGTCCAGCCATATACTAGGTTTTGACTTAGTCTTGTTAGACATTTGTTTAGCAGCTATTAGCATCATTTCACAATAAAACTCTCCATAGCAGCATTTTAGTATATGGGAAACTGGGTCACACAGAACCACTAAAATCAAAATTAATTTGAACACACCATTTCAAAAAAAGGTGATTACCGCATTGGATAACTTATCATTTGCAATGGTAGACTGCAGCTGAGTACATTCACGCAAGTGTTGCATTTCAACACAAATTTGAGACACATTTTATATTGTATTATATTTATATTGTTTATATTATACTGTACTCCTCTACATTTCAGAGTAAAGTATGGCACTTTTCACACCATTCATATGTAAGTAATAGTTATTAGGTACATTGCAGATTAAGATTTTACATACATACCAAATGATAATTTCTTGTAAAATATGACGCATTTTTCTGGATTGAATTAATTAATTCATCTTAATGAGTTTCTTTTTTTTACTTCTGATATACTTTGCTAATAAGACTTATGTCATTTTATTTAAGTAAAACTTTGAAGGAATTTGCAGCACTTTTACTTGACTCTTACTTCCTTATCTTACGTAAAGGATCATAATACTTCTTCCACCACCGCTGAAAGGGTCAGTTTCAGTCAATTTCAACTGTTGATTTCAAATTATAAAAATGATGAAAATCATCTCCGTCTTTAATCAGAAAACGAAACAAATAAACATTTGTGTAAAGCCTTGTTGAGATTTGGCAGTTCGTGTAGGCTAACTATTTCTAAGGAAATGCCCGGCCCTGCATTCCAAGGCTGTTTTGGTTGCTAACAATAAAACTTTATGTATTGCAACCTGGAATACAGGATTACAACAAAGGATTATAACAAAACCAAATCCCTCCTGCAACAACAACAACATAAAAAAATAAGTAGATTGATTTTCATGGAGATGTCAATCGATGCACTGTTTCGCTGATGGCATCAGAGGGTGGAGTGTCACATTTTCTGCCGATGAGATTGAGCGGCAGCGAGGGGCTTAGTGGCAAATACAATCGAGGAGTGTAAACATACCGAGGGCCGCAAGAGGCCGATCAATGCCTCCAGTCTGGGATTGATTAATTACCCCAAGAAAGAGACTGAGGTGTGAGGGCACCAGAGAAACCTGATCAGAACAAGATTTATCACCCAATCTCTGTATCATCACTCCCTCCCTCTCACTGGTCTCTTCTTTTACTTTTTTTTTTCCAGATCTGCCCTTCTCCATTTAGTATTAACTTGTGTGTGTCATGTGAAAAGGTGAATGACTCTAACATTTTGTAGAGGTCAAAAAATAGAAAAAAACCCCCAATAGGTTATGGTAACCTTAACCTACATTTTTGAACAATATTTATCCTGAAAATATATTTTTTTAATGGTTTGAACCCATTGGAAAATTAACATGTAGACCAATATGGGCTATCAAACCATAAAGTCCAACAAAGCACCTGACAATAAAATAAACCACTGGATATCAACCACACATAATAAAGCTCCATGATAACAAACAATTGACTTATTTTGTTATTTCTGAGACTTAATGGAATAAGTAACATAAAATTAATTTCAGCTTGGACAATAATAATAAATAAATAAATTATCTTTAGTCAAGGTCCACAAACATTTTTTGACATCTGATTATGTTCCATATTAAGGAGTTGTTTTTATGGGGAAAAGTTCTGTTTCCAAGGTCAAAATAAACTTTTATTTATTTATTTATTCATTTATTATTAGTGGGGTTTTTTTCAGGGGCACATTAAAGGAAATATGCTTCTCTTTAAGCCAAGCTAAGCTAAGCTAACTGGTTTCTGGCAGTACAGCCCTATATTTATCAGAGAGATATGACAATGGTATCACTTTTCATCTAACAAAAGCTTAAACAAAAAAAAGAAAGAAAAAAATGGATGATATGGAAACAAATCAGGCTCACATTCAGAAACAACCAAACATATGAGAGGGGAGGCAGAAATCTCGTTTTCCCTCAGATGTACAATTAAGCAACAACTACATGCAAACCATTGTGCTCAACACAGTGATTTGCAACAACAAAGTTTAGCACAATGTTAAGTAGTAGCCACATGTCATACCATCAAGAAAACAATGCAGTTGCTGATTGGAGGTACTGATGGTTTCGTCCACAACGCATCAGTTTCATTTACAGCACATTTTAATTGCAGCATAATGATAACATACAGGACAAAGATAGAAGCAGACCTGGATAATTTACTATTTCTGCATAGTTTTTGTAGACTTCCTTGTTACCAAATTGGTGAGGTTGGCTTCACAGAACAATAAGTGTGAGTATCTTAAGAAATTTAGGGAACAACAGACATATCTTATCCAACACTACTCTGTATAAATCCTCCATACAAGATAAACCCTCTAGGTCATTCAAGCAAAAAATAACAAAGAAGGAAGGATGATATCTTCCAGCGTCTGGATTCAAAGCTTAAGCCCCTAGATTTAACCAGATATGTGTTTTAAAGTTAAAAAATGTACAGCCATTGAGGGCTGTGGATATTTGACGTCATGGCCTGTGTCATTTTTGTGGGGATTTTTGCACCCAAAGGAAGTTCCATGTGGTTGGCATTTTATTGGCTGATTTAAGGATTTTTAGAGTCAATATGTTAAAATGTGATTTTTTTTTTTTTTTGGGCCAATAAATTTCAGCCTGTATGTTCTTGGCAGTGTGAAGGAGGCGGCCTTCAGAGCTTTGTTAAAGCTCCTCTAATCAATATTTTCCAATTAGCAATGAGTCAGATGACAAGGTTACAGTATGTGTTCATGAAAGGGGTTGCCCGTAGTAACGAACCCACAGAGAATTATCATCTGACTCTGCAGCTTACTCCAGCTCTACTGAGCATTTTATTGTCTTTTGACTATTATTTTGGTTTCACCTCTCAATGGCTCAGTCTCACTAATTTGCATAATTTCCACACATGGAACCCGTTTTCATAAATAAATAAATACCCACTGTGCACAACCTGTCTAGGAAATAACAAAGCTGGCAACTAGCGGCTAAAAAAACAGATATTTCTCTCAGATGTTGGTGGAGACCCAAAGCGGAGCTAAAAGGAGAGTGAATATTGGATTTACACCCATCAGGTGGTCAGAAACACAACTCCAAATGAATACTTATGTGCTTTGTCTGTTGGATGTGTAAATAGGCAACTGTTTGCTAACATGTTCACCATATCATCTTTACATCAATTTTATAAGGGGATTATATATCATGATTGTGATTAATTTGCGTTTGGGTATGTCTGATTGTGTTGACTTCTTGTATGTGAAATTGGTTCATCCATTTTAATTGTAAATACCTTTTCACAAGGTTAAGAGAAAATACATTAATATATTAAACACATTAAGAGTTAAGGTTTCAAATACCTTTGGTGTGAGTCTTTTGTTACATTTTCATTGGAATTACCTTTCAAAGACAAAGCCAAAGTTAAGATTTGGACCACCTAAACTATCAACACTATACAGAATATTGAACAATTCACAAATGACACTCAGTTACAATAAACTGTTCCAGTCCATCATATCTATCTCCTCATATAAAACTGTGCACAGTGACTAAAGACTGGTCATTGTCATAACCAGGAAAGCCACATGACAGCGCTGATGTCTGATGCATGACTGGCTCTCTGTCACCCTACACCCTCACCCGAACTAATGATGACCTTTGATTCCCAGAAGATGTCAAGAGATGAGAGAAAAAATGCAAACGCACCCAATTAATTTAGAGTGAAGAGGACTGGAACGTGTGAGCACGTCATGCTGCTGGAGTGAATGGTGAGGTGCTCCAGGAGAGACAAAGCTCGGTATAATTAGGATTCAGGAGGCCCTTTGTCAAAGATAATTAAAACTGACAGCCACTGTGGAGAAGAGAGGAAGAGAGCAGAAAACCCCTTCAAACTACAAGCTTCACTTTAACACACTCTCCGTAGTCAGTCAGTCTGTACACCTCACACACACACACACACACACACACACACACACACACACACACACAGAACCTGCAGTGCCATTCATCATCCCAGCTTTCCTGGAAACTGCATGCTAGGCAATAAATAGATGACAGACTAATAGAGACAATAAAGGTAGTTGTGGTATCTACACATCCGGCCTTTTGAGCCTGAATGAACACTATCATTATTAGAGGTGACGGTTTCAGCAGTGTGCAGACAGCTCACATCTCACCTTCTCACAGATGCGTGTGAGGTCTGAGGGGGGGCCTTTACTCTGTACCACTGAAGTGGAAATTGTCTATATAACTTAGCTAATTATCAACTGAGTCATGACAGAACAAGGATCTGCCCTTTATTTGGCTTAACACATAAACACCCAAAATGACCACACAGATAAACATTTAAAAACAAAGGCTTATTTAAGTGACACTTGGACCTATGAATGGGTTCGATGACAGTGAGACTTTGTAACTTGCTTAACAGCGGCCACTGTGGTCATGTGGAAATTACAGGAGAATGGCACATTCAATTTTCCCCATTTTAAAGCTGCATTAATCAATATTTTTACTCTAATGTATCAAATTATGATTTGTAATTTGAAAGAGATTGTGTGCAGTGATGACCCCAATGAAAATTATCACCCAACACTGAGTTCTATCGATTTTATAATCTGTTTTAGGTTAACTGGTTTTCCTGTCCCTTAAAAGAAACTTCTGTGAGCAGATGAATATTTTACAGTTATGGGACCATATGTTTATCAGAAATAAAGCAGAGCTAAGAAGAGAGCGAATGTTGAACTCAGGTGGCCACAAATATCTTTGCCACACAACTGATTAATTTGCCTTCCAGATATAATCATTAGGTAATGTGCATTGAAAGTGAAAGGAATAGATGCAGTGTGTTAATTTCTTGATTCACTTTTGCAATAAAAACACTTTTACATTTCCATATATGTATATGAGTCAAGAAGTCAGGGCATGGACTCACTAATGTCAGTTATACAGCAATATCCCATAAACTACTGGTCATACCAGACCAAAGACTGGCAGCCAAGTGTACTGAACTAGGCAAGTGTTTTTTTGTTTCTTTATTCAACATTTCAATTGACAGAGGAAAAACGTGTAATTTTTCTTTCAAACATTATATAGTCTCACTTTGATTTAACCCCCTTGTTACCTTATGAGTAACATTTTGTGAATGATTCGCTCATGTTTTGCCTTATATAATGTAATGATTACAGAGATAGGAAATGACTAACCACTGTACTTTTATATTTCTGTTTTAGACGGTGTCTTTTCAAATATTACACATATTGTCATTGCCTAATCCCTCCCTTAATGAAAGCTCTTTGAATGTTAAATAATGCATTTGTGACATTTTGTGGCACAACATCTTCACAGTCAAAGGATAGGACCTACTTGTCTTCTTATAAACTCTAAATACATCTGAAAGATCTTTCTAAAATAATGAGACAAACCGTAGACTGATACATTTATTTTAATTCTACAAAATCATTTCTTTATCATCATGCAAATGAGTCTTTCCTGTATATGCTCTCCATCCAGTACATCCTGTAGGAATGGAATATTTTAACCAGTACTCATGGTTTTAAGCAGCATCACATTTTCTTCACTTGTACCATTTTTTAAGCTTGGCATTGACATATACAATCTATCTCTCATACTCACAAATACACAGACTTAGAGTAAATACATCTTCAGGAACAACACTAGATGAAGCCACGTTTTTCGTACTAAGCTGGCACATGGCTCTCAATTCATTTCTTCATCTCCAGTTTTGTTTTGTTTTCTGACACAAAACAGTGCCTTGTGTACTGTCCACCAATGCCCAAATGAAATTGCTGTAGAGGCTGAAGTGCGTCATCACAGAGACCACCAGAGCCGCCGTAGAGAAGGCACTTATTAGTGACAGATAAATTGTGATTGGCTGAGTTCTTTTTTGTTGTGGTTGGTGAGCTCCTCCCTTTGAGAACGGAGGACGTGGAAATTTAAGAGTACTGGTTGGTGAATTTCTGGTGGAACTCCTTGACTTTGTTCAGCAGGATCTGCAGCTTGTTTGTTGGTGGCAAGATGGTCATCCTGGGCAGCAGAGGGGAAGAAAAGAAAGACAAAAATGATCCATTAACTTGAGTAACTGACAACAGGATGCTTCGGCAAAGAGTTAAAGATTATCATGGACTTTGTATAACAACCTAAGAATTATTTCTAAAAGTTATTCAATAACTGGAGAGAGTATATAGGGATAATTTGACAATCATTCTCTCTTCTTTGCATTGAGGAAAAAAATTGCTTCCTTTCAGCCGGCTGGAAGTAATCACAATAAATGCTCTAAATCATATTTATAATCAGTACACCTAGCAAAAACCAATGCAAAAGATTTTTATTGCAGGACTGTTGTATTAGACCCCATTAGTTTTTACTAGGTGTATCTAATAAACTGGCAACTGTGTGTATTTTACAACCTGAAATGGTAGGTTCCATCCTTCTGGCCAAAGCCGCTTCCAGGTACGAGGCAGATCCCTGTCTCCTCCAGCATCTTCATGCAGTAAAACATATCTGGCTGCTGACCTAAGTCCTATTAGAGAGGAAAAGGAACATGATAGAGCCACCTGAGTCTTAATGTTCTGCTTGTATGGAACTATTTCAAGTGGTATGAATTTGATCAGGATTTTTTTTTAAAGTACAGTTTTGCTGTTACTCCAGTATAAGCTATATTAATAAGCAGTATAGCCATACTGTGATCCTTCACACTAAAAGTATTGTATGCACTTTTTCTTGTAGCATTCCCAAGACTTCATTATTTTCTTTCAACTGCATTCTGTTTTTGATTCATGACTTGCAAATTGAAAACCCTTCTGACTAGGGTTTTCAATTTGCAGAAAATCAAATCAGTTTACAGTAGAAGATGGCTCAACTGAGCATCTGTTTGTAACCAGTTGTCCATTCCTGTACTTCAAACATAAAAATGGGTAATCACGATTTATTATACACTGGTATATCTCTGGAGGAACTCTTTAAAAGCGCTTCACGTCATCATTTCTACTGTTTCAGTACATGTATTCTTAAGTTTCATGGTGACAATTTTCCCCTTTTGATCACGTGTTTTAGAGTTATTTCTGTACAGGTGCCCTTCGGCTTTGAGTAAGGACACAAGGACATTTATTCAGTTGTAAAAGGGTAACTGAAGGTTGATGTTAACAAAAACCAAAAATACATGAATAGTAATTTGAGTTCAAATGAATCTGAAGTATATCCTCTGGATCAAAAGCATCTGTTAACACTTTTTTAAATTATTTTTGAAGTGATCAAGGACAAGCTGGACTCTACATGAGCTCTGCCAATGGTAATTCTGACATAAAGAAGCTCTATGTTTGCACATTGTTTCAAGAAAAGTGCAGGGAGGAACAAGTATGCTTACAGCTGTGTGATCAGGATGGCGAGAACAGTTACTGGGATTGATCAGGTGTCAAGGGGTCAGCTTTATTCTGACCTTATCCTCTGTAAGGCTAATCAGATTCTCAGTGGCTTGGCTCATCTGCTCTCCCTGAAATTCCTACTGAGCAGTCAACCGCGGGACAGACTTGAAACCACAAGCTATTGAAAATCATTTGTTCCCTTTAACAAAGGGTGGTAGATGCAGCGTGAACCTTGTTAAAGTGGTATTTCATCCAGCATAGTGTAGGGTACCAGATGTTGGTCTTATGTCTTTCTGCATTATGTCCCAGATGCAATTTCATTGAAGGTTGTTTGGTTTTTGGTTGTTTCTAGCACATTATGAGCAGAAATGGATCAATGGGTGTTGAGACCAAGAAATAGCAATAGTACGTGAAATGATAATAAATTGACCAAATAACAAGTTGTAGATAAAATATATATATATATATATATTCAATGTCCTTGAAGAAAAAATACAGTCAATTTTGAATCACTGAGACATTTCTAAAAAGGGTGAAGACTGACCATGGCCTCTTTGATGGCTTTTTCAGGGATGGTTATGCGAGGGAAGGAGTACATAGCACCCTGCACAGGATTGCAGCTGATGCCTTGCACAGTATTGAGAACTTGCTCTGTAAGCTTGGCCTTCTCTGCTAAGGCACTTAGGGTGGCCGTGCGCTCCTGGATGTGGGAGAGAGAATAGAAAGAAGACAGAGAGAAAAATAAATTAAACCAAAGAGAGACGTTACTAGAATCAGAACCACTGGCAACTACATTTGCGATGCCTGAGACTGACTGCAATAGAAACATTCATCTTATGTAGCAATACCCTGTCTTATTAAGCTCAAGGTGGTCTGGAGGAAATCTAAGCCACAGAAAAAGGGGATTTGTAAGTCCTGAAGCAGTGTAGAAATGACCAATTCTAGAAAGGGTTATGTTTCAGCACCGTTAAGTTGTCCCCTGCCTTATATTATTGGTTGAAAATGAAATAATGGCCCACTGTGTCTCTGGCCTTTTTTAATATGGTTTTCTGCTTGAATTTCTCCAGACTTCTGTGAGTTCCATGAGACGGATGAATGCCCATGTCAGACACTGTACAGTAAGTGTGAACAGATCATATGTCTCTTTTTTTACACACAAGATCCTTTTTCACACCTACAAGAGGTCAGGAGTTTTCAGAAGTAATCCATATATAGACTTCCCAAAGCAGCTTGGCACATGCTTTTGGAAGCACTGTTATGATACACTGATGATGATAATGCCTGTTATATGATTCCAGTGACAAGTGAAAAATGCAAATAATGTACCCTAGCCATGGTAAATCTATTTTTCATAGAAACAGAAACATAATGGGATATAATGCATATTCACTGTATTACAAAGTGTTCAATTTCAAAGAGATTTGTGATAAAAACTGAGTGCAACAATACGCATACAGTTGAGGCCACTTTAACACAGAAACATGAACATGTACATGTAAGTATCATAGTAAACCGGACGTTTTCAGTGTGCTAAGAGAGAAGAGAGAAAACAAAATTTAACAAAATTAAAGCATTAAAAGCAAAAAAAATAAAAAATAAAAAATAAAAATTTCTATGTAAAATCTATAATCAATGGCAGTGTAGATAGTGCATTGCAAAAAGAATGTGTAATCTTACAGGTGCCAGTGTGCTGGTAATCCATAACAACAGATTATGTTTAATCAGATTATATTCTGTATTGGTGAATTGATGATCTGTTCTACCCCGAGAGTAAATAATGATGGCTCTAGGATGTAAACTGTGCACCTTGATGAAGTTGTCATATGAAGGCTCGCCAGGCTGCGGAGGGTTGACCACCAAATCCATTAGGGCCTGACCAGGAACAGGAGGACACAGACGGACCGACACCAGCTTAGTCAGCTGGGCCTTCACATCATCGTCCATGTTGATGATCTCCATGTAGCCTCCACGGAAGCCACACCTAAGAGGGAGACAAAAACATTACGACGTGACCTAGTAGCACCAAAAACGTAGACAGAAAACAAAAAGACTAAAAGAAACACAACCAAACAAGTTGAAGCACACACAAAGAACAAGTTGTCAAAACTGTGGTCACGAGGTGTGACGGATTTATCCCTGAATGAAACTGAGATGACTTACTCTCCCATGTAACACTTTGAAGTGGAGTGGAAGGAGGCCAGTTCCACTGTATTTGAGTACTCGGGCCCCATCTCAAACAGAACCTTCTTAAAAGAGTGGAACTGGCAACCATCAGCATACACATTATCCTGGTACACCTGGGAGATGGGGACAGAATGAGAAATATCACAGGGTGAAGTGGACAATAAAGCAGGCAGATGTTGAAAAACATGCAGAGACGGTACCTCATCAGCCATGAGGAAGAGACGTTCCTTTGCTGCAAATCGGATTACGTCTTCAATGCACTCCCTGCTCTGAACCTGACCTGTGAGGGAATAGGAGGCTCATTATGGAGGGTTTGAAATGGTGATTAAGTAGGCAGTTACGTCCTGTTGCTGCCATCTAGTGGCTCCTATTTTGAGTGGCACATGAAATCTGTGGTCATAAAACTACAACTTAAGGGGAGACATAATGATGTCTATATCTTATGCAGGGAGATTTGATCTCAAGTAAATGAACTTGACATCATAATAATATTAATTTTGATCTAAAAAAATGAAGACAAGTTTACCAGTGGGGTTTCCAGGGTTGATGATGCACAGGGCTCTTGGGTTGCAGTATTGCCGAGCCTCATCCAGGGCGCGCTGCAGCTCGCTGATGTCCAGACTCCAGCACTTTTCCTCATTAAGGTAATAGTTGATCTGCACAGCGCCAAGTTCGGCCAGCGCAGCAGAATACAGGGGATACTGAGGTATGGAGATCATGACGCCTGTACGGGCCGCACCTTCACCACACATCAGCAGTTTCAGCATGGTCTGCCAGGGAAAGATGGGGAAGTGAAGAAAGACACCAGATATGTTGTATTGCATTATACAGAGAGGTGTTTTTGTTATTTAGTCTACCCTCACTGATATAAATAGGGTGGACAAAATAACACAAACATCTGTCAGTGTAACGTGCCCATAAAGTTAAATTAACACCTCCCTGAAGCGGTAACAAAGACTGAACATTATACCCGTCATGAAGGAAGGATTTATTGTCGAGCTGTTGTGTTAGACTGCATTCATTTTAGCTAGACGTATGATTAAAAGTACAGAGGAGACACAAAGTGAAAATGAGAGGTGCTTTGTACCACAATGCCGTCGCTGGCTCCTGTGGTGAGGTAAATGTCGTCTGGGTCGCAGAGAACGCCGCCATCCCTTCGCTCAATGTAGCGGGCCACATCCTGCCGCACAGAGTCGATGCCCTGACTGGCACTGTAGGAGCCTGAGGGAGATTCATGTGGAGACAATTCATAGCTTTAACAAAACAAAGCACCACCAGAAAGCATAATGTGCATATAAGGAGACTGAAGGTGATAATAAGCAGCCAAGGACACATAAAGCTTGTTGTGTTTGCATGTTTGCAAAAAGCCAACAAACTCATACACACCCATACTGTTCCCTCCGCAGGACTGGAGAATGCGGTGTGCTCTACTTTTAGCATCCTCTGGGAATGTGCTGTCATTCAGTAGTTCAGGATAGGAGCATAGAGCCAAGACCTTGAAACAAAGGGAGATGTGAGTACAAAGGGTACAAAGAAGGTACAGCATGTAACATCCTCCACTGATTATTGCATAAGACAGGACAAACTGATTGACACCAACTTCTCGAAGGAGGATGAAATCAGTTTTTTGCTCATTCTTATGTCAGAGGGGGAGGTGCTATATTTAGATGAGGTTAGATGAGGTTTGGGGGATGGGGGGGTAGGAGCAGACCTGTCGGAAGAAAGTGATTGGCTGCTGTCCCATAGCATGTGCGTCACCAATGTTGGCCTTGATGACCTCAGCAAATGGCTTCTTCATTCCCTGCAGAGCATTAAAACACAGCATACAGAAATGATTAAAAATATGAAGAATGGAAACAAAGGTATGAACAATGAGAGGATGTATTCACTTTGCATACAAGCAATAGTTCCAGTGACTCCCCGTTAACAAACCTGACTCAAATTGAGGTTGGCTGAGAGCCCCCACTGCACCTAAACAGGCTTGACCCTGTGCCACACACAGGCTCAAACACACATAGCTTTTCCATAAACATTTAAACCACAAGAGGCTGAGAGCACAGCAGCTGCAGAGCACTCGGTGGGTTAGCGGTTTACTCATAACCATTTGCAGGAGTGAAATTCATTGACTGTTGTTTGTACTCATTCAGTTATTTTCCTGTAGAACTGAGACTGAAAAATTCAAAACATTATAATTCTAAATATCTTTACTGTATTTTGGGGTACTATGTCCCAAATGTTATCCTGGACTAAAATTTGGTATAAATTATCAAGTGATATAACAGATTTTCTGCTGCTTCGGGACTAAAAGCAGGTGTAAAGTTAAGCTTATCCAAACGAGCAGGTTTTCTGCACAAAGTAATTTTCCAGTTTACATGGTTTGCCGTGAAATTTTCAAGGCCGATTTTCTAAGTAACAGTGTGAGCTCTTCATTCTCTATGCTAAATTTCTATATTTTAAAGTGTACTGCAATTCTTAACTGACAGAAATGAGGAAATTTTATGCAAATGCACATCTATTCTATGTGGTGATCTGGGTTTATTAGGGAGCTTACACTGGATTTTACCAGGGATAGAAACCATATGGAAAACAATTAAGTGTATTTGCAACACCCTTGATAAGGTGTGCAAGCAGGGGAACAAACTTCCAACCTGCGCGAACCACTTTATCTTACTGATACCACTAACCTTGTGACCCATAAACACAGAGACATACATTTATAGAGGCCTTTAACCTCTGTATAAATGTATGTCTGTATGTCAACCTGTAGGCTGAGGAAGAACAGGATTTATGACAGAAAAGCGGAAGTGAGCTCAATGTAAAAATATACTTAGGAGAATGCATTGTCAAAAGCAAGGTATCAATTTACTGTCCTCCAGGACAATGATATAGGATTTCAGAAAGATCACATCTTGAGCAGCTGAGATCAGGAAAAACAGCCTTGCAAAAAGACACGTGCACAAACACAAGCACGCACACATGCTGTTAACACCCGATGTTGGGACCATCGTGACGCTGCAAAGAGGCCACGAGTGAAACCTCACACTCACACCCTGCAGAAATCAAAGCAGCTTGTTTGTTTGATTTGTCCAATTCAGAGTTCAGATTGTAGAGCGGGCGAGTCTCTGGCTGTCATTGGTCGCACATAAGAGGCGTCTCTCGGTCTCAACCAATAGCATCATACGGGGTGAATAACACCCCTAGCTCAAAAGTACCGCCCATTCATGAAGGGGATCTTTCAGAAACAAACTGACCTCTGCTCCTGAGAACAGACTAGAAAGGCCTGTGCTTTTGTCCTCCATCAGTGATAAAAAACAGTCCAGCAAACAAAGCTGAAGTTCCAGCAGAAGGGGAAACAGTGCTTTCGATGTACAGCTCTGATAGTGTTTCTTTTTACCCCCAAAGAATTACAGCAAAAACTTTCCATTAAAGAGATCAAACAGCGAAAGTCCTTGTGAGTACCATTATGACCTGTTAACAGTATAACGTTGAGATAATAAACTAAGATAAGAAAATTCACTTTGCACCATTAAAGCTTTTTTATTTTTATTTTTGGCCAATCAGTACCAAACACATCCAATAATCAGACCAGTCTCATTCCAAAATGCAAGCTCAGCATGGCTTAAAACATTTTTTAGAGGCTTGCGTGCCGCATTTCATTCTTGCAGAATATGTGGAAAGAATCTGACAAACACATGCCTCGTGTATCTATGGTCTGTCGCCACAACAACTCTCCTGAAAAGGTCCCCACTCGCTATCAGCTAGCTGCTCATTAGAACAAAACAAAGACCACAAAGTAATAACTGCATGTGAAGCCTTTATCCGTGCGCTTGTTAACTGGAGCACTCAACTGGCTCAGCGTTGGTCTGGTTCTGTGATTCGGCTCCCTGTCAGGAAAAGCTCTAAACCACCCGTCTTTAGTATTAGGAGTGAATAAAAAAAACAAAAAAACAAGAACAATGACATGCTTGTACTGTAGACGAAGAGCAAAGATCTCATTTCCAAAAAAACAAGGTGTGTGGGAAACAGGAGTAGGGGATCACAGAGCGTGCATTTGTCTGAGTGTGTGTGTGTGTGTGTGTGTGTGTGTGTGTTTAATTCCCGGACAAAAGAGAGAATACAACTGTGACCCGTTTCCCAAAGTAACACAACACCATCCAAAACCGCAACTTGGAAAAGAAGAAGCCCGTAAAATGCAGAGGAATGTGTTTTGACGAAACTTAGAACAACATTTATGCCTATAATATCACAGTTCTCTTCTTCTGAAGACTCTCAGCTGTATCTGATTATGTGCAGTACATTTTTTACCTGCTGGCTTGGGAATGTATGATTGAAAATGTGTGGGTAATGAACAGAGAAACAGCACTATCTCTCCTGTCTTAGAGGGAAATGGAGAAGTATTAGCAGGTGTACTAAGTATGTTAATTATCGTATTGCTCCACTGAAAAATGCTCCCATCCCTCAATGATGTCTTGGCTGGGTTTGCCGCAATATCTTCTGCTTTCTGAACAACTAAACATCAACTTGATAATGCCTGATCAACCTCTTGTACAATTGAGAGGAAAATAAATATCCCACGGAGAGAGGGGGGGATCCGCTGCAAGAACAAACAGAGCATAAAATCTTTGGTGCCAGTGAACCATCTGGTTAAAAAGGTCACTACTGTCATTACAGCCCCTGCAGGCTCATGCCACTGTGCCTTTCACCTGTGCGAGAACCTGTTCGCATACTCATCCCTTCCTGAGCAAAGCACTCAAGAGAGGACAGTTTTCACACCACACTGCACTCGGTACACTAACAGCTGGTTGCCACATCACCATAAACAGTGCCAGAGGAAGGGATCAGAGTGTGCGTAAAGAATGCACAGATGATCTGGATTTACACTGGCACTGACTTGGAAAGGGCCTATAATATCTTACATATAAAAACATAACCATGTTTGTGCTTTGCCAAGTAGGACAGTTTGATATTTTTGGACATAAGGAATTTTCAGAGGTTGACTGACACATATCATCACTGGGTCATCAGACGGTGAAACACGATAGGACAACCAGACTGGACAAAAAAAAACACAGTCGGTAGTTCAGACTGCGAACTATGGACTCTCTTTCTTTCTCTCTCGCTCTCTCTCTTTATACAAGTAACTGAGTTTTAAAAACAGAGAGGATGAAAAAGCAACAAGTGTGACTTTAAAAAAAAAAAAACATGAGTTAGAGATTTACACTGAGGACTGGTCAGAAAGAGATGGTAAAGTATGTGGTTATCTGGATCATATTGGTCTACTAATTATCTGATATGATCAACTTTCTCAGGAATCACTAACCAACTGATGGACTTTGATGTGGGGCAGGTAAGCAGCCCAGCAAGTGATTAACAGAGAGTCTTCTTTTGGGATCATGTTTAGATGGTAATGGTGAGAACGTAATTAGGAAAGAAAACCTGCTGGTCTGCAATTAGAACTAATGAAAGACGGACTAAATAAACTCAAGCATTCAGGAGCAAATAAGCATGAAGAACCCCCTTTTAATGGAGTCAAAGCTGCAATGTCACTTTTAAAGAAAAAGTTATATTCAAGGTTCAAAGAGATTCAAAACTGTTCATTGTGGCAAGTCCTGGGTGATATGAACATCAATTTTTTCCAGTCTTCTGATTCAGATACAGTACACATAAAAAGGCTCTTAGAAATTTTAAGCCTAAATTCTAAGTACTAATTGTCTTCTTATAAACAATATGCTGGGCAAACTGGCTTGTGCTGGTCTTCATAAGGCACCGCTGCAACAAGCCAACAACATGCTGATGTAATGAAAGACAGACGACACCAGATGTATGTCACATGCAAAGAGATGAGAAGCGGGTCTGAAAATGAGACCTGATGCAACAGAGGCTCCAGGCGGCATGAACACTGAGATCGGACCAACCTCTGAGAGCTCCCTCTCCAGCTCCACGGCCCGCTGCACGATGGGCCCCCGCACGGCATACTCCACCTTCTTCACCGTGGGGTTCATGGTGTCGATGGTCAACACCTTGGCCCGGGACACTACTCCGTTTTCAGACATTTTCTCTTTGGGGAGCCCACGCCGCGTCGCACTCAAACTCGATAAGGCTCTGCCGGGAGAGGAGGAGGACAGAGGGGGAGAGGTCAGTGAGAGGACCCTGGGACCACCGCCGCGCCGCTGCGCTCCACTGCTGCCGGCTAACAACTCGCTTCGCCCGCGGCTTAAAAGCCGGACGTGTCTGGGTGATAGCAACTGCATCCGTGCCGCTGACATGCTGCACGGCCGTCTCTAGACGAGTGGGGCAACTTTAAAAGCCTCTGCGGTTCGACGGTGACCTGCACGGCGCTGGCTGCTTCACTCTGGCGGAGTGAAATCAAAGTTGTGCAAGAGGAGCCACCGCGCTCCTAAAAGTGACTCAGCGCTCAGACCTTTGAACCCTGCAGAGGCGATAGCGCCCTGCGGCTCCGACAAAATTATAATTCAGCCCCAGGAAGTTCCTTAAGGTCCTGGCTGCATCCACATGCACTGACTAAACTTTTCTCTCTGAAATTTTTTTGGGGGGTACGTTCCCCGCACACACGGCAACGTTACAGCCAGCGAGCGTATCCCTCCCCTTTGTGTGGTTTCTGGTCCACCGTTATCCCACCCCCACCAGTCCCCCCCCCCGCCCCCTCTTCTCCTGTATCCTGCGCACCGTAAAGGCTGTCAGTCAGGGTCGGTTCTCCGGTTACTGAGCCTGAACAGCTTTGGACCACAGACCTGCTGGCTCAGAAATATATAACCAGCGAGCCGGTGCAACTTTCCAACTTCCAACTCGGGCTCACTGCACAGCGCCTCACTTTTTGTCCTGAGGGCTCCGTGAGGTTTTGGGTGGAGACTCTGAAGGATAACAGCTGAGGAAAATAATCACGAATGCTCCTCCTATCTGGACTAGACTTAAGTTCCCTCCAACTGCTGAGGTGGTTCATGCACATTTCTTTGACAAAGTCTATAGTGACTCCTGCCATCAGAATAATTTGGGGAAAAAACCTATTATAATTAAAAGTCTACACATGGTGGCTTTACTTTAAATAAAAGAACATCCTGGTATATTCCTACAGGCCTGTGGTAAAATGTATTGTGTCATTGCTGCTCAGCAGCATTGATTGGCCCTTGATGGTGAGGTCAAACTGAAAGAACAAGGTAATGGCACTGGTTCAACTTTCACACTTCTCAGGTTAAACTGGGATGGTCGTGTTCTCCGACAGCCTCTCCTCACTCACAGGAACTTCTACATGCAAAATGAGCATGGAGGGCAGAGCATCTGATGAAAACTAGGATTAGAAACTACTTACTGGGATGTTACTGATCCTCAGTGTGACTTTCAGTGAAACTCTGCCTTCACACTGAAAAGTGAGAGAGCGATAGGTTTCTTGAAATCACCAGTGCAAATATAAACAAGACAAAACACAGCACTTATCATGCCTAGGCATATTCATTAAATAATGGTGTGTGTCTGTTTAGTCAATGGTATATTATTACACTATTATTATAGCATTATGTGGTGTGGAATACAGATGGTTTTGGGGTTTTTTTTGCATCTGTAATTGTGACTTATAGAACAGTCCCTTAAAGTTCGACCAACTTAGTCTTTATCCATACTGTCCACTGTCTATGTGTTGGCTGTTAAGAAAATGTCTGAGATATGAAAAAAAACATATACACATAACTATCTTTCACTGACAAGCAGTTTCAATTGAAATATCAATATTAAAACCAGTCAACTGCTTGTGCAAACATCATTATCACATCAGCTGTATGAAAATGGGAATAAATGACTCAATGATACAAAGACCCATAGAAAGTAACCAACTATATTTAGGATCAGAACTAGAACAGACAAATAAATTATTTCATCTTTTTGCAGCCAAATGATTGAAAATGTTAAAACAACAAACAGCAGGCACTTATTATCCCAGTGTAGCCTTTTCACATGATTCTCCAACACATTTTAAGATACAGTGCAACCATGTGATAATTTTAATATTCAATTTGGCTACAGTGTTTGAACTGTGGTCTATCCAGCTTTCATTGTTGTGACAGTTCAGCCTTGAAGCCAGTGAAGTTAGACACAATTGTGAGACAGTGACTTTTCTCTTAAATGCAAAACAAAGCTTGAAGAAGTTCACTTTGGTATGGCATTCCAACTGTTTTCATACTTTCTTGGCATTAAATTAGTAGCAGTAGTTTAGTAAAAATGTAAAAAGATTAACAGTGATTTGTTTTTCTACTGAACAGCTCTCATGAGTGGTCAGTTAATCACTGTCTTTATGAACAAATGGAAGCTGATTTTTATGCCTCTACTGTAGATCTGTTAGATAACATGTGATTTTATGTTTGCAGTCATCAGTAAAGATATAAGGAAAAAATAAAACATCAGCAGTCAATTCATGTAACAGGTGAATAGCTATTCACCTGTTAACTCATATATTATGAGGAGAAACATGGTAGGTTAACTAAAATTGAGATGTTATAGCAAAGTGAACTGTTCAATTAAAACCGAGTGGCTGCAACTATATCAGAGAGAGTCTGTGTGGCCACAGTACGCAGTGCAAAGGTGGGGACTGAGGATGGGATCAGCAGGAAGAGCTGGTGCTGTGCTGTCTGAAGTCCATAGCTTTTGCACTCCTCTGTGACTAGGTAGCACTGTAGCGGCTGGTGTGAGAATCCAAGGACAAAGTCTTCAGTGTTGCTTCTCTGAGCCCTCTCCTCTGGGGAGACAGACAATGTCTCCTCCTGGGTGAAGTAGCGTGTTGTGCTGAAGATGTAGAACAGCTTCAGCAGCTCCCAGCAGCGGGCCTTGGAGGGTAAAGGAGGGTCACTGAGCAGATGATTAGAGGGGGTCCGCACACAGCAGACTGACCGACGAGTTTCACGGTTGATGAGAAGAAGTGCCAGCACATCAGGGCGCAGGGACACAGATGCTGGTAAACAGCGTTCTCCAACAGCCAGGCAGTCTCTCAGGGTTTCCACCAGGGGTGACCAGAAACGACCCACCAGCCCACTCTCGGCTCTGTGAAGGGAAGGAGTGGGACCGCACAGCACGCACACATCTGCTCCAGGGAGGAGCTGGAAGCGAAGCAGGCGATGGGCCACAGTGGGGCTGCCATGAGGAAGGAAAACTGGGTAATCACAAGAAGCTGATCCAGAGGCTGAGAGGGAGCGAATCAAAGCAGACAGCAGCACAACTTCCTGTGGTGCTAGGCGCCACCATTTCTCAGTTGCTGCAGTTATTCGCCCGTGGACTATAAGGCAACCAAACTCACTGTCTGCAGCCTGAGCAAAGCCATCCACAGCCTCTTGAAGAAGAGAAGGGTTTGGAGGCAGCAGTGAATCAGCGCAGTGTGTCAGATTGCCCAGGATACCCTCTTGCCTCTCCTCCAACAGCTGATCAATGAGGCTGAAGCAGGACCGCAAGTCCCTCTTCAGCCTCTCAACATTCCTCATGTTGGCCAACTCATCCTGCCCCAACACCAGCACCATGCAGTTCCACACATTCTCCAGGAGGCGTTGTAAATGCACCTCCTCCTCTTTGCTGCTGCCTGCACCGCCTGCACCACCTTGTCCACCTCCACTCACAGCGATGAGCATCACGCTGTCCTGGAAAACCCTCCACACCACCTTCCCCCCACCTTCAGTCTCACAGCAGGACAACACGACTCCCTGACCACCTCCAAACATGTGAACACCATTCAGGGAGCCAATGACAGAGAAGGGAAGCTGTTTAGAGGCCCCCCTTGTGAAAAGAGGAACCCCGCTGCTGGCTGTGAGACAGAGGAGCTGTGTTGACCCCTCCTGGAGCATCATCATGGGGTTTAGCTAGCTGTGGTTCACTCTTGCATGCACGGTCAACAGACTCGCTTTACAGCTGCAGCACATCACTGAACCAGTCGACTAACGGTCTTCGCTGATCTGACTGTACAATAACAACCATTCAGTCAAAACTGAACAACTAACACTAATAGCTAAATCTGGCTCTAGGGTTACATCATGGAGGGTGAGCACCTGGGTGAGCCGTTAACGTTACGTACCGTTAAACCATTTTCCTGCAGCTGGCTGAAACGACAACAAGACAAGAGATATCATGCGGCAATTCTATCTATCATGCCCGGACCGTACACATACCGTCGGCTCGGTAACCACTTGCTTTTGTTGGCTAACTGTATTTAACATGCTAGGTTAACAAAAGAAGTTACCGTCGTTTCCACAGTAACGCTGTCCCATGATTCATTCTTCGAGCTGGCGAGGACAGTTACATCCGGCTGGTCGAGCTGCAGTTATGAGTTACGAGCTCTGTTGTAACCGCTGGAGCGGCGGGACGAGTAGACCGATCTGGGTTCAGTCCCTCGGAGCTCATGGAAGTGTTGCTCACATGGACCTCTTCGCGTCCGTTAGTTCACTTCTCGCGAGAGTTGAACCAAACCCGCGGATAAAGCTGCGATCGCGACATTAAACGATGACTTTATGGTAAATGGTGTTTTTTTTTTTTTATAATTAATTGGTGATTGTGACGAGTGTGTTATAACTTAGTGTCTCATCATTCAAATAACGTGCATTACTGTAATGTAAATGAAAGGACATTTTGTTATGGTGATCAGGCGCAGCTACTCAAATACTGTCCATTTTTGAGGTACTTTATTGTTTCAGTTTTGTTACTTTATACATTTAGTCTATAGCGCCCCAAAATGTTCAATATTAAATATATAAATATGACAGCATGAAATAATCAAATGAACAAATAAAACAAAATATATAAGTATTTAAAAAAACATTTAAAATGATTTAACCTCTTATAATTTTCATAAGTTTTATGTCTTTTTTTTTCAAAATGTCCCTTTTGAAGTCTGTCTATGATAGTATTTCCCCAATGACATTTTATGTAATATATATATTTTAGTTAGTTGATAACACCTATGTCATTTTAAGTAACATCAAGTAACAACAAGTTTTATTTCTACCAGAATAAATGTTACATTGTTGTATTTCTATTTTACTCAAGTAAAGGATCTGAATTCATCCATCCATAGCTCTGATTCTCTACAACCCAATTTAGCAGTCTGGCAGTTTATCACAAACTGATTAGGGAACTAGGCACAAAATATATATATTTTTCATCTTTCTTTTCTTCATTATTTTTTATTTGTATTTATAATTTAAAAATTGGAAATGCATTGCCCTCAGAGCTAACCTTCATTTAGTATATTCTATTATCGAAACCTCAGCTGCCTACTTAATTATCTCTGGAATACATTAAAATGCCTCAGGCAGGACTGTCCGCAGACTTTCACAAGCAGTTATATCCATCATGCAATGCTGTCAAACAGCTGAAGAGCAGAAAACAGAAAATGCGATATCGATAAAACCTTGGAGTAGGAAAGAATGTTTTTTATTCATTAAATACAAAAAAGTTCAGAACAGTGATGACTAAAATAGAACGATAGAAAAGGCACAATAATTTACTCAAAAATCACACTGTGCCATGAAAAATAAAACTGTCTCCTTTCTTCTACTGTGGCTGAAAATAGATGGTCGTCTTCCTGACAATGTGTTCTACACTCGAGAGATCCTGTGGCAGTATAATGGCTTGGCATGAGGAGCAGTGTTGAGGTCAACTTTTCCCTGTAGCATCAAAATGAAGGCCTGTGGAACAAAAAAATACAACCAGAGACAAAAATAGACAACACATTAGGCACTGGATTTGATTATTAATGAGTATAAGTTCAACAGTATTTCTACAATTGGAGACACATTATACCAGGCTTTTTACTAGAGTAGTGAGGACATTACACCTGCTTTAGCTGTATTCTACAGCTGCATATATTCTCAAGTAATTGCAACTTATGAAATACTGCCAAATATCCACATTGTTCAAATATAGCTCCAAACACATGTAGATGTGATGTGTGAACAGCTAACAGAGTCTCCAGTTTCACCATTTTTGTAGGAGAAATATTAGTTTGGAACATACTGAAAAAAAAGGTTTTCCCCCACTGTGAAAACATAACACCACGATGTTCAAGCTGACCACAGTCTCTATTTTTTCCGGAAGGAACCATCAACATTTAGAAGCCATTTTAATGAATTTTTTTTTTTTTTTTTTTTTTTTAGAAGCCATTTTAAATTAAAATACTTTCTATATAATGAATGAGTGTCCTTTCACTGAAAACACTTTATTTCAAGAGGCACAGAAGAGAACACCTGACTTCTCTGACCAGCCTTTCAACTATGCTTCACACCTTTGCGCGAAGCTATTCAAAACTTACACCAGTTGCTTGTGCTGGATGCACAGTATGTACGAGCATGTGTCTGAACGCGCTGACAGGGTGGCAGACTCACCAATGAATACAGTGGTTTCACAAGAAGGAGCAGACCTTCTGCGGCCTGAAGGGGTTGGTGCTGGAGGACACACCGGTGAGCAGAGGGTCATGCAAAGCGTTCTGAATGCAAAACTGTTGAAGGTCTGCAGCTGCCTGAGAGACCTGGTGACAAAAGAGGACCCAAAATGTAAACCATGACTTGGGATAAGATTGGGTTGTTTAACAGGCGGATTGGAAAGGGCCACTCCCTTGAAAGCAGTTGTAAAATGTTATCTGTGGCTATACATGGAGGATTTTATAACGAAAAAATAAACCCAATGACATGATCAAAAAGACGGTGCTGAATTAAATGGGCGGTTTTTTTTTTAAGCAAGAAAAGTCAGGATAACTTGGCCCCTGCTATTTACATTTTGACCGGTCTTTTTCGTTAAATCAGCATTTTTGAGTAGGGCTGAGGAATTAATTGAAATGTTATCGAAATCGCTGTATGGCCAATTGCAATATCCAGTGATTACTCGGTCAACAACTCATTGATGGAAAGAAAATTAACCAACAACTATTTTTGATAACAGATGAAAAGTTATGACAGACATTTTCTCACAAGTAATTAAATCCTAAAAGAAGCACTAGACTAAATCGATAATGAAAATAATTGTTAGGTACAGGGCCTAGTTTTGGTTCCCGAAATGCAGCGTGTTGCAGAAAGTGCTGATGAAATCTTACAATGTTTGAGTCTTCAATAACACCAGTACTGGCGATCCTCTTCATTCAAATACCTGAGTACTTCCCACATACATTTGTGTTTACATCTTATCATTTTATTTAGTCTGTCACTTTTACTCTCCAGTGACGTTAGGACAGGTTACAACTCCGGATTAGTAATCTTTAAATTAATAACTAGATAGATGCTAGCTGCCAGTGGCTTGAGGTCTGGACATTATCTCTTCTTTCTCAGATGCTGGGCGATTGATCTCAACATTGTATCAGACTTTTTTTTTTTTTTTTAAATACTTCCTTTCTTTCCGAGCAACGCCCTGCTACGCCTGTTGACTGTCGGCTAACTTAGCTTAACGCTGCTAGCCTCTGGCACTAGCTAGCGGTGCTAGCGGACTCAGGGTAACGGTCGCTATTCCTCCCGTTATCAAGACAGAAAAACAACAAACCCAAACAATTACCTTCACTCTGTTTATGCTCGCCTCGAAACGGAGCTGCTGTACGACTTTTTTCATGGCTACAAGATTTGAGGAGCCCGACATTCTCGACGTGCTGTGTGGAAAAATAAACGCCGAGCGGTGGGTGGGATTCTGGGCTGGATGCTGAGACAAAAGCAAAGATGATGACATCCGGATTCCAGTTTTCACACTTACGACTGCAACTCGCAGTGAAACCCGCTAGTCTGCGCCAAATTACAGAGAAAAACAAAGCGTTTAATTAAAAATATCTTTATTGTACTGTTGCACCGGCAGGGTGGGTCATATCATTCTAATGTCAATAAATGCTTCCATTAAAACTCGTAATTTATACATCTACAATATGTAAACATTAAAGTTAGTTTCAAACTAATATTTATGCATTCCATATAATCAATATGTAGAAGAGATTACCAACTGCAAATCTCTACTTGGTAAATACCCTCCCCCTGATTGTAGCTAAAAGTCTGAACTGTCAGTGTTGATTCACTTGTAAAGAAAATAACTTAACAATGGCAGATTAATTAAAGTGCTTTCTTATTTGATCAGCTTTGGTGAATTAATGACATGTGCATGTCCATAAAAAAAGCAACAGTGAAAAACAATGTTGCAAAAAAAAAAAAAAATGAAGTGTTCATCAGTGGTGATGGAATTCAGCCATGGACTGATACTAAAGTCCACTGTGGAGTCACAATCTTTTTTTTTTTTTTAAAAGGCACTGGTTGTTCCTTAAGTGAGGATGTTCTCATCTTCACCCAGGGAAAAGATACTCAGGTCTCCACATCGAACTCTGTTTTTTGACTGTGCATGTCTATCATCTTCAGTGGTGCTGGACTCTTGCCAGTTTCCTCGATTTGAATGTCTGGAGGAACTGCAACGGGAAAATACAGGTATTAATGTTTAACATGGCACAAACACGGACAGCAACAGGTTCTAGTCCTGACTTCTACACTAACACACGAGACATTTGTGGCCTTTACAAAGCGCTGAAATTATGTTGTTAACCAGTTGAAAGTTAATAGGTCATATCCTGCACTGCCTTAAAGCATTCCTGGTAAAATAACACTGCACAAATAAAATTCAGTAGAGCAAACATGACAAGAAAACAAAAATTAAAATTTCTCTAAATACAGCCAATCGTGTTTACAGCAATGATTAACTGTGACTAAATAATACCTGCTGTCTGGTATTAGGCGGAGTGTCCGGTACAGTTCGGTCGTGGATGGCACACCAGCACTTTGAGTAGGTTTAGGAGTGGAGAAGGTAGCGTAGGTTGAAGATTTGGTCAGTTCAGCTTTCGTGGAAGACATCCTCATCTCTGGCTCACTTCCTGTAATGCAGAGAATATTGATATAAGAAATAAAAAAAGAAAAGAAAAAGTTGTTTAAATCCAATATTAGTCAAAAATGTCATACTGTTTAGGTTTTTATTTTAATATCCAGTGTTCTTTATTTTTTAGTTTTCATTCCACTGTGCCATCTGCAATTGATACACATCCTCTCTAAATGAATAACTAATTTTAAAGAATAATGATTTGTTGTGGTTTTCTGACAAAGACTGCATTTTCTGAATGTCCCCAAGCAGCACATAGGAAGTGAAAAAAAAACTACGGTGAAGGTCAGTCCTACCAGTTATTTTGTGCTGATTTTATACTATATGTACACATATATAAATTTAAAAAATATATATTCTCTGAAAATGTATTATTATTATTATTTTTTGATTACCCACACTTACTGATTGATAAGGCACTTTGTCCATCAGATGAGGAACATCTCCTACGGTCTGTAAAAGGAGTCATACTCAAAAACTGATTCTTGAGCCAAGAGGCACGGTCCTCCTCAAAGGCCTTTTTCTGTGAAATGCAAAAAGATTAAAATGAATACAACGTAATTACAATGCCACAATATATGATGAATGACATTATAGTACCACATCAGAAGCCTTGAATACCTCTCGCCCCAGGCGAATAGCAGCCTCTGTGAAGTTCTTCCTCTCCCTCTCAAAGTTTCTCTTCTGTTCCTCAAAGAGCCTCCATTCCTCTTTGAGACGCTCTTTCTCCTCCAATGTGTAGCAGTCATTAAGAAGAGCTGCAGTCTCATCATCGAATGATGTATTGAGTTGTTGCTGCAAAGGCAGAAACAGACACACACTTAACATTTTAGACTAAATTATTATTTAGAATGTCCAAATAACATTCAACAATGTACAATAGACATGTGCTCTTCATCTAAATTGTTATTTCATCCCTTAATTTGCGCTTGAACTGAGAAGCCCCATGTGTCTCCGTAAAGAACTCTGACAAGCAAATGTTTAACCTGCACAGACCTAATGATTTTAGATGGTCAGCAGATACTGACCTGGAGAAGTTGTTGTTGTGCATGAATGAACTCTTTGCACTGCTGGACTTCACACCTCATCCTCTCCATCTCATCCTCATGGGTCTCCCTTGGTATCACCTCTTTATTGGACTCCAGCTGATTTTGCACTTGAGATGCTTGGAAAACAAAAGCCATCAACAGTTGATAAACATACTTTTCTTCCTAATATACTGCAAACATGTAAATTCTAGGTTGAACAGCTACACATATTTCCAATCCCAACTTTTTAATAACCTCAAGTTTTATATGTCAAAACATTTAATCTATAAAACCACCACCATAAGAGCTTATTTTAGTAGGATTTCAGGGTATGCAACAGTGCTGTGTTTACCTTGGCTATCCAACTTCTCCATGTGGTTCCTCAGTTTCCGCCACTGCTGGCGGATGCTGTTGGTGAGCTGCTCCCTCGCTTGCTCGCAGGATTGGTCCAGTGTTTCCCTGCTCGAGTCCCCCGTCTTCTCCTCCCCATCTGAATCAACCTGAGCAAAACAAAAAGAAACTGTAACTTTTCAACATAGAACCGTCTCATCTTATTAATCTGATACACATGAACGCAAGTTTGGTTTATGTGTAATGATCAATTTAAAAAAAAAGAATGATTAATTTGAATGATTAAACGAGCACCATGAACATAATTCAATAGTCCTCCCATCAATCCTCTCAACCCATCTAACAGGCTTCTTTTTTATGCATTAGCACTGTGAGAGAGAGAGAGAAGAGAAAAAAAAAAAAAAAAAAAAAAAAAATCTATAAAAACACCTGCTCCTGGCTGTCATCAGCAGTGGCTCCTCTGGTAGAGGACTGGCGTGGACTGAGGATATGTATCATCTCCTTCTTCATCTGCTGGAGGACTTTCTTAAGCTCAGCGTTCTCTAGCATCAAGGACCTCTGACTTGTCTCGTAGTCACTGAGCAAGGACTTGTACATCTCACCCTCATGGCTGCAGGGAGCAATTTACAGATACAGTTAACCTGATTGATGTTGCACATTCAACGAATTCTGTGGTGAACAAGTGACATGAAATGTTACCTAGCTGTCGCTTTTGCTGTCTTCCAGTGGCTCCTTTTTCCATCTGACCGGCCCAAGCAATTCAGTACATCAATAGCTAAAACAGAGAAGTGAAAATAACTTCCAGAATAAAAGATGAAGAAGCTGAATGCCATGTATCCAACACATACCCCTTGCACTGCCGTATGGTGGAGATCAGCATGCTTACCAAGTTTTTTATCCTTTCTATCGACCAGTAACTGGCTGAGGCGTTCCTTGAGCTTTACAGCTTCTCTCTCTTTTCTCTTGGCATCATGACTGTACTGTGAGGCACGGCTGGAAATGATACTTTGGAGCTTCTGAACCTGCACAGGATAATTGAATCATGAAAGTATTTTTCAGGCATGTGCACACACACTTCCACACACTGTAAAATTGAAAACATGAATGTTGCTGATGATAGAGGGAAAAAAATTAAGCCTACCTCATCTTTTTCAGTTTTCAAGCAGCTCTGCAGAGTCTTGATTTTGAGTTGTAGCTGCCTCTCTGTCTCATGGAGACCTGACTTCTCCCTCATGGACAGCTCCAACTGATCCTGGAAGGAAATACACTTTCATTATGAGCACAGTGAGATGGCAATGTTTTGAACAAGTAATCAGTTCAGGGTTGAAGCTACAAGAGTAAATTCCTGAGCAAAACCCCATCCTAAAACTGGTATGTGCTATCTGAAGATTTAAATACGCCAACAATATCCACACGTGTGGACCAGGTACTCGCTATTTTCAACTCCTTTCCTTAAGAAATTGAAAATAATGCTGTGTAATCCAAACTAAAATGCCTTCTGCACCATTCCTTACTCCTCACTTCTCATTATGGGACTCACAACCTTGACTTCTTCTCTGGTGGGTTTAGATAGAAGAGGTATGTTTAGTCTGGAGATATGGAAACATGACTTTCATTGCTATTCAAAATGACAGGAATTTGTCCTTTTTTGCCCTTGTAGTAGTGATACAGTTTATACACTTCTTTTTTACATGGAAGTAAAGAGTGAGGAGCAGCTTCACAGTATCTTTACAGTATATATAATTGTTGTGTCTCCTGTCTGCTTACTAGTGGGCAGAAATCTATAACTGCACCTTTACTCCAGGACAAATACAGATTAAAGTCTATGGGTACATTGAATTGAATCCAAAGCCATTTGAAACACTGTCTAGTACTGAAACCCCAACACCCCCCCATATTAGATACCTTGAGTCTGGAGTTATTCATCTGTATGTGCTCCAAGGTGCTGGATCTCTTTAGCTGTTCTTTCTCTAGCTCCTCCAAAGTGCACATGTTTCGTCTGTGAATCTGCAGCAGCTCATACATGGCATTCAGAGCTGGCACTGTGCACAGGCCGCCTCCCCCTGGTGAGCTGGCCTCGATACATGTGGAAGAGAGGCCCAGTGAGGCGAGCTCCTGTCAAAGAAAGAGGACATTGGTTACTGTCCTGGTTTTGTAATGAATTATTCCTGCACAGATGCAACGGCAAACAGAACCAAAGTTAATATCAAGTCTATTGTGAAGGACGAATGCATTTTATTTTTGTAACAGATTAACGACACCTGAGCATTTCCATACCTGATTGATGTATAAAATGCACTGAGGAATATTATCCTCTGTGCAAAAGGCACTTATCACACTGTAGGAGCTTTTGGACAGGGGCAAAGAAGAGTACATTGACACAAGGTTGTTCTGTCTTGAGGGTGACATTGTCAAATGTGATATGCTGGAAATCTCATAGTTTCCTAAAAAAAAAAAAAAAAAAAAAAAAAAAAAGACAGAGAGAGGGAAATTATGTCAATTGTAGATACATTTTGAGAGGACTGAATTAGGTTGCTACTCCAAAATGAGATCATGAATATGGGTCACATCTGGCAGATCCCAAAAACAGCATAGCCGGTGGGGTTTTGCCATATTTATAGTATTCTTCCAGATACAGAGGAGAAAAAAAGTTACCTATAGATGTCTCTGTCGGCACACTTGTCCACCACTCTCCCATATCACCGACACATCAGGACACAGGGATGTGAGGTCATGAGTTATCAACCGGGAGGTGGATTAGCAGTCAGGCCGTGGATCAGAGGCTCCCACTGGATCAGAGCCCTGAAATGGAACATCAAGCCATGTGATAGACCAGCAACAGATAATCTGGGCGGCAGCTTCACCCGCACAGGATTAACGGTCGGTTGTGTACCAGTGGGGGTTAGATTGGGGTTTAAGAGGGTCTTCCTATCGGCCACTGGCATCTAAATTGCAGGGTAGTAAGATGATCTCAGCTACAAGCCAATGTATTTACAAAGACGAAAATGAGAGAATCCATTAGAGAGGGTCTAAAATCATAACCAATCTCTAGTGGGTACAAAAAAGAAAATATAAAGTGTACAAGCCTTTTTTGGACTTTCATGCCTTTAGGATAATATTATTATCTTGACATGTTGTTGTGAAACAAGTTGAACCAGATAGCTACACTTGCCACTCCCACAACTTTACTATGCACTGAAATGTTCCAACTTGTGTTCAGGGCCTGTCAGGCACATTGTGTTGATTAACAAGGGAGAGAAACCTTCCGGTCTAGTTCAGTAATAAAACCGTCAGGGTTTCAGTGCACCATGTTGGTGAGGACACAACCAGTCAACGCAAATGCCTGCTTTTCAGTGTCTGCCATGTCAGTGTGCATCGCAGCAAACTCCCTTCAATGTTCTTATCTGGTCAACCAGAAAACACAACTTTTATCTACAGATACACGGACCGAGGAGGTCAAGTGTGATTCTGCTTATGTCATGGGTTAACCTTAACGTTATATTTTGATATCAAGGAGGACAACACGCATTAAAGTTGTGGTTGAGTAAGGTAACGCCTGTACGATTCGCTAACGTTAGCTAGTTTGCTAAATTAAAAGATTAATTGAAATAATTGACCCACTTCAGCGTTAAGTACTAGCACACCTGAGCTAGATAACTTAGCCAAACATCCCTGGTTTGTCAGATGAATTTGACATTAGCTAAGTTGTTAAACCCAAATATATAAAGTCGTACAATACTACGTTAACTGCCGTTGTGTCGTTTCGCTTGAGACGCTACCTTACAGCCTCTGCTAACCTGGATAATAGCGATGCTAGGTTAAACAAACTCACGGTCGCGGCGTGAAATGGGTCAAACTCAGTCCGACAGCTGCTCCTTCATCGACAACGCCTGCAACTTTCTGCGTCGAAGTCGACTGTCATCATGTTGTCAGCAAAAACACGAGCGAAAAACCTCTCGAAAAACCTCTCCACCTCCAGCGTGAACGCGGTCCAGCGGAGATGCGCCGACGGCACCGCTGGTAAAGCTCAGGCTGCAGCGGCGGCTGCTTGTGTATTTTTGAAGTCTACTCCTCCGCTGGCTGCAAACCAAACCTCTTTGTTATTGGAGGCAGCGTTGTTAGGGCAACCAGTATGTGAGCCGGACATTGGATGGGAACATGTGCAGTGTGCGGTTATGCAAATGAGAAATGCTGTCAGGTGTCATAAAGCACTGCACCTCTGTGGCAGCAAGAGGAAGTGTCACCCCCACACAGCAAGCCCACAGTGCTACTGCAAGATCTTACCTCACTATACTGTAGTACATAAAAGAACACAGTTTTAGGCAGTACTGTGGGATACATTTTATTTTAAATATTATGTTGAGCTAAAGACAAATATAGTGTATTAGAATAAAATATGGAATATAATCAGAGCGTAGGTGAAAATTGGCAAATAAAGAAAATTCATTTAGTCAGAGGTGCGAAAAATAAATAGAAGCAGTACAAAAATACATACAAACAAGTAAAACCATTGAGCCAATCCATGTCATTTATATGTCAGTATACAGAAAATATGCACAGGAAATGTTTCCAGTACAACGTGTACAAAGGATGAAAACAACCAATTACAATTCACTTTCTTGTAAGTGAGTAGCTTATTCCGTTATATTGTACATTCAGGGTAAGCGTGATTAAAACCAGTAAACCTACGTTCATTTAGATTCTCCATATTGTACTCTACTGCTTGTACAGTTATGTTATTGTGGAATCAGAACAAATGTCCTCTTAAGTTTGAATTGGAGGGGTTTTTTTCTTCATAAGGTAATCTCTGAGAAATCTTTCTTGATGGGAAAAGTTACCCACCACTGGATTGAAGAGTAAATGGATCAACCATTTAATGCATATTAATACTGAAATTGTTAACTTGAGGATATCACGAAGTCAAGTAAAACCTTCTGTTTGAGTAAGATGTTAACCCTTGGCCAACACATGGCAAAGGCACATGCTACATCTCTTCACTTCATCAAAAGCAGCAGCACGGAGAGAGGCAGCAGGACGCTGGCTCTTCATCAGTCTGGTATCTCCCAGACTCAGGCTGATCCCTGCACTCTGCTATGAAGGCCTGCAGCTGGGACACTGGCACCTTGTCTTTCTGATGATGCTGGAAAAGAACCATCGCTCAGTCACATATGAGGACTTGTCAAATGAAAAGATAACTAACATCTCTGTACAGCAAGCTATCCAGTCCAGGTGACTCAGACTGACCTTGATGGTCTCGTAGGTGTCAGTGATGAGAGCAATGAACAGGCTGAGCACCAAGTAGATGAAGAGGGAGATGAAGGAGTAGAGATAGAGTCTGCTGAAAAGCCACACCATGTAGCTCTTGTCTCTCATGTTCAGGAAGGTGGCGTACATGTCGTCGCCGTTGATGAGAGAGAAGAGGCACTCTGTCACCTTGTCAAGCGTTCGGAACTAGAGAAAAGACGTATTAATAATTGAGGTTTTATGTTTCAGTGATAGATGTGTTACCAGAACAGAGTATCACAATACTTGGGAGAATTTATTAGACAGCACAGACATTTGAAATAGATTATGATTATAATTTTCATACTTTGTCGTGGTAAGGGCCAAGCACTATCCAACCACAGAAGCAGTACCCAAAGTAGATCATGGCCGCACAACAGCAGAATCGGATCACATTTGGCAACGCTGCTCTCAGGGTTAATATTAAGATCTAAGAAGGAATTAAAGTTTTCACTTCCTTTGGAGATGCATTTGTTTTTTTTAACAGGTTGGCTGAAAACAAAAAGTAGAGTCATGAAAGTTCTTACATTGTATTTCTTGAAAAAACCAAGGTAACGAATCACTCCGACCCAGACAAGCATGGTGGCTGTTCCCAGCAAGATACTACAGACATCATAGTTTGTCAGGAACTGGAAAAGAAAAGAAAAGACAGCTTAATAAACACAATATCAGGTAATTTACATATATCAAACTACAAAACAAAAGAGCCTTTTTCAAACATTATAGATCTTGAGTGGTGATTTCGGACCATTTAGCTTTTCAGGTTTCCCTTTGCCTTCAGCCCAACATTCCTACGGTGAATAATATGTGAAAATATAGCAAATATATACAATACAGCTCAATAAAAAAACCAACCTTTGTTTGTATTCCGATTTTGAGCGCTGACCCGGCGATGGTTAATGTGTCGCTGACAATGATGAGGATATACCAGCCATTCACAAACTCCATGCGGTCTGACCATGTGACAATTTTATTGTAGTACGCGTGGAAGAATATGTTGAACTCCTGCATTAGAGAAATGAAAATATTGCAAAACACAACAATTAAACCAATACACTCAAACTAAGAGTTCGTATAGATGGAAGTTGGGTTGTTAAATTACCATGTGGTTAATTTCCAATTTTCCACATGCACATGAATCTAAAATATGAAAATTAGCTTATTCAAATACACACTGTATAAATGGTTTTAATTATGGAATGTAAATGCCCCCCCCCCAAATTCCCAAAGTACAGAGGACATGACCTCGGTGTAATACAGCTACAGCCCTGCTTCTGATGCTGGCTTACATGGTATATGGTATTAATTAAATCAGTAATTTATTACTGAATGAATGACCTTGAGGCTTAACTGAGCCAATGGCTAAATGTACCAAACTCCTGTACAAGGTAAAATTTTGTGGTGAAGGTTAAAAAAACGAATGAATTTATTCCTCTAATTTAAACTTACAAACTGGAGTTGGATGCCATTGATGACGGATCGTGTGCAGAGGATGAGAGAGGTGAAACAGGCGAGGATGACCACAGAGTCAAACCACAGGAGGAGATAATCATTCTTCCCAGCTACAAATAAGAGCCACAGATTCAAGTTTAGTTGTAGCTTTACCAGCTTTGTTATTGTTGTTGTTGTTGTGCCAATCAGATGCTGAGTTGGATCATATTATAGAATGATGTCACCGTGCCCCCTGCTGGCCATCACAGATGATGATGATTATTTGGTGTGCTGGTGTTGGTGCGCTTTACAGCATGAGTTTGTGTAATAACTTACAAGTTCCTTCCACATTCCAGTCCCTGCATTCATAAATCATAACATCATTTTCAACATCAACCCTTATCTTTCCACTGTGAGCACGGTTGTCAAACATGATCTGTGAAAAACAAAGGAAAGGAATTTATTAGAGAATTCGTTAGAGACACATCTCAAGTGGTTTCCCAGCATGGAAAATGATGTAGCTAACAATTGATTTATGAATTCATTATATCCTAAAACATCAAATCAGGGTGTGGCAGGTTTCGAACACTGTCACCAACCATTATATGGAAGTCATAACAGTCTGGTAGCTCATGGTGCCGCACAGTCTGCAGATTGATGGTTTTCAGTGTTAGGTAGATGTTCACTGACAGAAGCCTAGACACGCAAACATATATTAGCAGCAGGAAGCATGCTTGCCACATGGCATGGAACCAGTATTTTCAGTTTAGTCACCTTTTGAAATCTAAGGAGAAGTTGAAGTGTGCGGCCAAACTGCGGTTGTCAAACAACTGCACAGGGTATATGGAAATACAATCTGTGAGAAGGAAACACAGGCAAAGTTGCTAGATTTCATTTGGTAGTTCAGCATCAGCATTCATTCCCCTGACTGCACTGTGCTGCTATTAACAATGCCGGCTTCCTCTTTTTTAACGGAGTCACAAGTAAATCCACATTGTGATTATGTTCCACTGCTGCCATGAATCAGCTTCCATAAATACATCTTGCATTAAAAAAAAAAAAAAAAAAAAAAAGACACATTATGGATACAACCCGAGGTAGCTACTGGACTTAAATTCACAATTTCCACAGCTAGTTGTGACTCCGTATGATGATTCAATAAATATTTTGTATGTTTATGTGGCAGTTTTGTGCTTTAGTACCTTTATCAATATGAGGATCAATGTCAAAGGTCCCGTTGCCAGGATCAATGCTGCTGTTTCTGTAAAACTCTTGACAGACAGACAAAGGAGTGTACTCGCCATCAACCATCTCATATCCAAGATTACCTGCGGTCAGGTTCTGGAGATTGATGTACTGAAAAAAAATACGAGAGGAAGCGTAAAGTAAGTCTTTTCATGAAATAAAATAATAATTTTGCCATGAAATCCCCATGAGATATGATGTTAAATTCTTGTCATTGATCTACATTTGCAGTACCCTGTTGATAATGTAGTCGATGTGCTCATACACGTCTGCTTTTGTGTAAAGTGCGTAGCTGCCCATCCGGTGATCTTTGTATCCTTTGAGAAACAGATGTCTGAAAGTCATCAGATTTTCATCTTTGAAGGTGACCATCATTTCGTTGCTCAGGCCAAAAGACACTAACTAATTGGAAAAGGAGGGAATAATATGCAACAAATATAAATCCACCATCTGTACACATTCATACTCACTGAAAAATAAGTTGCAATCAAAGGATTTTGTCCGCTACCTGGATTGTGATGATGGCAATTTTTAATATTTGTAACATCAGTTTCCAAGGTTTGCGACCCCTGGCTCTGTATTTCTCACAGGGGTTCATGAAAAAGTACTTGAGCCTTCGTCTGAAGTCCTCCACCACCTTCGACTCCAGAGTGTGAGTGCTCCATCTGTACTGGCCGTTTTGCCTCCTCTCCTCCGATCTCAGTAGAAGTTGGGAGTCCTCCATTATACTGAAGTGCAGAATAAAATTTTACTGTTGTTGCGCAGTTTTGGTCGTGTTTGTCTTCACGCATTTTGTTCAAGGTTCGACACACATCAGAAATGTGTTGGAGATCAGGTTAGGGGTTAGCCATTCCAGTCATTCCGATGTGTATCAAACTGGTTCTCCTGCATGAACTCACTGCTGTCATTCTCTCCTCTGTCTTCACACTGTCATTCTGGAGTGCAAACTAATGGCATTAAAATCAATCAAATATTATAGGAAACCACAAAGGTGTTTTCTTCGGCGTCATTTAGCTCAGCCATAGCTTATTGTAGCAGACCTACCAGCAACAGTGAGAAGAAATGAGACAGCAAATGTACAGACTTCAACCATGTATATAACAAATTCCCTCTATGTAGAAGTAACTATATCATACAGTTAAATTTAAACGATGCAGAAAAACACTAGTAGCAAACATTAGTGAATAAAAGTTAATAGTTGTTACACTGTAGATACTATTGTACTGTTAATTATATATTATTTTTTACAACCCCTTGGTAGGATATATTAAATTACAGAGTAAAGGCTCCACACTTAAAGTTAAGTTAAGATATAATAGTAGATATAGTAGCACTCATAGTAATAGTAAACTAATTACCTGCTAAAACCTGCAGTGCACCAGCGAGCCACAGAGCAACTCGACCAACAGACGGCTCACTACTGTCTGTGGAGGAGGTGCAGTCACCACACCAGGCTTCACCACGATGACTGTCATTCCTGTGTGTCATCGTGGCTGCGTTTAAGCTTTTCCAGTTTTTCCAAGACAAATACAGACCTCCCAGTTACAGCATCTATGCATAGAAGCTGATATGTGGGCTTATCAGAGTCTAAGATACTATTTTGCAAATTACTAGAAAGCAAATGGGTCAATGGTTGTAGGATCTCTTAATGTCACCTTAATAATACGTCCTCACTATGTCCGATGAAATCAGCAGAGATAAACTACACCAATTGTTTTCTTAACCACCACACAGCCACTGACAAAAAAATACATGAGCAGGATTCATGTAGAAAACCTTTAGTATGCAATAGATTATTGTACAAGACCAATGAACGAAGTAAAAAGCAAGACATTATTTGCATTTCACAATGTTTTTTGTGATTCAAGACTTCTGTAGTGATAACAATGTAAAGCAACTTCTTGATTTAATGCTGCATAGAAAGTAGCGGAAAACATCATTTGAAGCTACAGGGCTCTGATCAAAGGCTTGAAAGATCAGACTTGCTCATTATGCACATGTATACTCAAGTAGCCATTCCAGTGTATATAGCATCTTTTTCTCACTACACCTACACCGCAGCTGCCATGTCTTCAAACTACACATTTTGTCAGGAAATCACACCTTTGATAAGAGGAGGAGAAAAAGTTAAAGAAGATGAGTCACATTTTCTTAGCTCACGACATATTGGGCTGGGAACTGAACCTCAACACATTCTGCACAGACTTAAACTCAACTTATTTAAATACTGTTTTTGCCAATTTAAACTGTATTTTATTTAGGCACAGTTCTTGCACATTTGCTTATGTTTCATAGACATTCAACGTTTGACTTCTTACATTTGATAAAAAAGGTTTCACAGAAAAGCACGTATATATTCTCATACCTAAGATATTGTTTTGGCCTCAGAAGAAAACTAAGGTAACAAATAAGCAAGTATCAAAACCCTTCAAACATTACCCCAGCCCCAGTGACAAAATGTCTCTATTTTCTCTCCAAACAGCTGATTGGTTTAGTACGAACATGTAGTATATCCCATGTGCAGCGATTTCTCACAAAATGCCTAATCAAAGGCAAAAGCAACAGCAAAAAGACAAAATGAGAGTGTTTGTGTATGAGCTGAGTTGAGTTAAGTTACTGAGGTTTGTACCTGTTTGTCGCTTTAACTGCATGAGAACTGTCCTATCAAGATGTGAAATTAAAAGATGTTCCTAGGTGACGACGGAGTGAGCGAGCGTGACCGGAGGGGCTGGAAGTTTGGGTCCCCTCCCGTGCTGGTGCACCCTGTCGATGTGGCATCTATGTTAGAGGGGGATTCGACCATCACCTCATCCGGAAGCGGAGGAGCTCCTGGGTCTCCAGGCCTCGGGAGGCTGGAGGAGGTTGTGGAGGTTGTGGAGGAGGCTATGGCGATGCTCGCACCGGAGACAGAGGACATGTCTCCGCCTTTTTGTAATGAGGGCAGGTTGAGTGAGGCTGCTATGTCTGAAGTGGACGGGCTTCGTTCTCCATCTGGGTGGAAGAGCAAGGTGGAGTTGTTTGAAAATGTTGCGGGGAGGTCGCTGGTTGTGCTTGGAGTGCTGAGGTTGCTGTCAGACGAAGAACTGGAGGCCCCTGCTGTGGAGTGGCAGATGAGGACAGGAAGAACAGGAAGAGGGTTTGAATTAAAGCATCGAGAATATCGTAAAGATTTCAAATACACAACAGGTTTCATTACGATTTGGTCTATATACCTCTGAGAGACTCAATCTTCTCATTTTTGGCCTTTTGCACCTCGTCAGTGATCTTGGTGATGATAAAGTTTTGTGAGCGCATCTCCCTGATGGAGTCAATCAAGGCGTCCAGCCCCCGGGGGTTTTCGGTGAGGATATCCAACAACATGGCTGTCCTCTTGGTCTGTGTGGTCCTGCAGCTGATTTCCTCCGCATCGTCCCGCGTCAGGATCCTGCGAGAGCGCAGGTAGTCAAGGTGGCGTTCGGCTCTGATCTTGTCACAGAGATAGTGCCGCAGTCTGATCAGCACCTGGAAATCCACAGCAAAGGGAGAACAAAGTGAGCTGTCAAGGCCCTTAACAGAATCATTCAGGGACAGGGAACCAAACCAAAGAAGGTGATCTGAAATCACTTGTATAGCCTGGTCTGGTTCTTCTGTCCATGTCATATAGTTACTGTGTGTAATGCAGACTGACTAATGCAGTTAATGTAGTCAAATCTTCCAGAGGAAAGGGTGTTGATAAGTGCACAGAGAGGGTGTGGCGGTTTATTTCCTCCTTTTAACAGGCCTTTTAACGCCAAACATGGAGCAAATTAGCGCAATACACGTATCTGCATTTGAGACACACATTACCTTATTCGCAAGGTTATTTATTCGGGAGTCGGGTTCGGGCTGAATGATCATACTCACGTCTTTTTTAATCTCTGCCATTTCATCTTCAGTGATCTGAAGAACATCCATCCCTCTCACCCGAAAAGTGAAAATCCAGGTGCTCCGGGTGACGAATGAGGACCGAAATAGGTCAATAAGCTGGAACCAATGAAGTAAACTACAGCAATGTGGTAATTGTAAAGCGTTAATCTGTTCGGCTCTTCATTATCTGTCGTTAAAAGGAGACGGATCTACTATCCATTCAAGTTTTCTGTTTCATGAACCGAAAAAAAAAAAAAAAAAAAAAAAAAAATCCCCGGACTTCCTGATTGTGTCGAGGTTTTACGTCGACACCAGAGGAGAAGTAACCGAGGGCAGAGTCGTGGGTTTCTCACTCACGGCTCATTTTTGAAGATATCAGTAAACAACAAGCCTGGATCACGACATTCAAGCGGACGCGTCTGTCACAAGGACAGGAAAGGCTGCAGCTCCCCAACTTCAGTGACTGGTTTCAAGTGTTAAACAGTGATACAGGTGGATTTTTATTCTGATTGTCTCCACTGGGTGGCGCTGCTGGATCTCCCCACACACACACACACACACACACACACACACACATACACACACACACACGTACTTGTACTTCAATCTTTGTGAGGACACTCGTTGACATAATGCATTCCCTAGCCCCTTACCCTAACCTTAACCATCACAGCTGAGTGCCTAACCCTAACCCTAACCCTGACCCTGACCCTGACCTTAACCTAAACCTAATTCTAACCATAACTCTAAAACCAAGTCTTAACCCTCAGAATGTGATTTGAAGGTGTCTCAAAAAGTGAGGACCGGCAAAAATGTCCTCACTTTCCCAAAATGTCCTCACTCTGTTAGTAAAATACTTTTTTTGGTCCTCACTATGTAGCAAGTACAAGTACACACACACACACACACACACACACAGTTCATTCCCCACACAAAATCTCATAATACATTAGAGATGTGTTTCCAGGGGCGGAAATGATTATATTTTGATGTACTTGTACTTTAGTTGAGTCTATTTTACGCTACTTTATACTTCTGCCTCACTATGTTTAAGAGGGAAATATTGACTTTTCACCACATTTATCTGACAGCTGTGATCACTAGTTAATGTTCAAATTAAGAATGTGCATTAAAAACAGATGATGAGGTTATAAAATACTAAACATAGGTTGGGAACCACTGAACTAAACGACCTGTACTGTAAAGTAGTTAAAACTAGCTGCTCCTGAATCAACTACAACTTTATGCTATTTATTCAGTGATTCAATATTATTAATCTAACAATCTCATATATGACAATTTATTAGGCACAGGGACCAAATACTTTTACTTTTGACACTTTAAGTATGTTCATTACTTTCAGTACATCGTTAGCTCAATATAGCTACCTGAAGTCTATTTATCTATTGTGTTTAAGTGGAGCATATTGGACACATTTTCAGTTGTATTAACGCAAACTGATTGATAGACAAGGCTACAGGTTTCAGACCCTTTGGAGTTTTGGGGCCAAGAGTTCCCTGTAATGAATGACAGAAACTTTTGCCAGGTTGGCCTCAGCCTCCAATAAAAACTGGATGAATGGTTTGTTTGGAAGGACTTAATTCAATTAGTGAACTGAGGAAATACATACTCACCAAACCATGATGTAACAGGATGTAATGATCCACAGCATTCACCCAGATGCCAGCCAACCAGGCCCAACATTCATGCCTCACTAATGTAAAACTAAAAGGAGTGTACTTCGATTGCAACGGTGGAGGCTATATCTTTACTTTAAGTCCCTACGTATCATTGCTCCGCCCAGTCAGGTTTTTTTGCCTATGGCGTCTGAAGACCGTGAAGGCGTGTATAGACTATGCTTGATTGATATCGACCTCATCTACCATCTCGAGTTTGGGGACCTTCCGTAATTTATATATAATAATACACAGTTTTTATCCAGCTGTGCATAGCCTATTTCAAAGTATAGGTTACTGCTATTTAAAATTATATGCGCAATGTAATTTTCCAGCTAACACACCAACTCAGCCCAAATTTGGTTTTGTAGATTATGTTACACACTTACCAGTTATGACACATTATTGAATTATGTTGTATACCACCATAATCATGGATCTACAAATGAAATTGAAAGGTCAAGGCAAGAGATAGCCTTTATTATTACAGGACAGCAGCAGTTATAGTGAGCAGCAACTGTAAGCTGTTATTGGGGATTGGCAGGGAAAGTGTGAATCAGGGCATAGAGAACAGTGAGTCTTCCTAAGTGCATGGTGAACTACAGTGCATGCGAAGAACGAAATAACACTCCAGTCAACTTGAAATAAACTGCAAAATGGCAAAACACATTCATTCAGGATCCACTCACTTCCCTCTAATCATGATATGCCACGGACTGTTTGAGGACGGGTGCTCCCTGAGGAGATTGTTGTCAGGCTTGTTTTGTCATGTTCTGCAATGTAATATGTACTGTGTAGCTGGAAAACACCGTCTCCAAACAGAAAAATATGCCAATTTAAAATCAGACACAAGGCCATCTGTTGCTCCCTGGAAGGGATAATGGTTTGAAAGAGAGGTTTGAGAGGCTCGAACGAGCGATAATGGTTTGAGAGTGGAAATACAGGCTCCAGTATCTGTCTGGCTGCTGTCACATCCCAGCAATTTCTGGGGGAGAACAGAAACAGAAAGATGCCCTTTAAATGTCAACCTGTGTTGAGAGGTCAACTTGTACGTTGATCAGCCTCTTTAGACAAGAAATAAATATTTGTTAAATGCTTACAAAGCATGTGCAGAAACTGAAAACACATGTCCGCTTTTCCACAGAAACTCCTCATGGTGATTCACAGTATTGATGTCAAACAGCAGAGAGCAGCAGCCTGGAAATAATGCCAAATCAGCTGTGAGAGACTCACACGAACCCAATGCACTGACTCGTGAGTGGCCTCTGCAGGGAACGAAAGTCAAGAAAGGGAGTCATTTATAGAAATGATGTAATGAACTGGATTTGCAATCATATCTAGACAGCCCCCACAGACATCCGTGTCTGTTGTACAGTGTGTGACCCGCTCTCACGTAACAGCCAGAACAAGCTTGTCTCAGACGCACTGTGGTTTTAGACTGAGTGCAACTGGGAAGCTTTGTCTGCCTTTCCATTCTCTGCCGCCAATCTTTATGAGACACTGAGAATTTGAATCACACACACATCGCCACATTTTTGTCTATGTCTCTCTCCTTTTTCCATTTGTAATGTAGCACGAATGTGTACAGTATAGCACATTTTTCACACATTACACTTTCCTCCAAACTATCATCATATATCTGCCCATCCACCACCTATTAAATGTCATCCTCAAGACAAAGGAACACGTGATTAACTTAAACTATTAATTGCTAAATTAATCCATGAGTTTTGATAAACTCTGACACATGTCAGTTATGTGAAGTTAGCAAACATGCCAGCTTTAGAGCTCCTTTCCCCTTCACTGACACTTTAATGCGTTGTATAATTAATCCAGAGAGCAAAATACCAAAGGGAAGTAAACAGAAGCACGGGGAGCTCTTGAGACTGACTAGCTAGCATGTTTCCTGCTAGCTAACATTTTCAGTGTTGGCTTGCCAGCAAAGTAGTTTACCAATGAGCCTTCATCGCCAGGCCCTTAGAAACTCATATTTTGCAACAACGGGGATAAATTCTGCTGTGCTGCTGTGTCACGAGGCCAGGCCGGTCTTGTCGTCCTTTTTTCTTGTTTGTGAGGCTGCCCAGAGACCGATGCTAGCTGTTTCCCCATGCCTCCAGTTTAGCAAAGAGCTGTTTTTTTTTTATTGTATTATGGTATTATCACATCAACATCCAAGTATAAGTTTTCTGAAAGCTCAGATATATCTGACATTGGCAATTAATTCCAAAGTGTCTGAAAATCAAACAAATGTGATGCCAAATCAGATCATCATTTAGTGTAGGCTAATAATAACAAATTTAATGGATATGTTTGTTTCCTCAAATTGATCTTTTCGTCTAACTCTCATTAAGAAAGTGAATAAGTTCTGTTAAACTATTGCTTTAGCTGGTGGCGGAATATGCGGGGAGATTTTCATTGAGTTTAAGATCCTGATTTGGCAAATCTCTGCTTTGCTAAAGGAAACCATTTAAAAATTTCACCCTTACATTAATATTAACATTAATGTAACGCTGGTGTTTTCAGGAACTGAAAAGTTGAGTGTCAGACAGGTCAGTTTAACATGCAACTGAAGTCCTCTCCAAGCCCTCCACAGCTGCATGTTTATGTCCGATGTTCCTCTTACCTAACATGGTTCTGCAAATTCTTTATATTACAGCTTTGGAGGGAGAAGTTTCCACTCCAAACCACAATAGTCAGCGATTTCCAGGCACCAGCGAATGCACGGAGCTCACGCTTGTTCGCTCTTCATCTGCCTGAGCTGGCACGGACTCAAACTTGCTCTTGTAACCTCGGTTAGATAAGACGGAACATGTGCCAGTCTTCCATGCTCAGCCTCTTGTTCTCACAGGTTATAATGAAAGGAAAGGCATTTTTGTCCTTGATAATTTTCATTGTTCTTTGATGTGGATAAAAGAGGATGCTTTTTATCCTGGCAGCTATTTCAAAGAAACCATCAATGTTCATCCCGAGAGGAATGTTGCTGCAGGCGTTGCTCAACTTTCCTTTTTTCTGTCTTGTTTTGTTGGTGTGTTTCTCATTCTGGACGCTCTCATTCAGACCGAACAAAGGATTCCTGAGTTTCAAACATTCCAAGAGGCTCTTGCCTCCTTTTTGAAATATTGAAGTCAAACAAAGTCTAACCCATCCCTACCTAGTAGGTGACGGAGGGGAATTTCATCTGTGACCTTGAATGCAAGCAAGGTTAGAAAACACAAACATCGATCACAGACAATGGGCAACAGTCTAAACACGGCTTCGTCTGAGATAGAAATTCAGTTGGTCATAGAAATATGTAGCTATTTATGTCAGAACTTGTGGTGTCCTGATGTGGAATCCCTCGTGGGTCTGCTCTCACATGCATGGGGCTGATAATGAAATATTTCAGGTATTAGGTATAAATGTACGTAAGGTTGTTATGTTTTGGGCCTTTACATAATCATACAGTATTACATGCCACCAGTCTTTCTTTCATACTTTTTACTCCATTTAACCAAAGTGAATAATATCTTTTCCAGGAGAAGGAAGCAAAAAACATTGTTACAACAATCAATAAATAATGATAACACAAACAGAAACAGAAAACAGAAGAAGACATTCACACAACACAAAAGCAGAAATAATATCCAGGTAAGCTGCATATGTGGAACAAAATAATGCAAAATATCTGACAGCAAACACATTAAGGCATTATTTATAATATATATAATATTTTATATGATATAATATATTTGTAATATTTTGTTACAGAATATGTACATTTCGGAAATCCACATACTTAATGGTGAGAAAAGTTAGCTCTGGTTCCTCTTCATGGTGATAAAACAGATAGGAAAATGAAAATTACATGGTTAAATTGGAGCAAAAGCCCTGGCAGAGTGGAAGTTAGACAGGGTGGTTCTTGGCTCACTGAGTGAGAGGAGAGGAGGAGGGGGGGGCTTCTTTTGGGCTTATGGGAGGACGCATGGAGGAGCATTCCTATCATAGTTTCAGGACACCTCTTCAGCGCGTATAAAAGGAGATGGGGACTCCAAAAGAGGGAGAGCAAGTAGTCATCAACTCACCGCCAGGTCTGGTGTTATAATAATTAGACAGAAGTTTACTCAGGAAAGAAAGCTTTAGCCTCTGAAGATGTGGAAAGTCGTTGTCATCGTGATCCTCTGTCTTACACTGGTGAGGAAATAATCTCTGTTCTGTTCATAAGTTGCTTGCAAAGCTGTTATAAGATGATCTCTTTTGTGAGCAAACTTTCAACTAGACGTTGTGTCTTTTCTCAGGTGTCAGCCTTATGCCCAAAGGACTGTCAGTGTCCCTCTGAACTCCCTGTATGTGCAGCAGGAGTCAGTCTCATGCTGGACGGCTGCGGATGTTGTAAGGTTTGCGCTCGGCAGCTCTTTGAAGACTGCAGCGGGACACAGCCATGTGACCACACAAAAGGACTGGAGTGCAACTTTGGAGGTGGATTTCATTCCGCTAAGGGCATCTGTCGAGGTACAATAAGTTCTCTTCTTATCTCTTTTTTTTTTTTTTTTTATTCATTTCCTCACTTTGCCCACTTCACTCTTCTGATTTTGAGCCTCACTACTTTCCCTGTTTTTGTAAATCAGCGAAATCCGATGGAAGATCTTGTGAGTACAACAGCAAGATTTACCAGAACGGGGAGATCTTCCGTCCAAACTGCAAACACCAGTGCACTTGCATGGACGGTGCTGTTGGATGTGTCTCTCTGTGCCCACATGAGCTCTCACTGCCCAAACTGGGTTGTGCCAAACCCAGGCAGATCAAGGTACCAGGACGGTGCTGTGAGCAACTCATCTGCCCCGAGGAAGCAAAACCAGAGCGTGCCGTCATGAAGAAGCACAGAAAAAAGAACAGTGAAGACAGTGCATCTGAAGACGACCTTACCAGCAAGAATGAGTTGGCTCCCGTGTGGCTAGAGGGATCAGAGTCTTTAGCTGGTGAGCCGTTTTACACAGAGTTCTTTCTGCTGAAAAATGAAACTTCAGGAAATGTATGTGAAATTACAAATGTAGCTGTGTGCATGACACGTCTTGATTTTTCTTGCATTTTCAGCAGATTGACTGTCAGCTGTGTCACCTAACCTATTTATATTTTTTCTCTGATCAGCTTTCAGGAGTCACCCAATGGGCATCATGTTTGCCAGAAGAGTCAGGTGTGTGTCTCAGACAACAGCCTGGTCACCCTGCTCCAAATCCTGTGGCACTGGAGTGTCCTCGAGGATGACCAACAGAAACACCCAGTGCAAACTGATGAAAGAGACTCGGGTCTGTGAAGTCCGCCCATGCAACCAAATGACCGTCATCAGATTGAAGGTATACTCCGGACCTTTTATGTCCAGATTTTTACCTGCTTTTATAAAGACGCAGTCTGATTATTTCATTACAGTCAGCATCCTTTGTGGAATACAATTCTCTCCCTGAATTGCATTTTGAATCTCTGTTTACATTTAACGCATGCTTTTGATTGCTTTTTTTCCTGAACAGAGAGGCCGCAAATGCAACCACATAGAAAAAGCCAGCCGTCCAGTGAAGCTGTCCCACGCAAGCTGCCGTAGCCTTAAGAAGTTCCAGCCCACATACTGTGGGTCTTGCTCAGATGGGCGATGCTGCAGGCCTCATCGCAGCCGGACGATACCTGTGCGCTTCAGATGCAAAAATGGAGAAACCTTCAGCAGGATGGTGATGATGATCGAGTCTTGCGAGTGTAACCTCAACTGCTCCAGCAGCAACGAGAAGAGACAACCCCCCCCACAGACTTTTTAATGATATAGACAAACTGAAAATGTAAACCTCTCAATTTAAGTGGAAAGAAGATCCATTATGACAGAAAACAATTGCACTGTGAGGTGCCAGACACCTAGTAGGATGAATTTGGTGAACTGTATTGTTCATGATTTTGCTTCATAACACTGGAGCCTTTTGGTTTGCTTCTTTGTGAAGCTGTTTGTACATTGACAAAAATCTTATTTTTCTAGTTAAACCAACATTTTCTTTTTGTTCTCCTCTTTTGTTTTTATTGACATACATATTTAAGCCTGTCTTAACAAGACATACTACATGTTAGCATGGAAACGACGTGAAAACTATGGCAGCTACTAAATAAGTCATTACACAATATGTCGCCATGTTTCTGTTGATTTACTGTACTTATTATGTTATTTTCATTTAATTTATAACAACTTGTGTTTCATAGTTCATTTAATGTATACCTATTCTCATTCATTGAATATTGTACCATAATATTGGTTTGACATCCTGTTTTACATGTGTTTATCTATGTAAAATGTTGAAATATGTCTGAAGGCTGGACACATACTGTCCTGTTTGTAAGTTGACCAGTTAACTGCCAAATTGTCAATTTTATTATTCGGTTTTTCACAAATAAACATTAGAAAACCCAATAGAGTTGAGCATTTATATTATTTTAGGCTAAAAGTAAAAATATAGTTTGGCAGAAAAACTGGGAAATTCTCAGGGGATCTGTTATAACAATTTTGAGTAGGAAATGAGCTATACTGTTTCAGCTGCATATGGCTGAACCACTTCTGAGAGGACCTACATGTCACTGAATAGTTTAGGGAAAGACTAATGTAAACCTCAGAGTGGTTTTCCTGCTGTTGGACAGATGCTGTATGCAAACCACAGAAGTTTCTTTTGTGAAAAAAAAAAAGTTGTAGGTTAGCAGAGAATAATCTAAACTATCCACGCAAATTTATTATGTGCAAAACAGAGGACGATCCCTCGTGAACAGTCCTGAATCTGAAGTTATTTGCTTTGATTTGGATGGATTTTCCTTCGCGTGTTGTCTTTCATAGTGAAAGAGCAAATTCATAGTATTCTGCTCAATCTAATGTTAGTATGACTTTGTCTGACTGCGAACATTTTCCAAGTTTATACAGTGGTTAGCCTGCTGTATGTGACCGTCAGAAAATCATTTTATTACATAAACAGTAAAGCCTCTGTTTTTTGATAATTGGCTCAGCAGAATAGAATTTCTAAAAAAAACAAAAAGACAAATGGGTCATCCAACTTATTTGGGCCTAATAAGCACGTAGGCTCAGGGTGTGTCCATCATGCTGCTGTGTTTTGATACCAACCAAATTGCCAGAAGTCAGATGTAAGCTTATTTTCCAGCAAACAGCAGAGAGAAGCAAATTCCCAAAGTATGATCAACAGAATTACGTAAAGGGGCAAGACCAAAAGACTGAGAACAAGAGCAAAGGAAAAACAGGGGTACTGACGCACGCACAGATGAAATGGTTCCATCCCCTGACGGAGAACACAATAGGGCTTTGTCTTTGAGAACTTGAGAGGAGCACTGCTCACGCGGGAGAAAACGTCCGCTGCAAAAGACACACCACAGCCTCGCAGTGGTTCTGGATTGTAGTTTATTACCATAGATACAGTATGTGACCACAAATCAAGCAGCAACAGGAGAACAAGAACATCCAAGTACAGTACAAGACAAACAGTTCAGTTTTTGGGTGAATCGTGCTGCAGCAGATACCTGCATCCTTCTGTGCCCCAAAGCCTCACTAACACAAAAACATCCATTACAAAAGCATATGAGCAAGCCAGCATCAGAGGTTTGGAAATATCCCAGTGTTGCATGTATCTCAGTAATTATGCCCGCAACCCTAAGGGCATAAGCTTCACAACTGACAGCTAAACAGTCGATTTTCAGCATAATTCATCTCAGTCCAGCTGAGAATCGGGACGTGAACACATTCAATATACATCACACCTTCCTATGACTGCTAAAAAAAAAATACAAAAACATACACAAGCTGGATTTCAGCATCAGACAGGGAAACAAGTATTCGTGTGTGTGTGTGTGTGTTAGGGCTTCAAAATTCCCATCAGATGCATCAGCAGAAGAATTATGATGATTTTAATGGAAGAAAAGCAGGAGCATATTCCTGTTCAAATGAAGCACCATGTTAAACGTGGTTTATTCTACCACAGGTAAACTTGGCTGGAGACATATGCACCGAGGTAACGTTTTGTTTTAAAGCAATAATAGTATTGGTTAACAATTGTTGTCATAATTGGGTGTATGTATGGCTTCAAAGTATGACAAAAAAAAGCCCTCTTTGATCAGGAGCCATTTGCACAAACACAGACATTGTCTTCCACCTGCAATAGACACTGAACATTGTACGTTTCACAGAACTCATGTAGTAGTGACTAAAGTAAGACTGACGATCAAATGCATAACAAACTGCGGGTAAAACACTTCCCTTGACAGAGGAGAAAAGATGGTTAACAAAACAGTTCCACCTAGTGGCACATTACTTTTCTCGAGTTGGAAACCCCCTTTTTTTTTTTTTTTTTTGATATATCATGTAGTCTATGAAATATCAGAAGATTGTAGAAAATGCCCAATACAATTACTGTAAATTACTTCTCTTAAACCACTAACAGTCCAACAGTATCCAGATTAAAGCCATAAAACAACAGCAGTAAATCTCTACATGTGTAAAGCTGGAAACACTGAATGACATAAATGACTTGAACAATTCATCAATATTCAAAATTGTTGGAAATTAATTTCCTGTCAACACAGAAATGCTGATTTTTTTAGGCTATTATAACAGACCAAAGATTTGCCACATTGTTAAATGTTAAATGTGTTAAATAGCTAAATGGAGGTTACCAACTCACAATATATATTGACGTAACAAGTAGGTCTCTGTCACTTAAAAATAGGGTTTGTGGCTGTTTCAGTGACTCCAAGTAAGTAAGTGAGTAATATTTATGAAACAGACAAGTCTCCTTTTCGTAAGGAAACACAGTAGCACCAAGAGTTCACAGTCCCAACTTTGCATACACGTGTGAAAATATTATGTAACGTTACTTATAACATGATAAAAACTGGTATTGAAACTTCTCACAAGAGTAGCAGGTTTCCCTGAGGGAGATGGTAGGTTGCTAATAGTCAGCTAAATGAAGAAGTAGATATCTAAAGATAGCCCAGAGCTAGAGAAAATTAAGCTTTTACTTCCTCTAAAAGTGATATAAATTCTTGCCTCTGTTCTACTTTAAAAAAAAAAAAAAATAGGCCTTATAAATATTACAGCCCACAAAAACAAATAAATAAATACAAAATTTAAAACATCAACAGATGAATCCCTGATCATTTTAGAAAATATGATGATCCAAAAGTCGAAGTTTGTACTCCCTCATCAAACATAGTCTTATAGGAGTTTTTCAGGAAGTCCACATAGTTCTGAATGCTTTGTTTGTGGCTCTCTGATTGGTCCAGGCTGAGCTGCAGGTCCTTTAGACGCACCTCAAACTGTCTCTCTGCCTACAGATTCAGATAGAGACATTGGTTTTCCTCAGACATTACTCAACAACAACATCTTGGTTTGCATCTAGTATGAATTCAGTGCAATCTGATCCATCACAATTTAACTGCTTTATGTGTTATAGAAAACCATGATACTCACAGTCAGTTTACTTTGGCGAAGAAGCCTCAGCTCATTTTCCCTCCTGCTCTTCTCTGCTTCCAGCTCCAGGACTTTGGTCCTAAGGGCCTCTTCTCTGGAGAAAGCCTGGCCTGTTACCTTGTTGACCTGGACAGGTGGAAAACATTTAGACTATCAGACAAAGTGAGCACACATCACTTCCTGCCTTCCTGGAAACACCTACAGTAACAAAGACTGTGAAACCACCAAAAAAAATGTTTCAGGAAATGGAGATAGGCTTGACTGTGCTGTATCAGATCCATCAGTGACAGAGAGCAGCAGAGCAGTTGTGTCTTTATATGATAGGTCATAAGTTGTTACTTTAAAGTTTAAAACTGTAATGAAACAGTAATGTGTTGAGAAACACTAAAATTGGAACATTTGCATTATCGTAGAAGCTCTTCAATACATTTACTTTTGTTGCACCTGCCTGTTTGACAATGCCAAAAAAGTAATATATTTGCATTAAAGGCACCTGTTCAAATGATGGCATTTTGTTGTAACCCGACAGACAAAAGTATACCAACAAATAAGAAAAAAACACTTTTTCTTGATGATTGATGGTGACAGTCAGTTTTTACTCCAACATCACTACACTGTCTCTGAGTTGTACCTGTTGTTTAACGTCTGATAGAGCAGCCTCCAGCTGCCGGCTGAGGGCCTGGCACTCGGTCGAGCGCTGATGCAGCTGCCGGTTACTGTAGCTCAGAGCTTCCTCCTGAGCTGCGAGCCTCCGTACGAGCTCCAGGTTCTCCTGCTGCAGCTTGTCCATTTGCCTACCAACACACCACAGAATACACACATTTAGGAAATCTATACATCATAAGCATTTGACATCTAGAAAACGGACACGAGTGGATGTCTTACTTTTGAAGAGAATTCACTTTCTCTTGTAGTTGTAAGTTGGCCTCATGAATGGACTCTTTCATCTCCACAGATGAGCCCAGCAATTTTGTCTGACTCTCCATCTGTATATGCAAAATGCAACAATAAGAATTGCGATTTTGCTATTACTTGCACTGGTTACAAGGGAATGGGGCAAAAAGGAGGGTTTCACTTCACATGCAACTGGATACAACAACTTTCAAAAATGGACGGTTTTCAAAACACCAATTCAACATCGCTGATGAGGGTGATTGAAAAGGACTCACACAGCACAAGACACTCACAAACTGGTATGTAGGTACAGATGGTTGCAACCCTAAATGTTTCCACTGCAATCAGAGATTCTATCAATCACAAACATCAAAACTCACAGCAGGAGCACAAAACAAGATGCACCGATGGACACATGGGGTTGTACTACTGCCTAGTGGTCAGATGTAGGAAAATGACTAAATTTCATATTCTCTGACCACCACAGCTCACGTTGCACACCTTAACCTGCAGTTGCCTAATGGACTCTGACTTTTCTGAGCACTTCCTCTCTGAGCGCCGCAGGTTCTCCTGGCACTCGAAGAGACTCTGCTTGGCTGCACTCAGTAACTCAGGGTAAGCCATCAGTTCGTCCACACGTGTCTGCAGCTGCTGCCTCACCTGGGCTCCAGAGAGGGGTGGCAGAGGGAGTGGAGTGTTGAGAGTGGACAAAATATTAACCTAAAGGCTCACAGTAAAGCCTGACAGCTCAGAGATGCACATCATCCTTTAAGCGTGCAAAATATACAAAGTTTCCTGAGCTTTGGCGGCTGTTGTTGAATTACTGAAGGACGTTTTGGTAATTTATTCAAACACATGCAGGTGCAGGTGCAACAAATGTTTTGCAGCTGAAAAAGCAAGAGAAGAATCTAACTGCACAGTGACTGGCCATTCAACAGCAGGAGGAACAGTGCTGCGGAGGTGCTCATACTGGAAGAAGTGCAACAGTGCAGTTAGAATTTGTTAAAAAACAGAAAGAAATGAGTCGCCTTAAATATTACATGTTGTCAAATGTACCAACTGGTAGGCAGTAAGATTTGTGCACATTAAAAAAAGTTCTAAACTTTCATAACATATAGGGAAAACTCTGGGGAGGCAGGGGGTTACCTTCTCAGTTGCTGTGTCTTTCCCATCACACATTTCCTCCGTCTCTCTTATAATATTTGCATATTTTATCCTCAGATCTTCTATCTCAGCCTGAAGTTCTGCGATCTAGAAAAATAAATAAATAAATAAATAAATAAATAATATATATATATTATATATATATATATATATATATATATATATATATATATATATATATATATATATATATATATATATATATATATATATATATATATATATATATATATATATACACAGAACACTATGATCAAACCTGCTGTGTCCTTCCCCACAGCTGAAAACCGCGAACTAGCACTGTTGCTGAATTATTCATTCAGAAATCTTAATCAACCACAGTCAGTGTAAATAAAACGCTGGTTTAGAATAAGTTGATATAATCACTATGATCATGCTCCTCTTTGTAAAGCACTTTTTTACTGTTTTCTAACTGCCTCAGGATAAAGAACTTACACCACAGAGGATCAAGTAGAAATAAAACACAGTGTTAGGGAAAGCACAGAATACATAATTTATGGCATAAGAACAGAGGATTAAATGATTAGTTGTCTGGAAAGAAGTACAACAGTTTGTGGTCTTAAAACTTGGCCTTATGTCCAATGCTTTCATCTGGTGGTGAGTTTTAGAAATTTACTCGGAGACAGCATCTGTGATTCACAAACACCTAAAAACACTCCACATTTTATTTTAAGGCATAATTTGCAGTCATTAATACGCCATCTTTTAAGCAGTGCAAAGTTATCTCTTTATCAATATTTATTATCTGTATGTGTGTTTTTATTAACCTAATGTTAATTGTAAGCCTTTGTTCATTCCAGAGCCTATTTTCTTTCAGGTTAGTTGACAAAAATAAAGAAAAGAAAAAAGTAAAATATTGTAAAAAAATAAATAAATAAAGAAAGAAAAATATTAAATTAACTAGCAAATATTCACCTGATGTTGACTCTGCTCGGCTTGATGTTTCCTCTCCTGAGACATGACCTTCTCCTCTATCAGAGCAGACTCACAATCAGCCAGCTGCTGCTCCAACTGAGCAACAGAAGCCTGTAATTACACAAACAACAAAATCATTTTAGTGATATGCAAAAAAAGTTCTGAGAGACAGAGAATACTTTTTCCAAGAATTTAAATCAAAATTAAACATTGACAGCTGTTCATCTGTCATCTCATGATTGACCATAAATCTCACACCAAATGGCTGTATGAATAATTATAGACAACATGTTTATCCACCAAGTGTTTTTATGCCCTTTTCTACATGTGCAAGCTGTTTAGTAACGCGCACCTTGAGTGCTGCATTATTGACGCTGAGGTCTCCGTTTTCAGCGCTGAGTTTTTCAACACGCTGCATCACAGTTTCATTGGCCGTAGTTAGCTCACACTTCTCCTTCTGCAGCCTCGCTGTCAAGTCTGCGATTTGACTTTAATGGAGATGCACATTGAAAATGTATCAGTGAAAACTGTAAGTTGGCACATGTGTAATGATTTCCACTGCATACTAGAAAGGTGTGGCGTGTTAAACAGAGAAAAGACCGACCTTTTCAGTAACTCTACATGAGCATCGAGCTTGTCTCTCTCATCTGTAATCTGCTCCTTCTGCCGTCTCCTGGCATCTCTTTCTGAACGGGCGCTGGCCAGCTGAGCATCCTTTAGTCCAACCAAGGAAAAGAAAGACAAAGCCAGATACAGAACAATGTGACTGTGGATAGAAAAGAGAATATTTTCAAAACCAAAATAGCTATTTTGACTTCATACCTTTTCCTTCAGCTGTGCGTAACATTTCTCAATAGCAGCTTCAAATCTCTCAGCTCTTAGTTTCTGCGCTCGGGTGGCTTTCTTGAGAGATTCTTGGTCCTGTGCTGCCTTCTCAGTCAAAGAGGCGATGGAGCCTCTCAGATCATCAATCTCCATCTTCTGTTCGGTCAGGGTTCTCTCCAGAGTCTAGAAGACACCAAGAACCCACAAGGGCATGTTTGTAATATTACACATTTTATTTAAATCACCCGTATTTTACACTTTTCTGGTGTCTTATTTGAAATTTGGATATCCATAACAAGATATGTTTGTGGTTTGAAGCACAAAAAAAAAAAAAAAAATTCAATGTAGTTTATGAACCTCTCTCAGGCCTCTGTCTATAAACATGTCAATGAGCCAGAAGCTCTCTTCTGATTGGCTGACTGTTTCCTGAGGGATTGAGTAAAAATAAAGGAGATTACAAATAAACACTCAGGGAAACCAAATCCTGCAAGGTTGAAAGGTGGGTCTGCGTGGGCTGGGCTTGGGGCATGGCTCAGAGTGGTGACTGCTATGTTGTGACATCACAAAGTTACGGAGGTCCTGATGGCTTGTTTTATGACAGAGTTTTTGAATATGGGCTGTGTGCATTTCTCTGGGGACTGAGCACTTTGATAATTTCACATTATCAATATAGCACCAAGACTTGTTTTATTATGAAAAAAGGAATAAAAATCTCAATTTATACAATACAGGACCTGTAGGTGTTTATCTAGAGCAAATAAGTTTGCCCTTGGGTGATTTTTTTTTCCAATTTAAGAAACTGATTAAAGTGGAGTTTGCTTTGTTACTGTTCACATGTGTGGAACCGTGACCCACCGTCATATAGGCTGGTGTAATTTTCTCCCACTTTATTTTGTAGGCAAAATCACTAAAGAGGATGGGATTCTGTGGGTAACTGTTGCTGCCATAATGAGATTTATTTTAACACCAGGTGCTGTCCACTGACTACTGTGCAGCCAGTGGCGTGATGCCTGACTGTTTGTGACATTAACTCTCAACATGGATAAAAGTATAACAAGCATTCTTCAGGGATGGTAGATTCTCTATTTGAACATTTTAACTAAATGTGGGACTGTTCGTCAAATACTGTAAGATTGGAAAAAAAAAAAAAATCTGATTATTAAAATAATCTGATATTGCAATAACAATATTATTGCAGTTTGGGCTACATGGACCACCAGTTGCCAACCACTGGTCTAGAGTAACATTGGTTGATATATACCCGTAGCTGTGCAGTCAGACGATTGTTTTCAGCTTCCTTGTTGTGCAGCTGTCCCTGCAAGTGAGCACGAGTTGCCTCCACTGACTTGGTGATGTGAACTGCTGTTTTTATGTTCCCCTGTGAAGACCAACGACCAACACGGACAGATGCTTTTAAATGCAATGATTTTGTTAGTCTGCAGGAACATCCATATTTTCCATATTCCTCTATATTTACCTGCTCTTCCTTCCGCAGATCCATCAGCTCCTCAACTCTTCTTTCTGTGTCGCTCAAATTCTTTTTTAAATGCTTGAGAAAAATGACATGCAATGACAAATGCATGATTAGAAAATGGTATTTGCACAATTTTGTAGTTCTAATGCAATAAAAATGTTCTTTCTAAGAGTGCATTCAATCTCATTCAGTAGATGCCTATATCTCATGTCTTTCAGTTATCACATCAATTTAGTACCAATGTGGCTGTGTTGGTAACCCAGCCCTTGACATTAATTTGACCAGATCTTACTGCCTCAACCATCCATACCACTACACAGAATAAGCTATTAACCTCACATAAGTAGATTAACCCTTTTCACAGACTAAATCTTCCACCAGGTTGCTACAACTTAAGCACAAAGCTTAATTCGCCTACATGCAAATTAAGTTCCTTTTCTTTCGAGCATTTCCTAAATGTAATGAAACACTCACTTCATTTTCACTTTCAGCCTGTGTGATCTTCTTCAGTAAGATGTCAATCTGTTGGTCGGCATCAGTTTGATTGGCCTGCATAGAAAGACGTGAGTTATTGAGAATAAGAAAAACAAACACATTTTTGCACACCTTTTATTTGCTGTTATTAACTTAAAGTAAATACAGTACTACTCTACTCACTATCCTGAGAAGCATTTAATGTAGAGGATATTGTAACCAACCTCGGTTTCCTGGAGCCGCTTCAGTTTCTGCCGAACAGACTTATTTATTCGTTTAAAATCCTCCAACTTCTCCAGCAAAAGTCCTCTCTGCCTTGTAATTCGGCGTTTATCTATGGCAGATTGTCTCGAATCCTTAATTGACAGAGAAATAGAAACAGAAGTTACACTACTGGGTCCTGCATGTTAAACTTATGTTTGTTGTGGGTCAACTATTCTGGTTTCCCACATGAAAGGCCCATGTTTGAACCCATTTGATGTATGCAAAGTTGCAACAAACATACAGCAAATTCTTCTTCCATTGCATCTTTAAAAGACACAAGCTGTATGGCTGCAGAGTTGGCGGCTGCTTCTGCATCCATCAATATTTTCAGAAAAGGGCTCTTTCCTCCGGCAAAGTCTCCATGGCTAAATGAAAAACAGCAAGACAAGAAAATGCTTTAAAATCACTTCGGCTGTGGCAGCTGGTGAGTGGATGTTCAGCCCCACAGATAGGGCTGTGTGTTCAAATGTCCATGCATTATAGGGCCTCACCAACTGATGTCAGCCTCTGGGGTTCTTGTCTGGAGGCTGCTCCGTGCCCTGCTCCTTCTCCCCAGCTCATGAGAGCTGTCTAGATCACCACAGCTCAGAGTGAGGTCCTCCCTGGTGGAGCTGAAACCAAGGGAGGGACTTTGGACTTCAAACTCTGGAGACATACCTGTTACTACTGACAAAACAACAAACGCAATAAATTAGTTTTAACACGCAGAGGAGTTCATACTAAATGACTTAAAACTAGCTTCGTTAGTCTTCATAGTCCAGTTCTTTATTATGAAGACAGTGAGACTTGTTGTCAAGCTAACTAAGCTTACTCCATAGCGACAGACGGGACCAGGTTAAGTGGCTACAAAGCTTTACGCCTCATTACAGACAGCAACCAGTCCACCAAACAAACCCACTGACATCTACAATATGGTTATTGGAGGTAAAATCCAGTAATCTCTCATAAAACAATGCCACTGGAAACGTAAATAGACTACTATTTACTTACGCTTTCTTCTTGTGTCGGTTGTGAACGACGCTGCTACAAACTGAGAAGCCCCTCTTAAATTGTCGAACCTGATTGGTTAGCTCCGATACAACGTAAAGACGGCGATTTAGTCGCTTGCTACTGATTGGTTACCAAGGGGCAAAGTAGGCGGGACTAAGTTTGATTTAAGTTACGAACAGCCAATGAAAAAAGAAAACAAAGAGACTGGTTGAAACCATAGAAACGAAAAGGAAGTTTACTGCCACGGTATCTCTGGCAGACCATGATCGATGGTTGTTAACATTTTTTATATTTCATTGCATGAAAACACAAAGCCCAGAGTAGCATTGTTTAGATATACATTCAGCCAAGACTGAATGAGTGTTATTTAATGTGTTTTGGTGGCATAGCTCGGCAGTTCCAGAGCTTCTTCAGTTAAAGTTAGCTGGGCAGCTAATGCTTGGCTTCTGTTGAGTGGAAATGTTCAAAGCAAAAATACTCTTTATTGGTCCCAGCGAGGTAAGTAAATACCTTTATAACTCTGCAAGCGCACTCTGTTCTCACTCTCAGATGTAGGTAACGAGATAATAGTTTTTACAGTGAAAGCGTAAGACAGCTTTTATGTGTTTAGCACGTTAGCCAATAGCTCCCACCATGCTCAACACTCAGTATACAACACTCCAAAACTGATGTTTTGTTGTAGTAAAAACACGAAAAGTATATGTAAAAGTAACTAGCTGTGTGTTTATATTAACTAAGAAGCAGGTTAAAGTAGAAGTGGTGGAACGTAACTAAGCATATTTCTTAGTTACACTTAGTGTTAAGGCACTTGTACAGTACTTACTTAAATATTTCCAAGTTATACTTCTTTATACTTCTTATTCACTCAATTTAAGATGGAAATATTCTATATAAATATACTCTATGCTACTATATTTATAATATACAGCATATGATAATATGAATAACATTTATCTTACAGTTTTTATTAGTTACTTTGCAGGTTGATATAAAACATATGATAAGCTTATGACACACAGATTAAATGACCGAACATTATATAAAACAGTTTGAATGAACTCCACCTTGAGCACCTACAACATTAAAATTCTGCTTTCAAATTAAGGCTTCAGTAAAAAAAAAAGATTTACCATTACACTGATAGACGCAAGTCTGCCTGCATTTTGAGTAATATTACATTTGACACTTCAAGTACATTTTGGTAAGAGTACTTGCATACTTTTTCGTGAGGTAAACTCTGTGTGTGTGTGTGTGTGTGTGTTGCATTGCTATAAGATGTTCAGCAGTCTGACAATCAACTGATAACTTCAGTAAAAGTAGTGAGAGACCTTTTTTCACAGCACACATTTTGACTTGTTGCAAAAAAGCACAGATGTAACTTTTAATTTAACTATTAATTACACCTGTGTGTGTCCTTCTGCTATGAAGTCTACACCACAATGTCACACTACAGCAAAAAAAATATATTATTGTGAGTTAAAGTATTGTTTGTAAAATCTTCATGGACAAATAACAACACATTTAAATCTGTAAACCTACTGGAGTAAACTATAGTAGTTCCCTCTGAAATATTGTGGAGTTAAGTTAAAGTATAAAGTTAAAAAAAAAAAAGTACCTGGAATTTGTAGTACAGTACTTGAATTAATATTTCTTTTACTTTTATTATTATTATTATATATTTTATATTTCTATGACTTTTCAACTCCGTCATGGGGGTAAAGTGTTCTTTAAAGTGTAATGTGACTGTTGTAATTGCCTGTCTGCCTTTCAGAGTGGGAAAACAGTTCTTGCAAATTTTCTGTCTGATACAACGGAAAATGTGGGAGGTGAATACAGTCCTACTCAGGGAGTCAGGTACACTGTGTCAACATTACTGCTATACACCTGATACAGTTTAACTGTATACAGCAGTTAAAAGATGGAAATAACATTATCTAACTGAGTTCCTGTAGCGCTGGTTTCAAATTTTGTGTAAAATCAATCACTTGTATGATTAGATTATTAGCTCTAACCTGTCTAGATGAGCTTGAAATACTGTATAACAATATCAAAATATCTTGAGAGGTATGACTTACTCATGTCACACAAAACATATGCATTTGTTTCCATTTGTTTCAAGGATACTGGAATTTGAATCGCAACCTGAAGGCAGTGGTGACAACAAGACATGTGAGGTTGAACTTTGGGACTGTTCAGGAGATTTCAAGTCAGTTAAATATCATTTATATATTTTCACTTAACAAAGACTAAGATTTTACCTTGACCAATCTTGTGATTTTTAAGAAAAGTTCTATCACTTCACCTTTTTCCTCATTCTCCTCATCCAGATTTGAATCATGCTGGCCTGCGCTCATGAAGGACTCCAGCGGTATGGTGATCATTTTTAATCCAGATGTTCCAAGCCACCTCAAAGAAATAGAGACGTGGTACTCGATGTTCATCTCCTCTCAGGGGTTGCAAGACAATCAGTGCTTACTCATAGCTCACCACAAGCCTGGCAGCGGAGTGGAAGATGGACGCCTGCCCTTAGGTAATCCCACTGCAGGCCTCCCACAGCTGGTGTATGAGTTAATATAACTATTTCTCAGCTAACATGTTAATTCTTTTTGTTGCAGCCTCACATCTGAGCAGACTGCCACTTATTCACTCCAACCTGGAGGAGGAACCGGAGGATGTGAGACAAGCTTTCTGCAGATACTTGGGAACTGTTGTAAATACGATGTCAGAGAGTCGGGAACGTGAGGAGATGTCGATCATTACATAGCAGCAAAATTGATCAAATATGCAGCTTAATGCAGAAAGATTGAGAAAGATTGTGTTGGTGTCTACAATCTACATTAATGATACATCTTGACTGTGATTCAGCTGTGCATGAAATCTTCTAAACCCACTTTCAAACTTTAATATTTTCCTATAGTTTTATGTTCTTGTTTGTTTTTTCTGTTTCTTCTTTTTTCTTTTGTGAATAAAATAAATGTTACTCCCTCAGGAAATTCATACTCAAGAGATACAAAACATACTTCTGAATATAGACATCTGTTTATTTGACAATTTGGTGCAGGTTGTTGAGAATGTGACAATTAGATGTGCAGAGGGAGAAAGAATAGTTCAATATTTAGACGTCATATCCAATAATGCCTCCTTTGCCAATGCATTCTCCAATGTAGAACCACATCAGTACCTCTGTGGTCACGAGACCATTCCTTAAGGCATCCTAAAAAAGAAATAAAAAACAGTTTTGGTCAAGAAAATGTATTAGTGCAATTAATAATCAATATTTTAAATGTATTAATTTTCTCTTGCTGGATTGAATGATTAATCAACTAATGCCGTCAGCTGTAATTGACTTCAAATAAGTTGCTGGGCTTCAACACCTCCATGTTTCATAACAGGCCAAACAGGTGAGAACATGTTATAGATAATATCTGCCCCTACTTCAAGCTTGTTTACATTTTGCAGAATTAAGACAATAAAAAAAAGTTAATTCACCTATTGTTGACTATGCAACACAGGATTCAAAAACTCCTCAATGAAAGTCTAGCAGTTGTCAAACTTGTAAGGACTCACCTTCACTGTGGTTTGTCCCAGGCGTCCTGACTGGAAGCTCTTGATGAGGCCTGAAGCGGCTTCTATGGCTTTGGGGATCTCAGCTGGAGACGGTGGGACGAGCTCCACCCGGGCATAGTGCCAGAAGGTCGCCAGTCTGGGTTTGGAGTATGTGACAGCGGCTGCAGGTGAGACAAGCACAAGTTGTCTTAGGAAATACGTTCGCCTCTCTTCAAGGGTAATCTTACAAAAGAGATGACAACTTTCTAAAGAAAACCTGCTGCAGTTGTTGATTGGTGTATTGACACATGTGGTTGTCATATCAGAGGTCACACTGAAGTTGTGCCGCTGCTAATAAGCTCCAACAACGTGACCCAGCCGATGTTGTAAACTTTACCCCCACAACTCAAACTGTAAGCGGTCAAAAGAAAAACAGCGTATAAACTTACCGCCGACTAAAGTCGGTACTTTCGCAACGAGTTTCTGTACTGCCTGAGCCATTGTGAAGAATAGCCAGGGTACCAGAAAAAAAGGAACGAAGAAGAAAAGTGGCGTGTGAAAGTTTCCGGGTTGCTGATTCCAAAATAAAAGGTGTTTAAAAATGCGAGGACGCTATTGTGTTTTCAAAATAAAAGGGCCAAAAAGCAAGGATTGGTTTAAAATAAAAGATAAAATCCGTGTCCTGTATGAGACACATAATTGATTTGGGCCAATTTCTGTAGAGTATGTGTATCCATTCAAAATCAGAAAGACAAATGGACAAATATGTCCATTCATAAAGCATAATTATTAAATAGGCAAAGCAAGGCAATTTTATTTGGAGAAATGAATGACATTTAAAAACACAATAAACACAATGTCAAACTTCATCAGTAAAGTGACTTAATTATTCTTTCTATGACTTAACAATTCTGATTTCAAACAAATAAAAGGATTTTGATTTCAGTTGTGTGTTAGTTACCAGTGTTGAGCACCTGGTTGGAATTCAATGCCACAGATAAAGATCTCCACAGTTTGCACCGTTTCCCTTCAACCATTGTTTCTGATGTACAAGGAAACTGATAATTGGAGCACATTAGTCCATGGAGTAATTTTCCAGCCCTATACAGCTGTGATGATGACATCCAATGATACAAAGATCGAAAAAAAAAAAAAAGAAGGCGAAGATCCGGCCTCATAAAATGGGGTTTTATATGATCTGTATTTGGGTGTGTGTGTTTGTGTGAAAGGGTGAGAACAAGAGTACAAGCCAAAGACAATGCATGCTTAATTTTGTATGCGTGAAATGTGTTCATGTAGTTTGGGGGTATAACATGGATGACTAAATCATTACTCACTCTCCTCTGACTCATCCTGCAGCCCACATAAAAATGGCACAGTGACAATGTACTCACAAGAATACAGGTTAGACCTGCATTTCTCAGCTAAACACCCACATACTGGTGTCTTCTGACTGAGGAAAAGCTTTAAAGATAACACTAATTCTGTTAATTATATCTGTGAAATATCTTACATGCGTGAGAAGACTAACACTCCAATTAATGCCCCCTAGTTTTACATTCATGTGGCAAAATTGGATCTAAACAGTTTACATCCAATTTGGTAAACGGTTACAGGTAGCTGTGAGTGTTAGGTCGTAGTTTGAGAAGTTCTATAAGTGTGTGTAAGTAATTTTAGAATTTCCTGTTGTGTTCTCAACATTTTACAAATCCCTGCAGTACAAAGCAGCAATAGGATTAGATTTTCAAAGAATAAATCACTAGAGGGAGCTCTGTAATAGTTTACAATACCAGTGGAGTTAGAGAGAGATCAAGAGCAAGAAACTCTGCATAAAACTCAAAGAGTACACTGAACTACTGCATTTTAGTATTTAAGATGCAAAACTCTTCTGTAGTCCCTTCCTCCTGTGTAATTATTGTGTAGTTTTTTAATGTATTTGTATGGCAGATGGTTGTGGGTGTTTTTTGTTTTTTTTTTTTTTGTTGTTTTTTAAAAAAAATTTTTTTCTTATATTCTCATGTCACTTCATGTGCGGTGTATGAACAATAATATAAAACACACTGAATTTACCTGTAATGGAACATGCCATATAAATACATTTCCCTTGTCTTTTATTGCTTCCTGGGGGAGTTCTTCAACTCCCTAAGCCTGTACAGCCTTTAATGGTTTCATTATTACAAACTCATGTAGCACATTTAACCATTGTAAGAACCCACGGGGACTTTATTTTGAACTCTGCTCAAATTGCCACGGTTTCCAAAAATACCAAATATGTCAGCCTGAATTACGAGGAAATGTCTTTAGAAGAAAAAGGGCATCAAACAGCATTAGAATTTTCCACTTCAACGTCACCTTAGATTTCATTCAGAGCGAGAGTGATGGACATTTAAAGTATTTTGTGTACAAGCAGAGGGCTAACACATACAGTAATGATGTCGGACAGTGTGGAAGCATTTTTAACTTTGAGGATATCTGAGTAACTTTAGGAGGAATATTAAGATCACGGTCACTGATTTACTGTAATGCACTACACAAATTACACACTGCACTCAGTAAGGGAATAATTTGACAATTTAAAAAATTGCTTACTGCTTTTCTTGCCAAGATTGATATCACTCTGATGTCTGAATGCTAAATATGAAGCCAGAGCCTCAGATGGTTAGCCTAGCTTAGCATAAAGACTGGAACCAATGGGAAATAGTGAGTCTGGCTTGGTCTAAGAGGAAAAACTGTGTTCCTGCACATAATCTTATGTAAAACCATAACTTGTAGTGTTTACATTTTCCTATGAGATATAGCTAAAATGTTAACTGGTGAGCTTCAGAGGTGCTGCAAAGTGGGTTTTATTTACCTTTGGACAGAGTCAAGCTAGCTGTTTCCCCCTGTTACCAGCAAAGCTGGTTAAGTCCTGCTCCTGTAATGCATGAATCAATATTCTCATCAAACTCTTGGCATGAAAGCAAATTTTTGCCCAAGATGTCAAACCATTTCTTTAAGGTAAGATCAGGATACAGGGGAAGACAAAACAGAAAAGAGCAGTGAAATTGTAGAAGCTGGCCTTGTAGCAGCTGACACTTTTACTGTCACACATAATGCATTATGAGAATGAACTTTATTTCTTTTAACCTATTTTAAGGAGTGTAAAAGTCAGACTTTGTGCCTTTCAGTGACCCTGCAGCACAACGCTCCTTAAAGAGTTATGTGTCAGTTCCACACAGTGAGACAGAAGGACTGTGTGAGTCATAGAAACAGACTGAAACGGACAGAAATATACATAGATAGATGGGACGACAAAAGCAGACAGGAAAGGACTGAGTAAATCTTGCCTTTCATGGTCTAAACGGCTAGAAAATGCAGATGAGATTAAAACAAATTACATCACTACCTCAGCCTTGGCAATCAACATAAACACACACATTTGGTGATACAGCAGCCGTACAGGCCAGTGATCAGTCTTATCCCGGCGGGGGATGAAGACAGAAAAGGACATCATTCAGTTCTCTGTATTGACCTGTGGGGAAGTGTCAAGTGAACTGCCAAGTCTGAGATGATGAAGTCATTTGTTTGAATCTTACATGTAGCTATTTCAGAATTTGAGACAGCAAACAGATTATTTCATTGCATGACTCCCCTCTCTAATAATTATCTTTATCCTAATCGGTCTTTTTCTCTGTTTTCATTCTCTCTGGCCCTGTTCAGATGTAGTATCTGTATCCACTTATCCAGAATGGGTGTAGGTAGTTTAAAGGAAACAAACTGCAGTTCACATTTATATAAAAATCAATTTCAAATGAGCTGTTATATTTTGCTTAACTGGCTGCAGATTTTATTTGTGGGAATCTGTGCTTATACAGCTTGAGAAGAGGATTATTGTGTGTATTTGCAAATCGGATAAAGCTGTAAAACAGAAAGAGATAGTGGATGATACAGTATCTCAGTCAGGTAAGCTGTGTTTGGCACACGTATCACAAAATTCCCTCAGCAGTTCTTCAATGCAGATGTGAACACATTTCACTGTATATCACAAATTTGGGGACACATTAGAAATGAGGTTGAATGTGCTTCAGACCATCGATACATGTGGCCTGATGTTCAGATCCCGCTGTGGCCTGGGTCACCAGTCCATTTGTGATCCACTTAACCAGCACAGATTTTAATGCCAAACGTGAGCAGGTTCCCCGGCCATCACTTTGTATCCCTGAGGAGAATAGTTTGTAGGTAAATGTCAAGAGTGAATCCGTGTGTCTGTGTCTGCTCGACTGACACAGATTGCTTGAATCAATATTTTTCTAGGATATATAAGACACTTTATTTCCTAGAGACATACAATGAAATTATTTTTGGTAATTCTCAGCGACCAGCAGTAATGGATATAGATAAATGAATGAATGAATCAATAAATAAATAAATGAATAATACCATAAAAAGGCTATGGCAACATGTGCCACAGGGGTTGCTCATAGTGACAAACCCACAAACAGTTAACACCATTTCTCTGTGTTTTCTTTTTTTTTTTCATCTTTAAGCTCATTATTTTGCTTTTAATGTCCTGAAATGGCACAGCAGGCAAGTGTTTTAAATGAATAATCTGCCCAGCACCAAATGCCAGATGATTATAGCATGAACATAGTGGAGCATTTAGGAGCTAAAAAGACAGATATTTCTGTCAGGGGTTGGTGGAGACCAAAACAGAGCTCAAAGGAGAGTAAATTTTGGATGTAAATTGATCAGGAAGGCAGAAACATGACTCTAAATAAATGGTAATTCTGCTCTGTATGTAAATAAACAACACATTTACCATATCAACATTGAGATGGTATTGAACAAGGACTACAGTATGCTAAGTATAAGTATAGGCGTTCATATAGTACATCCTGTCACTTTGCTCAGTGAATGAAGTTTCTCAGTTTTATATATTTCCTATACTTTAAACTGTATATTTTATATTTGTTGTCTATGCTATTAACACCTTTTGGACACTGTCTATTGCATATATTAAATTTAGGATTTGTTCCATTTTTAATAGAGTCAGACAAAAGATCCTCACACTGTGGTGACATGAGGGTTGTGTGAGGTGCTTATTTACAGGCATTGTATTATCCGGAGTAGATCAGGATCAGCATGTTCCCTGTTTAGAGAAGCAGCCAGGGGCACCGGCACAGAAGCTGCGTGAAGCACAGTGGGCATCGGCCCATCTGTAAAAATGTGTTTTAGCCACTTTTAAGAAATGCCCACAGAAAAAAACAAAATCAGTGTATGCTTTATTTGGGATATTTTCCCCCCTTTATCTTGCTGTCAAACAGCCCTTTCCTTTGGAACTACAGTTTTTCAACCATTGAATTACTGTAGGTAAAGGCTATGTTTTACAGTACATATCTGTTCTTCTTTTTTGTAGTCATGTATTTCTATTTTAAAATAGTGTCCTTCTTATCAACATTCATGAAGACATCTAAGATACTGTACCTGAGATTGCACTCACACTAAGGCAGCCACTCTTCTTCTCACCTAAGCACCTAAAAGCTGCTCTCTTTGTGAGAGATGTACTCAGACTTCAGGTTCACACTGAGCTGAAAACAATGGTGATATTGTGCGATGATGACACAAACACAGCACCAACCACAAACAGCAAATATTCCTCTATAATGTCAGCCAGACATTCTCCAAACCTAACCTAAACATAAATCAAACTTGTCAGTGAAGAATACAAAGAGAACAGAGGACACAGTGAATTGTTGTTAGAGTCTTAGCACTGTAAAGGGGCCAATTAGAGCAAGACTCCCACCATCTTGTTCAGCAGCAGAAATGGGCCCATTATGTCAGACCACAGAGGTAATAAGAGTTATGAACCTCACAGCATATGCCTTCATTAACAGATTGATCTTTGTTCTGACCCTCACTTTAGTCAGAGGCTCCAGGTGAGACAAGCAGCTGATACACAGCCTCTCAACAGGGCGGCTGGCCTCATTCTCTGTTACATGATGAGGAGTTCAACAGTTTTAAGCCCTTACTCCTTCATAATTAAGACAGCCAGGTGATGTGGGGGTTGAGTTAGGATTATATTACATCCCCGGCGGTTAAGAGATCCTGGTACAGGCACTGAGGGGACTGATGTCACTGTCTTTGCAGCTAGCAAGTAGGTTGGAGGAGGCATGTGATTTATTTCCACCACAGCTGATGCTAAAAGGTAAAAAAACAAGCATCAGAGTTCCCCTCAAAATCTCTGGCCGCATTGGGAAAGGGCACAGGGAAGTTCAAACGATGTCAAGTTCAGCTGTGCACTCTCGCAAAAAAGACATACTGCCGGAAGCTTGGTTACATCATACTGATCGCAATTCAACAACCAGTGCTTCAACAGACAGGACGAAGCTGAGGCAGGATCTGGAAAGATGAGATCCGAAGCACATGGTAATAGTAGACACGAAACATGTCTTCATCAGTTTAGATGTTTCACTTGCCTGGACACTGCCAATAGCTGTCTCTCCTAGGTTCATGACATTGCTTACTTCTATCCAGTGCCATATTGCTAAAGCCCCTATAATTATATAAAATATCATAGACACAGAATGTTTTTTTGGAAACATTATAGAACAATTACACAACGAACAATGGATTAATTTCTCAAAACAAAGATGAATTAATTCATTTCAAATAGCATTCTCCGTGTAAAAGTTTGTTTCCAATGTCCCCTCCCCAAGGAATAAGGAAATTGTTTCAATCCCCCAGAATTTTGCAGATGTAGTTGGTGAACTACTGTAGCTGTCTGTGGCCAGCCGGAAATATGCTATCGCCAATCAGCCACATTAGCTCTTCGAACAAGCTGGCAAGCTAGTTAGCTCAGTTGCTAAAGGGACTGAACAGTTTGCTCAAGAGACATATTTGACATATAACCGTAAAATCCAGCAAGGCAACTGTTTGCAAAAATATTCCTCTTTTGTGGGGCAACTGATAGCAGATGATACCTTCCTCCATTTGGATCTTTAGCTCTCCCTTCCCTCAGTGGTTTGCACTTTCCAGAGGGTATGCTGTTGGTCAATGCTGTGAATTCACAAAGTTTGCAAAAGTAAATTTACGTGAGCACAAATTGAGCACATTTGCTGCTCGCTGTGAGTTCATTGAAATGATTCTGGCATAATTTAAGCATTTTAAATACAAGTGTGACTGCAGAAGAGCAGTTTACTGAGGTGAATAAGTGCTTCTTTAATAATGTGGGATATTTCCCAGAATGTGGATTTAGGTGCTGTTTCACTACAATTAAATGGAATAAAGTGTGGAAGCTGAAGACAACTCACTGTTACACACACACATGCTACAGATCGACCAACACCCTCTCAAACACTTATTGGAAAAATACTTCGAAGATAAGAAATATTTTATCAGACCATTTGTAGAGACAGTCTCTCTGAGATATTATCTCCCTAAAACATTTTCCGGACAACTTTAAGACTACACACTTGTGATGCTTGTGTTCTCTAGGGGGGGCGTCAAAACCCCCACCAACTGTGGCCCCCTCTTGGCTTTGATTTTTTCTGTTCTTGTTCAAAATAAATTAATTGTGTGTGTGTGTGTGTGTGTGTGTTGAAATACAACCAATGAACGTAGAGTTACCTTATTTGGATTGTTTTTTTGGCTGTGTCTGAATCACGTGACTGCGGGAAATTAGTGCCAAAGCCGACTGGCTGGTTTTGCCAGGAAAAGGCTTCATAAAACATCATGAAAAACAAACGTTGGAGCGCTGGATCAACGAGAAAGGCAAAAAAAGAAAGGGATATCAGCGATAGGGAAGGGATATTATACAATGAGTAGTTGACATTAGCTTTGGAAAACGTTTGGCTATTGTATCATTATATCTCTATACCAGGATGTGTTATAGGAGGGAAATCCTGGAGACCGGTTACATATATTATATAGTTCTACCTATGCAGAGCAGTATAAATCGATCAGTGTATGTGTGTGTGTGTGTTTGTGTGTGTGTGGCGGGACAATCTGAATCGTAGAATTGTATTGGTATTGGTAGGGCAGTATGTGCTCTGGTATGCCATTCAGCTACACACTGTAGGCTCATAAGTTGATATTGTTGCTGCTGCCACAGACAAGTATTGTTGCAATCATGTGGTGTAAATCCTGCATGATGGAATATATCTGCAGGTGCTGATATTGTCCTTCAGGTTGGGATCAGAGGCCGTCAGTGTAAGTCCTCTGTGGTGTTTCCAACAGATAGTAGCCTCTGCTGTGAGTTTATCATTTAAAACCTGGATTGTATGTGTGTGGAGAGCAATTCATAAACTGGGCCTCCACGCTTTCTCTATGCACTTGGGAGTGGCTGTAAGTATTTCCTCAGACAGCTGGCTTTTCTCAGACAGCCTTTTTGAGCTTGTCATCACACTGTGACACTGGTATGTTTTGGCTGCTTCACAGATGATTAATTATCACTGACAGGAGACTCTTCTATTCATTTTCACTTGCTAAACATTTTTTTCCCCATGGCTGGTAACACGTTACATGACCTGTCATAAACTCTTCTCAGTTAAACTGCACACCCAAGGCTGAGAAACGTATAAGTCACTCTATCAAACTTGAATAAATACTATCTGAGCAACATTGGGACTACAAACAACTCATAAAGAAACACTCGTTGCAACAGGTTCACTTTGTAATGTAGAGACTAATGTTCATCTACTGTTGTGAATATCTAATCTATAATATGAACCCCACTTTTTTCCAGAAGTACATGCGTCTCATCTGGGCCAACACAGTACACCAAGCACCTGTGATTAAGTCCTCTATTTAAAAAGCTCCTTCACCCATTCCCTTGCTTTGCTTTTCTCCTGTTGCACTGGCAACTTAAAAATAACGTCAACTACTACTAAGCAATTACTTCAATCATTAGTTCCCACCAATGTCATTGCTCATATGGCATTTTACAGGCTTGCTCTCTCCTGCCAGCAGTTGAATGACGTGGCTCTAGGATGCCTTTGTAGAAGAATAATTGAGTTTGTGGTGCACTCCCTACTACTGGCTGTGGGTCATATCAGCTGCATGCCACACACACACACACACACACACACACGCACACCCGTTGGACGAACATTTTGAATGATAGCGTCTCTCTCTAGATAACTTATTCTCCAATGAACACTGCTTCATGACACTACATGTTTGCTGTTTGTGCTAACATGCACTTTGTAAATATGTGTCTGCCTGCTTGGTAATGCTAGTGAAGTTATGTGGTTGCTGATCCTGCTGTCTGTTTCTGCTTTATGGCTCTCCTGTTGATCTCTGTATGGGTGATGTCATGGCGTCTGTCTGCCTGTTAAGTTATGCTGTTACGCTGCTGTCAACAACCCATGTGCAGTATGTGCCCTGGTATTTACTGTGAATTCTTGTAATGAATGAGCTCGTTTACCTTTAGTGTACTTGCACTATGATGTTTTCACGCTGTTGATTTAGATACTGGTAAACTATAAACTCTATGTTAAATCTGTTATGTTAAGTATTTGGCCTGTAATGATTTTGCAGTACATTCCCCCCTTGGTGGGTGCAGCTGTTTTGATATGAGGACTCAATATAAACCACATCTCTTGGTGAGGATGATAATATATATTGTTTTTAGGAATGGAAAGAAATTACAAATAACATCAGATGCAATATTCATAAGAACTTCAACATAACTTTTTTTAATAGCTTTTACAGTTGCTTGTTGCTAACATTGCAGGTGGAAATATAATCATTACTCCTCTACCTCTCTTCCCTCTACTTCAGGAGCTTGACTTGAGAAGGAAAATTGGCTGTAATTCTAAAATATCAGCATTACAACCAACCACGAAAAACATGCAGAGGTCAAATTCATTGCACCCAGCTATCAGAGCTCAGGAGACAAAATTTCGTGCAAATAGAACCACCCATGTCAGAGAGCCTGGCCATAGTCTGTCTCTGAGTTTCAAGGCATATTTTTTGCACACTGGAACCAATTAAAGACCCTTAAATTGCCTCAGACTGTAATTTGTTTATCACATCTCAAACCCTCGCTGACTAACATAACACTCATGCAAGGATTTCAAAATACAACAAATATCCAAATCTTAACTTTAAAACAGATTAATTCCAAATGAGCTGTTTAAATCGTCTTCGGTCTCACATTAAATACTGAGTTTGGTCCTTTTTTCATATGGGACAGATTATATAGTTAAAGATTTCAGTCTGCTTAATGACCTCAGTCTTATCAAGTTTGTCCTAATCCATAGTTGTTAAATGTATGAACAGTCATAACATTTGACTTTTTTTTTTTTTTTTTTTTGGGCCAATTTCAATCACAAATGTGAAATGCCTGCTGAAACGCACCCATAAAGTTTCATGTGGAAATGTGTGTGAGTCTACTCTAATTATTGAAATTTGAAACTTTATACTGGGTTTGGGTTTGAGGCTGTCACAAACAAGCCTGACAAATGATTTATTTTTATATTGAACACTGATTGCACTCAGCAAATGCACACATGCACATTTACACAAACACACAGCTGTTGCTGTGGTTTCTCTCAGAAAGGGAAGATTATCTGTTGTCACGCGAACTGGCTTCTCCTTCACTATTGTATTACAGCTGTGTTTTTACTGTCCAACTTGCAATATGTAGAAGAAAATATAGCTGGCATGCACTGTCTTGGTACAGTGCTGTTTCTCCTTGTTGGAGTGGATATTGGCTACCTGTGAAAAACCAAGGGTTTTGTAAGAGTGGTGTTTGAGTGGATGCAGGTGTGTTTATACATGTGAATGGGTGCACACTAACTTGGAGCGTTCACGTGCTGATACAACAGGTCACATGACAAACAATGGTACAGTTACATGACTCATGACTTCAGAATCACTATAGAGAGGGAGGAAGGAAGGAGGATGAGGAGCTAAAAATCTCTCATAGCCTCATGATTTGCAGGGAAGATAAAACACCAGGAACATAATCACAACTTTCAAAGATGATATTTCTTTAATGTCACTTTTGTCGTATTTCCACCATCACAAAAGTCATAGTCACTGAAGGCACATATGTATTTCCTCTGCTACATTATACAGAATACTGGTGAGTTTTTATATAGCAACCTTGCAGCAATGCTTAATTTTGCGATTTTATTATATGACAGCAGCAGACAGTGAAGGTGTGATGATGGCAGAGACTTATCAGGCCAAAACTATTCTATTCATATGAGACTGAAGCACTTTTTGAAGTAGATTAGATGTGGTTTGAATGGAAATGAAATGTAGCACCAATCACTGAATATTTAAACATTTTTGCAGTGCATTTGCAAATCAAGGCTGAACTTAATCTTCTTAAAAAGCCAAATCTGGGCTTTTTACATGTTCAGAGGCAAACATTTATAACAAAAACTGATAAGAAGCCTAAAGAAAGTTTCAAAAACACAGTCTGACAATGACAGCATGCATACTATTACTGGTATCAGCAACTCGACCGACCTGTTGGATCAGCCACACTTTTCTCATTATGCAGTGGCAGCAATAGTCAAAAAGTGGCACATTTCCTATTCAAGAGCTCAAGTTTGCATTTATGCATGTTTTTGAGTCTGCCAAACAGCATACAAACATTCATATTGCTGGAGGTGAGAATAAATAATTTAGTAAACTAACAATTACTTTCTTTACTAATTCTTGATTAACCGATTAAGTGTTTAGTCTATAAAATGTGAAGTCACGTTAAATTTTATTCATATATCATATTTTAGTCTAATATCACAATTCACACATTCCCTCAAGGGACTTTACAAATCTTTTATAGACCCTCCGTTCAGTCACCCCAGGAGAAACTCACAGACAAGACATGCAGTTAATTTTGTGAGCACAGAATAGAGAACACAGATTTACAGTACGGACAGTCAGGAAAACAAAATGAATAGATAGTAAACATATATGAAGAAAACAATCCAGGAGGACGTCAACTTCTGGGTCCAGTCAACAGAGACCTGAGCCACATGACCTCCTCTCCACCATTAACACCTGGGGAGAGGACAGACTGCACAACACACAAGAGACAAACTCAAACACACCTTTCACACATCAAAGACAAGTGTCATAAAATAACATGTAAGTTAACATATTTAAACTTTATGTTTTGTTCTGCCAGTGGTCCAAAATCCAATATGCAGTTAACTATTGTAGTAGACCGAGCAAACCAGTAAACTTCAGGCATCATTGCTTCTTTAATTCATCAGTATTGTTCTCTATTAAATTGTCTTAATCGTCTAGTTGTTTTCAGCTGAATAGTAACCTCCACCTGGCATATGTATTGTACTGACATCTGCACTGAACACAAGTAAGTATGTATTTGGCACTGTGGGTGAATTTCAATTTCAGAAACACCATAAATCATGCCGTCATGTCCTCCATATATCATGCAAATTATTAGATATCCCCAGGTAATATGAGAACATAAAGTATTACTGGGAAAATGTGTATAGGCTATCTGGGAAAACCTGCTGCTCACAGCAGATGTTACATGTAGTCTTGGCTCATTCTATTAAAACAGAAATGTCTCAGTGAGTCAGTGTTTTCTATGTCTGGCTAAACAGCTTTGTCCTTATACTCAGCAGAAGTAACCAAATGTATGTGTGTGTTCCAGTACAAACCCACACTGACTTCCCCTCAACACTTCCTCCGGAAAGAATCAGTCACCATCTTAAATTATATTCAAATACTACTAAAAACTCAAGCGGATTTCAGTCAGGTTAACCCTTGAAGGGCTGAGGAAATGGATGATCAGTGATGTACACTGAAGTGGCAAATGTTACCCAGGATGCACTGTGATCTTTTCTTATACCTCTGCACATTTTGAGATTGGCTATCAAGTGATTCATAAGCAGCAGTACAAAAAAAAAGGTCTTTTTATTTAAATAAAAGCATCAGTACAACAATAGAAAAATACTCCTTTACAAGCAAAACAATTTTACGTTAGTATTATCAGCAAAATGTTATTTTTCACCACTGGTTATAAGTAAACAAACAGTAGCAACATTAAAGGACTTATTTATGAATGTAACTCATCTGCAACAATCTTTTTCTCAGTTTGAGTAGTCTCAACCTTCATTTAATACTCTCAATTATTAGTCACGTTGAAGCAGAAGTCAGATGTATGTTGCTTGAAGCGCCAAAAGAAACTAAATGAAGGCATGTCAAACTCACTGAAATACAATGCATTGCTTAAATGACACCCATAGAAATTTCCCTGGAATCTTTGAGCTGTACGATGTGGAGAATACAACTGGAAAAACTCTGGTCCTGTGATCTTTTAGTAATACCAAACCAACAGAAGCAGATTTCCTCCATCACAAGCTTTACAGTGAGAGCTTAAAATTTTTAGAGAGGATGTGTGGGTACATTTATGTGACTTCTGTGTTTCCTTGGCTCTGATTAAGGATGATTACACTCTGGCTGTTACTTGGGGAATGGCCTTGAAGAGGCTTTGTGGAAAAAAGGGTAATGGCCTCTTGGCGTAGTAAAGAAATAACTCCAACGTCAGTAGAAAACACTTACACAGTACCAGTTATGTTGGTACACATGCAGTACAGTGTACCAGGCAAACACTGATTACACATACAGATTTTTGTTTTTTTCCATAGTGTGGTTTTTTAATTTGACAAAAGATCCATTGCAGCTGAATCCTGATCCGCTGCTGTTTCTAAAGGGCCTAACTCCGGTTCCTGCTGAACTGAGCCAGTACTTGTTTAACATCTAACTGTAATCAGCTCAGTAGGCACAGGAGGTTGAGCCCAGGCACCTGCACCACCCTGCTGTCACCACAAGGGGAAGCAAACAACAGGTACACTGCCACAGGAAGTTCGGACACTAAATTAGACACATGAAACGGATACATGACACACTCTTACCTCAACAGAGAACACCCCTAAAATTCATGTCACTCAATTTTTTTTTTAATTATTCAGCTACAGTTGTGGTATCTAACTATGTAGATATTTTTTTTATGTGCTCAGCTTTGAAGTTATCACTGAGATTTCTGCTTCTCTTGCACTGAGAAATAAGATTCAAAAAAATTCAACAACAACTCTTTCAAGAAAGAGCGTCCACTTCTGTTAATGTCCAGGAACATGATTAAGATTAAAGCAATAAGCATAAAAAGACATGACATATGCAAGATATATATAACACAGCAAGGTTACATAATTAATACAGAAATAAATAGATATGTAATTAAAAGCTAGACAACACATATACAATATTCTTGATGTGATATATTCTGACATAGATTCTTGTATCAGTAGCCGGTAATAGCAAGGGGAAATTTCACAGTTTAAACAAATTGTAGAGATGGTCAGTCACTGCTATGTGATGATCTAAGTGCCCTGGTTGGAACATATTTTCTGATCACATTACTGAGGTAAACAGGGTCGGTGCCATGGAGACATCACAAATTAAAAAATGAATCTCAACATGAATGAATACTGTGCTAAAATGATGTTATCCAGTGTCTAGTCACTGCTCTTGGAGACATGATTAGATTGGACTCTACAGTATGCTGTGTCTGGCCAGTGACACAAAAAAGTATCACAAGATACACACAACAAACAATGTTAGCAATACTGTGCGGTCAAGCACCATTTACAAAAGACTTTTTTTCCTAAATACATGAATGGTTGCACATTGACACACATGCACGCACACACACACAGATACACACACAATCAGTGCTTTCCCTTCATGACCACCCAGACAGTAAATGAGCTCAGGGTTCACAATTACATTGCTACTTGTTTTCCCGATGGGACATTTCCTGTACTTCCTTCCTGTATGAGTAAGCCCTCCCGGCCTCCTCCCTCCTGCCCGCTTCTCTTACCCATCTCGCTTTTTCCAGGAGCCTCATCTTCATCTTCTCTGATAATGTTGTTTTCCCTCCATCTGCTGTCAAGAAAAGATAAAAGGCATGGTCAGAGGAGAAGGCAATGCGATACTAACAGAGATGTTATGATGCTTGTGTGTATATACTGTAAAACTGTTTTCTTTATTTGGAGTTGGATGATGAGCCACAAACTGTAACCATTGTTACTATGGTTATCTCCTTGATTTATCATGTTTCTTAATTGCCTTTGATTCCATGTTGACTTCTTACAGCTGTTACAACAGTGGGAGTTAAAAGCTGGAAAGGCTTGTGAGGAGCGGAACTTAGCCACTGTGAACACAGGCTTTCACTGAACTGTTCACGGAGCGAGCTAAGTCCTGCACCTCCACAAAACTCTGGACAAACACATACTGAAGGCATCGAGACAGCGCTGGTTATCCTGTATTTACTGTTTACTATGTAGTGCTACTTAACACAGTAGTTCAAGAATTTGGGAAATATGCTTATTCGTCCTCTTGCCAGGAGATGGGTAAATATGAAGCTACAATCAGCAGCTGGCTAGCTTAGCTTAGCACAAAGATGGGGAAGCACCTAGCCTGGCTCTGTCCGAAGGTAACAAAATCCTCCTACTAGCACCTCTTAAGATCAGTAATTAACATGCAATGTCTTGTTTAATGCAGACAAAAAGTGTATTAAACAGTGAATATGTATGGATTAAACAAATGAGATATAAAGTGTTGGGTTGTGAGCATTACTGGTGTTGGTAAGTAGAATTTGTTGCCTTTTGTCGGAGATGTCCCACTAACTGTTTCCCCCTTTTTCCACTCTCTATGCTAAGCTAAGCTAAATGGATGCTGGCTTTATATGCAGCATGCAGTCACGAGAGTGGTGTTAATCTTCTCATGTAACTTTCAGCAACAAGGCAAATTAGAGTATTTCCCACAATGTTTAACGGTTGCTTTAAAACATAAGGAGATTATCAGGCTGAATTAATTTTTTCAAGGGATTTGTCATTAAACATTTAGAAAAGGATTTAGGGCTGTGACTTCTGCGAACGGGGGCGTTGCAGAGCACCTGTCAGGTGTCGGGAGTCTAGCGTGGGTTTCAGCTGTAGCTGGTTGGAAATCCCTGGCAATGTGATTTACATTACATCACAACCAAATCACTCTGCCAGGAATCCCTCCAGCTAAACCAACCATTCAGTATCCTGTTTGGGAAGATGAAGACGCGGAGGAGGAGGGGAGGGAGCGGAGGGGGGGGGACTTCAAGCAGAAATATGGAGGGTGACTAGAAATAAAGACGCTTGTTATGGTGAGCGAAGGCTGCAGGTGAGGACGGAGAGAGAAAGAGGGCAGACTGTAGGTGTCTGTCTGAGCACACATCAGCGTGGCAGAGCACATTTACTCCCTCATCACTATGTAATTATGGGAAACACGCGCACACACTTTTAAATGCTAACACATGCACACCCACTCACACCACGCATGACCTTTCTTTCACTGATGCACCTGGACAAACAGAACGGTATTTTAACAGCTCTGTTCTATAGGCTGTTGTTGACTCCGGTCACGACGGCAGGTGTGTCGACAAGTGTTTGTGAAATTGTGCGTGAGTAATAGTTCAAGCTTGCACATACGTCTGTTCCCCTTAGAGACCCGCAGGTTTGCAACCACTGAGGTATTAGATGTTTGTCAGACAGTTTTAATAACTCTGCCTTTGAGTCATCTCCGAGCTACATGATATGATTGACTGAAGGGTTTTATGTGCCTGACATGCATTAGGCAACTTTTATTATATAACCTATAGTGATAAATAATATACTATATATATATATATATATATATATATGCAATTTTGTGACATTTTTTATGACCATTTGCAGCCTGTAGCTACATTTCAAATGAAAGATTTCCTAGTGCAGTGGGACAGTGCAGAATAAAGCTTCATGCCGTGTTCCTGCATTTGTTACCACACGCTTTCTTTCACGTAGCACTTGAGTGAGCTGGTATAGAGAGGAAGAAAAAGGAAAAAGGGAGAAGTACCCTAGAAGAGCTTATGCAGTTCAGCAGCAACATTAAATAGGCAAAAATGTATCCATTATTCAGTATGGCACTCGAATGATTAGGCTCACTAAAGCAAGCAGGTCTTTGTCCTTTGAAGCAGGTTTTGAAACAGACTGTCTTCAAAAAAGAAAGACGACAACCACAGAAACAGGAGTAAAGGGGTGCACGGGGCTGGCCCTCAAATATTTATCTCAATGCAGTGAAAGAACAGGAAATATGAGTGCCCAGTCCAGACTAAACAGCAGCCTTCCTCTCACACCGACACTGATATTTTCAGTTAAATGTTTCTGCCGCTGCTGCTGTCAGAATATTTTTTTAAATTGCTAATGCAGATTTGTTCAGAGGGAGAGAGTTTGCTTTAGATATGTGGAGAGTGAGGTGGGTGATGGGAAGTGATCTGTTTGAGTCTGCTGAAGGTTTGGCTCTCTCACACACACACACACACACACACACACACACACTTATCACCACCTTAACAAGCAACAAATCACATAAACTATTTTCTGGCCATGGTAAATTAGTAAAATCATGGCGGACCCCATAAAAGTAATAAAATAAACTTAATATTATTAGTACTATCCTCAAGTCATTCATATTTCAGTGCAATGTGATGGGGACTGGGGACCTTAGCTGCATGTCATCCCCCTCTCTGGTTTTCTCTTTCAACATTAAAAAAGGAGAAAATGCCATTAAAAAGAAGAATAATAGTAACTTTAATCTACTCCCGACTTTATTTTGTTCATTTCAAACCTGTAGTAAAACTGGAAAATGCACCACACTTTGGAATTAAAAAAAAAAAAAATGCAGAAATCAAAGAACAACTATCAAGTCTTTAAGCAGCTATAATCAATATATTTGTATTGACTATGAATCAAATTATGTATGTGAAAGGAGTCACTCTTCAAGACAAACCCACACCAGTCTGCATCTCCTCGTGGCAGTGCTGTGTCTTTCAGCACATTGTTTTGGCTTTCCTGCTCGCACCTTTACTGATTTGGTTCGGTCACACTCGTCTCATTAATATAATTTGTAGATGCACCAGGCAGCTGTTCTCAGTGAAAAAACCTACTTTATGCTACCTGCTGAGTGTCAAACTGTATACACACAACGTTAGCAACGAGCTACTCGCTAACATAGCGAAAACATTTAGCTGACGAAAACCCAGATATTTCCTTCAATGATTATGTTGCTTTGGATCTGTGTCAATAAGTTTTAATACATTTTTGTTAAAGGTGCTGATATATCACTATTGTGGGATTAATTGCTGTCCATTAGTGATAACCATTATTGGGTATGTTGCTGTCTGACTCTTCTCTAGTCTGTCTCATTCTTTCACAGCTGGCTGGCAATAAAAGCTTCTCTAGCCTCTGGGCCCAGCTTTGACAGCCAGTCACAGTAACTCATTACCTCGGTGCCGTTCGCCTGCCTCTATGTATGTTTCCATCTCCCTCTCTCTCCATTTGTTAACCGCCAACCTAGAGTGGTATTTTTTTGGATCGTGATGTGCACTAATGCAGTACGACTGCACTGCATTAACGATGGCATGAATGACAAACCTGCACATAGGGACTGTTGAGTTGGTTCCATCTGCAGGATTTTTTGGACACACCTAAAGTGACACAGAGCAATTTCAAGCTAGGGGGGAAAAAAAATCCAATTTAGCTCAGATTTTAACCTCAAGGGGCTGATAACATGTCCACAAAAAACACACTCACATGACAACATTAAAAAAAAAGTCTAACATTTCAACCAGTATGAAACATGTTCACTCCTTTCCTGTGGCTGCCTCTTGGCTGTAGCTGTTTGACAGCTAAATGAGCAACAATTGGCCTGGCCAAGCTCCAGACTGCCTGAACTACTCAATAACAGCAGGAAGTACGTACATGAGTAATACCCTCCACACACTTTGCTGTTTTCTGTTCTCGCTCATTTTCCATCCATCATTCTTCAAGCAACAACTAAGACTGAAGGGGTGAATGCTGCCCATCCCAACTCATGACCATGTTTTTTATGAAAGACACAAAAGATGTAAAAATAGACTAATGAGCCTAAATTACATGTGTTAAACCCTCATGATTACAAAATGTAGTGAGTGTCCCTGGGTTTTAATCAGTTAATGAATAATGAATCACCCATCAGCCTTCATAGCTCAAAGGAAGGCCTCTCATGACAACTACAATTACAACTACAGGCTATATGGAGAAAATGAAATCCTTAGCACCCACCAGCAGCGTCTGTCCCCTAAATGTTTTTCACTACAGTGGTTTCACACTGTACCAATTGAAACAGCGTTTGAAACATGTCTGCTGGGCTATCTCAGTCGAAGATAATAACTGAATCCCTATATGGACAAGTGCTGGCGTGTTCTGTAGAATGACAGTTATAAAGTCTGAAGAAAATTGTTTTCACTCGCCACCCTTTCATCTGGTAGAAAAGTATGTTTGAAAGAGAGTACTACAATGACTGGCTTTAAAGAGCATCCATTCCAAACATCAGCAGCTACCCCTCCGATCAGGGAATGCATTAACCCGACAATCAGCACGTAGATTGGTCTCCTGTATGGGAGGCCTCACTGGCTGTCTTTTTATTCTCAGGAGACCTACCAGCCTGGGTTCTTCTCTTGTGATTATCCCGTGATTTTAACAGCCTCAGCTGTGCTGTATTTTGGCTAGACACTTTTTTTGGAATCAGGCCAAGGGCACACATGATTGGCTGGGGTCTGTCTGGGGCTTGCACATGGTTGGTTTGTCCCAGTTTGACCTGTTCAGTCACTTGCACTTAAAAAAAAAACTTTGCTCATAATGTTCAAAGGTTTGGATCAGGACTCTGTAAGTCGATCTCTTGTCAACATCTGAAGGTGGCTTCAATCCAGAGCCACAAGTGGTGGCGCCACAGTGTCCATGTCAGTGTGGGCAAAGGAGGCACGGCATTATCATGAACCTATAGGAGGGATTCCTGAGCTGCAGTTTCAGTTGGCTTTGTGCCCAAGGCGGGAAGAGGGGACAGGAGAAAGAGAGACAGACACAGGAAGAGGGAATAATAGGAAGTTGGACTGAGACGACATGACGTATGAGCAGACAGTGGGATCTTTAACAGCACTTGAACAGAAGACCTTGAGAGATTCAACTTCAGATAGCCTTTAACTACCTTAGCACAGCCAAATCTTAGGACCTGTGAAAAGCATGCAGTGTTTAAAAGGACCAGGCAGGACTTTTATGACAATATCAGAGTCACCATAAAATTATATGTGGTGAAATGTCCCTGCACAGCCCTGTAATATGAACTGAAGTGCCTCTTCATTGACGCCAATAAACATGTTCATTTGAACTATTACCTCAAGCAATTTCAGCCATTTATCAATTACTTTTGGCTGTTTCAACTGTTCATCAATTATATTAAGCCCCTTTAACCAATTATCTATTGCTTATAGCTAACTACCGTATTGAAAGAATACAAGAGGTTGTTCTTTTCTGGAAATTTGGCTAGAAACAGTGTGGGTCATCTTATATTTGAGGACTAGACAATTACATGTTCAAAACATCCGATTTTTTTTTTTTTTTTTGGATTGGAGAGAGCATCAGTATAACACCGACTTGTACATAGAGTGTTGAATTATGGGTTTTGCTCTGCCTTAAGGTTGCCAAGCTTGTGGGTGTTTCCAGTCTTGTTACAGTCTTTCTCAGTTAGTCAGCACAGTTTTTTTTAGTCCAGTTTAACTTGCAGGAACATCTAAAGACTGGTGTCATGTGTTTTGCTGTGACGGAGGAAATAATGAAACAAGTGAAAAAGAGTTCATTGTGTCTTCAGGCAAGAATTACAGATGTCACAGATGATGTCAGATAAAAGGATACGACCACTTCCAAGAGCCTAACAGGAGAGAGTCTGATAGACAAGCTGCATGAATGTCATTTTACATATTACTGTACTCCATGTGACAGAAAATACAGAATACAGAAAAAGTGTTTCCTGTCCCCAAAAAGTATTTTTCTCAAAATGCTGTTGAAAGCTGCTCAAACTTGGGGTCAACTTATAATAAGGGTCATCCTATACCTGTATTTCAACAGTTTGGAATTACTTTTAGCTTGCACTTTAACCATTCATCCATTACTTTTAGCTAACTGTTAAACTCTCAGTTACTTTTAACCATTTTAACCATTTATCCAACCATTTACAACCATTTCTTGATTTTTATTATTGTTTCAGCTTCATTTACTTTTACCTGTCTAGGTTAACCATCCATCTGTTACTTTTCACTGTTAAAATGTTTATCCATTACTTTAAGCTATTTATGAATCCATTCATTTTTAACTAACCTAATAAACGTAACTTCACCTCAACATTTAAATTGCAATTTCTATCTATTTAGCAGAGCTATTCAACAATCTCTCCACGTACCCCCTGGCAACTGTAGCAGTACTGCTGGTTGAGACATGAAACAGCAGACAGCCCATAGCTGGTTTCAGTCATGACTGATATGTCCTGTTTCATTAATCATACAATGCAGGGGTTTTTGTTTTTTCACAGTAGTACATTTATAACCATCTGACAAACATTGTCAAAGCAATAACTGTGGTGATCACAGTTTTTCAGTAGAATAAACTGCTCTAAAATTTTCTTTGAACTTTTGTTTCATAGGAATTTTTTTTTAATTCTTTTTTCTTCCTTGTGCTTATTATTAGTTATTTAAATCAAAAGTTGAGTAGTATTTCATGATGTTTATTCTCCAACTGGAACATAATGATTTCATAATCAGATGCATTTTTAACAGCTCCGCTGGCACTCGTTTGAAGATTTTCAGCCTCCAAATGTCCAAACATAACCTGGAACATATATCTTTTTCCAGATAAAGCCTCAATTGTCAACACATGCGCAAAAAGCCTGGAATTAAACCTGATCACAAACCATAGGACTGGGATGGTTCACATTTGCCTGTGAAATAAATCAGCACCAAAAATAATTTGGTTGAGGTTTGGACACTGCAGCCAAATCACTTCTGTAGAAACTCCTTGGCCACTAAATCTCTTGCAGACCCACGTCCCAGTGAATCCGGAGGCAAAACAGCCCTTAAGGAGTCCTTAACTTTATTTACCTCTCAACATGGTACCAGAGTAATGTATGCCTTTTCCAGCTTTTTAAAGGGCCCTCTGTGGACTCAAAGTCTTGGATCAAGCCCAGACTGGTAGACCAAATTAATGCTTTGGGTGTTTGGAAACAGCGTTTAACTATGAGGACCTATACATCAGCAGAAGATACTGACCAGGGTTGGTTTCATACTTAATATATATTGTATATACTTATACTTCATAGTAATTAAGGCTACAATAACCATTATGTATATTTATTTTATACATTATTCATTTTTATTATTAATCTGTATTTTTAACCCATATATATTATATATCAATTATATATATCAATTAATAAATGAATGGTTTAGTCTATAAAATTATGAAAAATGTCCAAACCCCCCCAAAAAGCAATAGATCCACACGTCTGAGACACTTTATCCGGCAAATATTGAGCATATCATTCCCTGATCAATTATTTACATAGAAATATTGTCAAGAATTCATTTTCTGTCAATCAACTAATCAATTCATTGTTTCACTGATAACAATAATTCTTACAAAGGACCAAAGTGACATGTTTTGGTTTGCTGGTTGTGTCAAAAACTGTTTTTTTTGTTGTTGTTGTTGTTGTTTTTTTTCCCCCCCTTTGATCATAAGAAAAATAAATTATAACACTTTAAGTTAAAATTAATAAGTCTGTTTATAATTTTAATAATCTATATAATTTTTATTTTTCTGTATATTACAAAATGATGTCACATGCTCTATTTAGCGCACTCATGTGACATGTTAGATATAAACAATTACATTATACAGTTCAACTCACATATCTCGAATTATCGTCATGAACTAGAGCTGAAACATATTTTGAGACATCTTCAGTGGTCGTGTGTTTCCCGTAAATGGCACAGTGTATGCATCAGTCAGAAGATGTTATTATTTTTTCTCGTTTCTTGTTAAAAGCAGTGACCTTTAAAAAAAAAAACAAAAAAAAAAAAAACAAGTGTATGAACGCCTTGCACTAAAACAGTGACACACGCACACACAGACACACACACACACACACACACAGAGTACATTTCCAGACACGGCCAAAGAATTAATTCAGAGGAGGATGACTTTCAGCGGTCAATCTGTAGCAAGTGTGTAATGGACTTCGACAAAAACCCAGGATGGGACCATCCTTGAGCCAAACAGCAGCAGCAGCAATCATACTTTCCCACACATAAATGAAGGTATAGGGAGTTTATGGGGCTTGGAAAAATGTAATAAAAAGCCTTTCTGTGAATGCAGCCATCTGTGGAACTTTAAAAGAACTTCCTGTAAACAAGACTGAGGAGAACAAATCCTCTCACACTCGTCCAACACTTCACTGCCGCCTAGAATTAGCCTTTCATCTTTGTTTTTCCTCAGTTTAGTTTTCTCTGCTTTGCTTTGCTTTGGGCCTTGGATCCTTGACTCTTTCTTTCTGGTTTCCTGTCTGTCATCTCTCCCTGTCTGTGTCAGTCTCAGTCGTCTCCTTCGCTCTCCATTTCTTCTTCCCTGACTCGTCCTCAGAGCACCTTTCTGACGTAATTGTGCTTCTTTTTTGTCCTGAATCAAATTTCTTTAATCTAGGATGCTTTTAATTGTTATTATTGCAAATTTAACAAATAGGAAAACTGTTTTTGCCAGTTATTTTGGTGATATAAATTATAACTTTTGAACGTCTTGTTGTATTGTATTTAACAGGATGTGACAGATATGCCATAAATCCAAAATGTTGAGCCTTGAGTTACCTCTGAATACAAAAACTAAACTCCAGTTATGAAAATCTACAACAACTTTTTTGTCTAAAAGTCAGAGTATTTCCATATTCTTTCAAGCAGCCTCATGACATATTTGATTTAGGAGAATTTTCCCAGTTTCCTCTGTGCACACTGAAAACCCGGCTCAATACAATTCAATCAGCAAGGCCTGGACACTGTCTCAGTACACCTCCACTGATGTGTTGTATTTTATTAGCCTTAAAGCTGATGTAAAGCAGTTTTACACAACAGTTACGCTGCAGATAAATGCCATGAAATCTGAGTATTTTCTGTTTATGTTGTGTATTGTTACGGCAGCCAAAAAGAAATGAAGTGGACGAACTTGGAATACTTAGTTTGTTTCACATTTATTTGCCACAATGAAGCAGAGATTCTCTACTGCCATAAAAATCATAAAAAAGGACATTGCGTGCTTTCAATATAAAATATATCTATAGAATATGTCTGAAATATGACACAAATTGCCGAAAAAGCATATCAAAGAAAGCTGCAGACACTTTGAATACAGACTTCATGTTACAACGTATTTTCGTGTCAGCAGCAATTTGTCATGGTGACATGCTGCTGCTCCTCCCGTCCTTTGTTCAGAGCTTTAGTTAAACCAACTCTGGACTGTCTCCACACACTCTCCCTGACATATAGGTTGAGGCAGGTGTGTTTTGTCAGTCAAAGTTTGCTGTGTTTTCTCCACCTTTCTGGACAGTATCAGCTTAATTTTTACTGCTCGCTGAGGAAACCCAGATAGACTTGTAAAGCCAAATGGGCAGGCAGCGAATTGGGGGAGACCATTGTGTGTAAGCGTGAGTGTGTGTAATCGCAAAGTGATGTCAGGTGGAAAAGACTGGCTACTTCCTTCATGTGTGCCAACTTGTAACGTATGGAGGGAGGAAGGAAGACAGCGAGAAAGAAAGAGCTGAGCAGAGAAGCCACATGGTCCAAGTTTCATATTCTGTTTTCTGTGTTTCATCTGAATTAACCGAATCCCCTCTGAAAAAACACGTTTATCCATTTAAAGTTACAGTTAATCGTGAGAGACTCCCGGTGACACTGATCATGAAACTTCGTAAAAAGTGAATCCTAGTTATGGTAAAAAGACATTTATTGATGAGGAGAGCTCTGGACGGCCAAAGAAATGATGAATGGAGAAGCCTATTATACTCCCATCAGTACAGACAGTGAGTTTGGGCAAAAAAAAAATACAAAAAAGTGTAGTCACAAGTACTTTATGAGTCTGAACCAATTTATATGAAACTCTCACCAAAAGCACGGAAACCGAGGGGCGAACATCCTGAAGTCCGCCACGTACACCACAGATCTGATTAATATTTACTCATCTACTGCAGTCACTGACATCGAAGTGGGCCTTCATACGCTTTCATATCATACAAGTTCATATTAGAACACAAACTGCAGATTGAAGCAAACAGTCTAATGAGAAATTTCTGAGAAATTTTAGATAGAAAATTTTGAGTTTTTGTCTGATCATGATTTAATTCCGTGATGCAAAGTCGAGTCTCATCCCCACATATGCACATGTCATGTCACATGCATGCATTTCCTGATCAAATTAGCAACCAACAAACAAAATAACTTAATATCTCTACACATGAAGGTTGTACGGCTTAAAAAACAATGAATCACCCACGGAATGAATTCATTTTGAGAAATCTAGGGATAGAACATTCATCATTACATATATTTTAAATTCATGAGAAATTTGCAAGAGACACAGAAGTCTTGCACTACTCTAATGCCACTGTGTAAACTTTATAAACAGACTTATTAACTGTCCCACTGAATAAAGTACATATAAGGACAACTGTAAAAAGGCACAACTCCCCAGAACGTGTCACAAATGGCCATAAAACTCCCTCAACTCTTTCATTTTCACCTTCACAGCAGCCACCACCTGCAAACTTCACTCACCTCTGAAACTTTAGTGAAGCAGAAATTGTTCTCATACTCACACGTCTTTGAGTGGAGACAAAAAAGAAAACAAAACAAAACAAAAAAAAAAAAGAAACCACTGATGCCTCTACACGCTCAAACTGATGAGATCCAAAAGTGCAGCACAAAGACGACACAGGTCACAGCGTATGTGCATGTTGCCTACAAAAGCCTCCGAGCTCAAGTCCAAGCTCAAACTGAGCTCCAAGCGTTGCTTTGCTCCACCTCCTCTGAACTCCTCTTTTAGCTGAAGGGTGTGGACTGAGTCAAAGCTATGACTACAGAGTCCACATCATTCACACAAGTTTGCCTCTTGAAAACCACACCCAGAGAGAGAGAGAGAGAGAGAGAGACAGAGAGGGGGAGCAGAAAGGGAAACACTGAAGTTTTCCTTAAATAACAACAGAGGAGGAGTGAGGAAACTTCTGGTTTCAGGGTCATCCAGAGCCTTGAAATAACCAGGCTGCAGGCTCTGTTATGAAAAGAAAATTATGACGCAGAGCAGTGGTCATTGCAGGATGTTTATGTTATTTGGCAGAAGCGCTGTACTTTTTAAGATGGCGGTAGGCGTACGGTGGGCCCTGACGTTAAACATCAGATTACCCAGATAAAAGGGATTAGTTTGTGAATGTGTTTGTGTGTGTTCGTGCCTCCACACGCTCCTCTGTGTCTGCAGATCCGGCTGCACGGCGTGTATATTTGTGAACATGTGCATACGTTCATGTGTGTTTGAGTAGGCACGGCTGCGGCCTATAGTTTGGGGCTGCCCGCGCCTCCACGCTGATGGCTAACAGCTGCCATCTCTTTCCTGTCTGAGTGGGTATACAATCCATGCTATATTGCAGTAATCATACAGTATGACTACATCTGTTTGGCGTTAACCAAACATGCGCAATCCCAGAGCAATTCTTCTGCCCCTGCTGTTTATTTGATCTCACTTTATTATAACATAAGGCCCTTTGGTGGCAGCTTTCATCTGAAGGGGTTTTACAATGCAGTGAGTGCAAAGTGTGGCCTGGCGGGAATCGGACTCCTATTCCTGGCAGCGCTAGTGCCACGTTACACCTTTTAGATCTCAGTCAGTTTCACAGCTAGGGATTAATGTCGTCAAAATTCACATGGACTAAGATTTTTTTTTTTCAAAAAGTAGGCAGAATCCATAAACCAACGAATGCCAAGTTACTCTAAACATTTTCCTTTAAAGGATAAGGCAGGCAATATTTTATATTTTTGTAACCGTCACTGAATCCCATGAAAAGACCAAAACTAAAAGTATGTTACTTTGTTTCCCAGTGCTCCCTAACTTTCCTTCTCTCTCTGTGGCAGCCCAGCCCATCTGTTCCTACTGAAGATCTAAAAAATGAGTCACAAATATACAGTCTCACGTCATAAAAGAATGAATAATTGCACTGTAGGTTTCAGCAAACATTGCTAAAACAAGAGTAAGTAGTGCATTTAATGGGAATTATTTTCAGCTGCGGATTAATACACATTTGGAGAATTTACAGCAGCAAATTGACTCAAAGTAAACTATAGTGTTCAAAGTAATGAAGGAACGTGTCACCTGGTGCATTGTTGTGGCTCATAGAGGTGTTTCCAATAATTTTTGGACAGCAGTAGAAGTCTATGGAACAGGGAAATAACAATGGCGGTGATAAGAATTATATGTAAAACATCAGCAGACTTTTCCTCAGCTAGACTCTGACCCCCTAAGTATCTCGAAGACCACATTCATAAGGTTTGAGAAACTCCACCAGATGAAAGCTAATGTCTGCGTTTGATGAGGTCTAATATCAACATGGATACTTGTTACTTTAGACTTTAGAGGAACTGGAATATGTTAGCTTTACAGATTAACATAATAAGTAACCACCTCAAAAGAAATTTATAAAGAAGTGCAATTACAGCAATTGGGACTCACAGACGGTCATACCGTCTTAATTACGTCCTAATTACAATTTGTATGTATTTTATTCTCATTGTTTGATTTTTTTATTGATGATAACACACTGAAGGGATTAATTATGTTGATTTGTTTAAAAATTCATCAGTGCCCCTTGCAAAAAATAAATCACAAGGCTTGGATTTTATGGTTATCTGTATGGTATCTTCCATGAGTGTTAAATCAAAGCAAAAACATAATTATTTCAAAAAAATTCTTGTCTGCACTTCAAGAAGAATAACTAGGCTTTTTCAGGACAAACAAGAAAGACTCAAGATTGTAGCTAAGGTGTGAAAACTAAGGTGTGAAAACAAACAACCCCTTTCCTCAACTGTTTGATATTTCCTTTCCAGGGAGTTCCTCTGGCTTATGTTAACAACACAATTATGGCAAAGTTCATACTTGCAACATTTCAGGGGTAATCATTCATAAAAATGGCCGTCGAAACCAGAGGTGGTGTTTGGAAGGTAGCCAAGCAAGGCGGTGTTTGTCCATTAGTTTCTATTTATGGCCAAATATTATGTTGCTAAGGAACAGACAGCCCTATCGAAGTTATCAAATTAACATTAGCAGCTCAGCGAGCGGCAGCAACTTATACGCCAACTCTCATCATGTCCCTCTTTACAGAGACTGTGATGCAAAGAGAAACATAAACAAATGTTCTGGGGAAAGATGCAAAAGCTGCCGCTGGAAGTTGAGCTGACCACCATCAGTGATACCAAAGCCACATAAACTCTAGTAAATGGTGTTTATTTGTCTGGCAGACATAATTTACTGTGACTAAATGGATGCTGAAATATTGACAAAAGCCTTTCCATGGAGCCACATGAAGTGTTATCTCAAAAAGGAGGGCTCTAGAAAAAAAACTACAAAAAAGTCTTATTTGGTCTGGCCAGATGGCAAGTGAAAACAAAAGCCACCTAAGCACACACTATCAGTGACAAGAGAAAGATAGCCAGACGGGTAATCCCACCTGGAATACTTTCACCTGTGCTGCAGACAAAGCCAAATGCTGTGAGAAATGTGTGAGCGTGGGATATTTATTTCCTTTGACGTTTCCATTCAACTTTTCCTTGCGGTTTTGCATAGTTGCACTTCTTTGCCTTATAGAACTTATGTTTTTAAGAAACCTTGGAGTATGAACAGTATATACTTTGTGTGTGTGTGTGTGTGTGTGTGTGTGTGTGTGTCTGTGTGTCTGTGTGTGTGTGTATGAATGAGTCATCCCGGAGTGACCCCACCCTACGTGGGCGGTTGATTTGGCGGACTGGGAGTATTTGGCCTCTGTCAGTCTGCCTGTCCCAGAAAGAACTGCTCACATAACTGGCCTCTTTGTTCCAAATGTCACTCCCCTCAAAGGAAGAAAAGGGATCCCGTCGCTGCTTCTCGTGCCCTTTCCTGGTGTCTTTCTCTGTTGCTCTGCGCTGCCATGACTGAGCCCGACCCACAAAATATGACTGACTGGTGGCTGTCACTCGGGGGTAACCCACTTGTTGTAAAACCTAAACTAACTAATAGCAACATTTTCTCATTTCATTTGAAATAAAACAGCCTTGGGGCTGGTCTGGGGAGCTTATTAGCGCTCACATAAATACAGTTTTGATCCCAAAAGGATTATCTGTATTTGCCGGAGAAGAAAAGAGTTAAAAAAAAAAAAAAACAGAGTAGTGAGGAATGAATGCACTGTTTATCCTCTGTTTCTTCTCATCTGTTACTTGGGCACTACTTCTGCACATGACCGACTAAAATCTTGTGCTTCTGTGGCAACGTTTGAAGTTATTTTGTTCTGAACTAAATTTAGCTGAGAGTTAAATGCCAAAATACAACATAAGTGATGTACTCCAGCTGAAGAGAATCAGGTTATTTACTAGAATACCCGTGGTGTCCAACGGTTTTAAAACCACTTTCATGTGTTTGATACTAGATTATAGCATTACACAACCTGCTCACATATTCAACATCATGGTCGCAATGATTTTTTATTCATTCTCAGTTACAAAGTGGCAGCAGTGTTGTAGTGGTCTTTTAAAGAAGAGCTCTACAACCTTTTTTGTTCCGTTTTTAAACTGGCAGTGTCCTGGAAAACAGCCTGGAGTGGAGGTATTGTGTTTTTATGGTTGAAATTAAGGTTTGGCTATAAGTGGGTGAAACATTTGAATGTGTATTTTTTTATTCAGCTACATGGTGGCAACAGGGATAGGAACCTCAGATCAAGATGCACGCTCAAATGCAGAAGATGTTCTTCGATTTCAAATCAGTATCTGTTCTACACAAAAATCATAACTAATTTTTATATAGTGTTTTTTTTTTTATTGTTATGGAGAAAGCTACAGCATAGACAGACTGTGCCATGTTTAAGGAGATTACTGCACAAATAAAGTTATATAAATATTGGTCAGTTATTTTACTTTTTTTCTTTAGTGCCTGAGAGCAAATGCTCTGTGGCCTTGTACTGGCCCATGGCCCAGCGAGTGGAACCACAAATTTAAAGTGTATTAGAAACTCCAAACTCCATTAAAGGTCAGTGCTGGGCTGCTAGGGCGATATTGCAATGCTGCACCCTCCATCTCAGTGATTTGAATCATTGAGAAGCCCCCGAGTCGACTCACATTTTGTCAAATCACTTCCCTTTTTTTTTAAAGCTGTGTCATTGTGCAAATAGCAAGGCACAACAGCAGCATGGCCAGCTCCAAACTTTTACAAATGGAGTCTATTCTCAAAATTACCTAACTACTAAACTGACTGTGATGGAAACAGAGGGCAGCGTGACTCAATTCAGTTGGCCATTGTGACGCTCTCAGCTCCCTGTGCTGCATGTTAGCGATGTCAGCTAAACTACTTTTGAACCAGACGCTGGTACAACCTGTTTTCAGTGTGATTGACTCTTCAGTTGACAATGCTATCTGCAGCAAGACAGTTGAGATTCTGTGACCAGGTTGCACACTGTTTATGTTTCTATATCACTGATGATTAACAAAGGCATTAAAATACGAGCCTATGTAAGCTACAAGTTGACTCTACATATCCTGATATTCTTTCATGAACGTCAAAAATAAATAAATATTCCACTGCATGTACTGTACTTCCCAAAATCACTTTCCACCTGGGATTAACAAAACTTTCTTGCATGTCCTTCTCATTTCAGATCAGCTGTTAAGTTCCTACCATTCATCATATTTCAGGCTGAAGTTCATATTTTCGACAGCAAATCACTCATCAAATCCAGCTGTTGCTGTCACCATCCTGTTATGTGGATAGCTTATTAGCTAGAGATGACACTCAAATCTGTTTTCTAAGTTCTGGTCTAATGAAGCACAGGTGCCTTGTCACACTGAATCTTACAACAGCTGCACTTTTTAAATCTTAGTTAAGGGAAATTTACAACATTGTGTGAAATGTCCAGTTAATTTCCCAGGTAATCACTTCATACATTAGGACTAAAAGCCTCTTGGGAAGGAGATTTAAGCACCTGAAAAGGTTAGAACGAGCATGCAAAGGAGCTATTGCTGTGCCCTTGTGACCTACTCCTATGCACACCCCTATAATTGCGTTAAGTGGTATATTCTTGTATTTCAAGATGTGGCCAACTGAGCGCAATTTTTGTGACAGTCAAGACAAAGAGTTTTTATGGGTTTATTTATGAAGCACAAGGCTGCAGAACAGGTGTGGCCATCATTACCTTAATGATGATCTAGAATGGCATTCAGTGGAGTGCATATCTCTGCCAAGGCCAAGCAATCCTACACTTGTCTGTCAGATCTGGATTATTATCTGAATCTGCATCAAACTTTACAAAGAGATAGACCTCGTACCATAAATATGTTGCATTTTCTCATTTGAAATGGACCCAAGTGTTAAAAAATCTTGCAATGTCAAGGAAAGTGATTTTACAAAAAGTCTGTCTATCCACCCCTTTAACCGGATCGGGGCCAAATTTTTGTGGGTTCTTCCCTGGCCTATCCCTCCACCAAGTTTTATGCAAATCTCTTCAGTAGTACTTTTTGCATAATCCTGCTGACAAATAAACAAACAACAGACACGGGTTCAAACATAACCTCCTTGGCAGAAGTAATAATGTAGATAGCACTTCAAATTAAATTTACACTGTTTTAAAATGCAACATAAGACAAGGATACAATTAGTTCAAAGAAGCAATTACGAAAATAGAAACATTCAATGAAAGCACGCTGAAGTAATTATGGAACAGTATTTTATGTTGTAAAACATCAAGCTGAATCTGCACTCCAAAGAGGATGCAAAGAATGACACTGCCCGCATTTAGGCTCACCACACTGACCACATGATGGGATAATCTGCAAATTTCAAAAAATACAAATAGCCCAAGAAAGTAATGAATCGTATGAAAAACGCTGGTCAGATTTTTTTTTGTTTTGTTTTTTAAATTAAACGTGATCTGGAATATATCACAAGTGATTCAAAGTAACTCAGTAAAAGCACAGGAAGTTCATGACCAATCACATTTGCAGTTGGGAAAAAAGAAAAAAAAAAGCTAAGATAATAAATGTATGGTTGCAGGTTTTTTTTTTTTTGCTACTGCTATATAGCCAACATCAGCATTAAAAGCTGTTTACTTACCACTCTCGAAGAAACGTTGTGAGTTCAGCATCAAACTTGATTCCTTTACTCACCGAGAGCTGCCAGCAGTGGAAAGAAGCCCTCTTGTTCTGCTTCTATTTCTATCACTCCTTTTCTTGTACTGAAGTTAGCAAGCTAACCAGCTAGCTCCAGCCGGGTCACATTATCTCATCACCTTGTGATACCGAATCACTGTCATGTCACGTCTTGCCTGAAGAAGTAGCACTGCTGAGAGCGACTGCTATAACCTCTTGTCTCTTGTCAAAGGCAACGATGGCCAAGACTGGTAAGTAAACAGCTGTTAATGCTATTGCTCATTTGCTCAAGACTGCCATTTATTTTTGCTTGAGTAGAGTCTGAACAATCTGCTGATAAAAGCATATGTGTGTGAGTTACATATTGTCTGTCAAGCACTGCCCCAATTGCACTTATGCTCATGTCATATCATGCCTTTTCATTAAAATTTAACAGAGAATACAGCAATTCATGTCAGCATTAGGTCATAAACCGGTATACTACTGACATGTGAACAAGGCAGGTGTTAACCCTTGAACATACCAGAATCTGATAGTGTCAATACAGAAATACTGCTCAGTGCAGATTTAACTAAACTAATTCATCAAAATTACTCACTGTATTTTTGTACTGTTACAGTCAATAAACTTGTCTTGTTATTTCCATCACAATATGTCTGAGCCACAGTTGCGCTCTGCTTGTAGTTTGCAGGATAAATGTATCGCAGATTAAGCGTAATAACAGCTTTGCTGAGCAGTTAGCTACAGTGGCAGCTGCAGCTACGCTGCATAGTGGCCTTGTGTATTTGAATCCTGCTGCTTCAGCCTGGCACCATCTGTTTCTGGCATTGGAACAGTTTTCAATGTGTCAATTCGTCAAATAAACTCTGGCGCTATAAGAAAATAAAGAGAGAAACATTCTCAGACACACAACAAGCTGCTGTGGCTCCAGTTCATCCTGTTCCCAGTTATGAATCCGTGCTGCTCATGCTCTGACGTCTTTGTCTTTGAAGTTTCATCTGGGCAGAGGGGGTGAAGACCAGAGTTGCTGGCTAGCAGGGAGATCAAGTAAGTGTGCGGCCATGTGGGCCTCTTAATTTCCCTTTAATGCCTACCATTAGTTTTCAGGCCAGCAGCCATCCTGCGGCAGACATCATTTAAATGAAATGTTTACCATAGCAGCTACCAGTTCCTAATGCAAGACATTTAAAAAATATGTTTGCTGTTTTCTCCTCATTGTCACCCCTATGTCTATCTGTGCATCACTTGGACTAATTGGCAAACTTGCTTTTTGTCTGGTTTTATGGCGCCACAGTCAATACCTTCACAATGGTTATGAATACTGAAACAATATGTATATGAGAAATCCTCAAAGGAGGAAGCACAGAGAAGTCAATAAATCACCCAGATCAGGCCTGCACATTGAAATTCATAAGCACACTGATATTCAGGCAGCATGTGCACAAAAAGAATGGGCCTATTTTATTTTATCTGTGTTCTTGTGCCAGGGAACATTAAGCTTCCCCAGTAGTTAATAGCACAGGAGTTGGAAGGGCAGAAAGGTCAAATGTAAAATGTACAACTTAAAGGCATTCTGGCAATATGGAAGCACTTAAACAGAGGTGTGTTTGCTCCATTAATCCAACACTGTGTACACAGCCGCTGAGTGGAGACAGCAAACGTCTCACTGATCAGATTTTAGGGAGGCAAATTATCTTTGTCACCTGAATTGGATTACATCTGAAAAAAGAAATGAAACATGCCGAAATATTCAACATCATGCTAGTGGAGTAAATGAAAGTAAACAGTCTGGAGAAAATCATTCATATTAACTGGTAAACCATAAAACAATGTTCAAATTCCATGTATTTTCTCCATGCATAGCTGTCTAGACAACATTTAAGTAGATATGAATATGCTACGTGAATCCTCTAAACCAATGCCAAATATGGTCCTGAAGATCAAAAGAAAAAAATCCAGAGCATTTATAGTGGCATCAATGCAGCTGTGGGCTGACAAAGAGGTGATTATGATCTACAAACATGTGTGCATGAGCATGCTGTTCATGAAAAAGAGGCAGAGCCAGGGAAAAGAACAAACTCTTGATTTTTGATGAACAGCAATTGTGGCATGCACAAACCATTAAGACCTGAAAACTAAATGACAAAATATGTTATTTGTCATCGCCTTCCGAAGCAACATATACAAATACAAGCGTTTTCTCATCTGACCTGTCGGCAGAATGACATTGTTTGGCTGTACTGTTACATGTGGCTGCTAGAAAAGAATGAGTCATCGTCACATTGTTTAAGGTTTGGTTAGGCTAAGGCACAGAAACTACTTTGTTAGGTTAGGAAATAATTGTCACCGTGGTTTAAACTTTAACAACAGTACGGTTGGTAAAGTTAAGGAACAGATTGTGGTCGTGCTTAAATGAAATGTCCAGGTCACGTGCTTTGTTGAACTATCTATCAGTCCTCTGGCTGCATACCTTTGAGGTTTCAGGGTGCTAATAAAGCCACACCACCTTTATCTCTGCTCCAAGAAAAATTGCCACTTGAAGACATCTGTTGTCTTAAGAACAAAGATTTTTTTTGGTTTTTCCTAGTGATTATATTCTCACAAAAGCTATCTAATTAAATTACTGAAAACAAACACTCCCACTGATTTGCCAAATTAAAATGCATTACTTTCACCTGCAGCCACCCACAGATGTTCACAACCAGAGGAAAAATCCAAACTTTAAGAAAATCATGGCTACTGTTTGTTCAAAGACACAACAGATGGAGTGAATAACAAATTAGACACCGTGTTCCTTTTAGAAATGACTTGCTCTCAAATTAAAGAAGATGACCTGACAAGCAGCTAGAACACTGAAGACATTTTGGACACTTAGAGCATCATTAACCTGTGATGAGGTGAAGTGTTGCACAACTGTAATTTTGCATTTTGGGATTGTTAGCAGAAAGAAGCATAGATGCTATGGTCACTACCTTTATTCTATTATAGACATTTCTGAATGTACTACATAGTGCATAATTATCACAGTCAGAATTCTGGGACCATTTCATTCTTCTCTCCTTCATGCACAATGCACACATAATTTACATTGAAGAACTCTGAGAGCCTACTTTAGTCTCTCCTTCAGGCTTAAACGAGTGATTTGGTATGCATACTGTATGTGGTCTTAATAGATAAGATAGAAACTGCAGGAGAAAGGTGTACTGATGTAGTTTTGTACCAATTACTTGTGCCTCCTTGGGGCCCTAAGTACAATTCTGCTAAGGGGCCATCTTACCTGTGTCATGAGTCATGTGAACCATTTTCAAACATTAAGTAATATTTATACTATGGCTTGGCTGAATATTTGATGGCTATTATTTACTGAGAGATGTGCATTCATATTGCCTAATCAGTAATCAGTGTTAATCAGTTGCTTTCCATGTTGCATTAGTCCAGAGTTGTTACTAAACCTTGATAGAGAGACTAGAGAGTCATTGTCTTATTGTAAAATTATGTGCACCTAGGAGGAGAGCCATCGTGCTCGGATACTGTCTGGACCAGTCCCCACAGAGGTTGCTGCTGAAAAGTACAAGTTCGTGCACATGCATATGAATGCATGTCTGAGCTGCAGTTAGCATTTATCAAACCTAATAAACAGTTGTATTTCACTCTGACTTTTGTCAGGCAAAGTCAAAGTCACAGAACACAGCCCTGGAAGTGGCTGGTAAGCATGCAACATACAGACCAAGAGATACACTGCCCAGCTAGGGTAGGGTAGCAAAACAGATTAGAGAGAGATGCTGCCAGTTATTTGTTGCCATCAGATTTGGAGAGAACACAAGTTTCCAGTTTCATTGGGCCTTTCGCGACTTTCATAGTGAGTGTATAGGGCCACCCAGCTCTGTTTCAAGCTCTCTTGGGGGCACTTTGGTGGCCACAGGGGCCCTGAGTAGGCGTTTAGTTTGCTTGTGTATTGGGCATGCAGCCTTTCACATATGTACTGTATACAGTACGGTAGAGTTTGTATATATGTCAAATGTATGATGTCCATCATAGTCCCAAATGTTAAACTAGAGACATTCTCATGCTACAGTAAATGGAGCTTTTTTTATGTAGAAAGGAATTTAAAACAAATCCAAGTGATTCAATCAGACAAGTTTAAACAATATGCTGATGACTCTCTGCTATGAATCTGCTCTAATTGGCCCTGGTCACACCCGACACCCACTGTGACTGATCTTTTTCACTTTGTGTTCCATAACAGAGAAAAATGTGGTGGAAATCGTAAACATCATGAGTCACATCAGGGTTCACATCAAACTGAAAAGCATAATGTGAACAAGCAGCAGCATTATGGGTCAGTGACTCACAAATTGGAACCATTTACCCTTGGCTTTTGTTTATAATACCCTCATTGTAACTCTTGTTGCTCGCTGATGGAGTATCAGGTTGCAGATTTCCAGGTGACTAATTCTCCTAAAGATACAGGTTGTTAAACCTGACTAGAGCACAGCAGGTTTAAATTATGGCACTCACTCTTTATTTGTGAAAATGCCATCTAGCAGTGTGGTCTCAATACCATTACTTTGGAGAATTCATATGCTTTTTAGATAAAGTATGTCTACAGAGACATGCTTTTTGTATTTAGCCACACAAAGTACACATAATGAATTAAAACAACCCGCCCTGTCGCCGTGACACCACATCTTATAATTACTTCTTCTACTCATGTTACACTATGTAATTATATGTCAGCCATTGAGAGATGGATTTGTAATTACCTCTTCAAGTACCATGATGGATTTGATGGACTGCTCTGTTCTGAGTAATAGCAAAAGATGGATCACTCTGAAGGCATATTTTGGATCATCACCCCCCCCCCCCCCGTGTTCTCCAGATGTACAGAATCGTCTTTGATTTTTAATGCAGCCAGCTGAGACATTAAGCATCATTCACAACTAATGCACTTGGGAGATGGCTTTGCCAGATCTGTCCTTTTAGTCCTCACTGACTTCATTCTTCAAAGTGTCTTTTTCCCCATTTGTTACAATACACCTAATTTATCCTTGAAGTATCCTTGTTTTTATCTTTAAAATTGTGTAGCAGGATCATCCAGATTATGTAGCATCCCAGACAGATAGATGGATGGAAGCGTTACCAGTGGCTTCTGACTTTGGAATTCGATTTATTCTTATTAGGACAAATGATGACCATACAAGTAAATAACAAAGCAGACCCACCAAGCCTCACCTGCAGGAAAATAGTGCACGTGTCAGAATTCCAATATTTGCCTTTAAATACCGGACAAGGACAAATAGTGAAGAAGAACCTTAATTTTAAGAAAAACTACCAATTATAGCTCCTTCACAACTGGAAAAAGCCAAAATAGGAATGTTAGCTAAGTTCAACGCAATGTTAAGCCAAGAGAACTTTGCAACCGCTTAACAGGAATAGGGTGAATACAGTGCATACATACTTAGCACAAAATGAGCGCCCAGGTCTATTCTGTTTTTTCTAGTGCATGCACAGTTCGTGTGCTAACGCAGACAGTCCACGCTTTCGACTTGGAGCTGGAATAACTGCACTGAAAACATTTGCAGGTCTACTGTACGTCTCCCTGTGTAACATGCTGCAGCTGAGCAGCTAATTAGCTGGCTAACTTACAAACTAAAGTTAGCAGTGCACTTTTCCCTGTTGAGTGTTTGTTTGGTCGCTCTTTCAGAAAGCTAAGGTGCACAGTAAGAGGTGTGTTCATCTTTGTGGGTTAGATAAGAAGGAGACGTTAGCAGGACGCCTAATGTGCTCAAAGTCTGTGTCTCTAGTGTTGTGTAGCGGTTGTCCAGTTGTAAGACTGTGTGACCATATGATGGAAGGGTGACATAACCGCATTATGCAAAGATCTGATTGGCGGCAAGGAAACAAGATCTACCATTTATGTAGATGGAGAACTAAAGATATGCTGTCTAATTAAAGCAAGTGGGCTTCTAATTAAACATAAAACCAAAATATATAATATATACATTTTATTTATATTATATATTATTTATATATTATATCAAAGGCGAACACAGTACGTGATACACTTCTTCTTTCAAACCCACATCATCCCATAAATTTGAGCCTGAAGAATACTTGCTGTAGTCTTGTTAATAACTAATAACTACTAACTACTAACAGAGTTAAAATAAAGAAAAAATTATAAAACCCTGGGAAAGCTGCACTTCATTAAGTCCAGTTCTTGAGTTCATCTTTTGAATCAACTATATAAGCAGATGTTGAAAGTTCCAGTTTGGTGGATCTTGGTTTTTTAAATGATTTACTGGCAGCACACTACAGCATATTAAGATATTTCTGATGGAAACCAACATCTGTGCCAGTTCTCAAATTCTACTAATTTGAAACATGGTTGGTAAAATCTGTTTAAGCTGGAACATTTTCATTCCCGCCAAAATACTGGAAAAAACATCATAAAACCCGGGACTAAATTATAGGTCACAGAGTAAACAATTAAAACCCACGATACCTCTTACTTTGTACGGCTGTTGCCTTGAGTGTGTGTGTGTGTTTTTGTCAGCCTTGTTTTGGTTCTTAAGGTGAATTTCTGCAAACTGTAAACACATTGCCAGGACTGTGACGTAAAATCACCACTGGAAAATCACTTGAGTCGCACCTGAATCCTTTGTGTATGACTGCTGAGAATACACACACACACACACACACACACACACACACACACAAATAGAGCAGGGTCTGTCGCGTGAGCCATGTGCTTGTGGATATCTGTTGGCATCTGGCTCTTATTTCCTTTCTCCATGTCACAGGCGCAAAGGCTTTAAGCATGAGTCATAACCCTCAGACCTCCGGGGCATCCAGGCTTGCCTCTCAAGACACAATACAAGATCACTGAGAATGTCACGACCATTTTGCCAAATCACAGTAACACAGAGTCAGACACAACGCATAAAAAAGTAGTGTTTTAACGCCACTGCAGGATCATATACCCAAGCCAGATGTTAACAGTTAACTAGATTTAATGTATTCAACTTTTCACATTGTGTCTTGTCATTTTGGCTTCTGTTTCGAGAGTTTTTCTTTTTATGATTGCAGATCTTTCCTCTCAGTGTTGAACAGTTTGAAAGAGACAAAATCACCCATGACTTATTTGTCTCCTGAGCAGATCAGGACTGTGGATTTGTTTCTGCACCACAGCCACGATGAGCGTGCTGTTTTTTATTTTGTGGCTCATGGGATCTGTTGTGATTGCACAAGATGTCGGTGAGCACATACACAGGAAAATAAACACGCATACTGAACGCAAAAGAAAATAAAAGCCACTTAAAGCATGCTTGATGTGTCTGAAACCAGACAGCACTGTGTCCAATGTTTGAGGGGACAAATAGTTCTGAAAAGTTGAAAATGGGCTTCATATGATATGCCAGCAACATACCAGTTTGATTTTTAACCTAAATTTAGATTGATCTCCCTGTTTCAATTACTCTATTATATTACAAACTGATTATTCCCCAAATATTGTTTTGATGCAAATGCCAACATGGACTTCTAAGCGTCTTTTGTCCTCTGTTCTGGACTCCGTGTGATTAGCAGTGGAAGTGTGGGAACAACAGCGGGGCCAGAGGCCATGCTTTGTTCTCTTACTGTTGTGCTCTGGTCCAGTTTGGTCTGTGGGGGCCATTCTGAGGAAGGTGGCCATGACAATGATGCACTGACTCACCAGTAAGTTGCACAGACGGCTTGGCAATTTCCACAACGCATTAATATCTGCGTCATGATACTTGAAAATGTGGCTGTGGAATATACAATAAGCAGACTGAGGCACTGCGCCAGCTGTGCAGCAGATAGCTCAGAGAGGCTACGAAGGCTCAGGCGCTGGCAGGCATGCAGGATGTTTCAGCCCTCTAAGTTTTACTGCGGCTATCGCTGCTCTTATCTCAGCCAGGGCTGGATATGGAGGAAATACAGTAGCCTTCACTCCCAGATAGCTGCAAAAGTGAAGTGACTTAAAGTATGTGGCCACACAGTAACTTTTCTGTCTGTCTGTTTTGTCTGACAAATGACCACAGTAAGCAATGAAAGAAAGCAAAATTACATGAAAATACTCATTAATACCTTAAAAGCCAAAGTCCAGCTGGAATTGCAATAGTTTATGTTTTTCTTATTGTCAACAAATCCTATGGAAAGACAAACACCAATCATGATCCTACTAACAAGTATGATCTGTGTAGCTAAATCCTCATATAGCTCAGTCCTTTAACATGATCTTTTATTATGAGTTAGTTTGAGTCAATATATTTTTTCTCTCCAAATGTGCCCTGTTTTCGACAAAGATTTATGCTCTCAGTGGGAACCGATGGGCTGAGTGCCACAGACAGGGTAAAACACAGGAAGTCGTAAAGTATTTAGAGATGGGTATTTGGTTTTTGTTTTTTTCCAGAATTAATGAAAGCGTAGAATAGTGTAGAATCATTCCAGTTTTATCATGTAAGTACACAAATATAAGTGTTATCAGCCAAATTTACCTCACATTAAGTATTATTACTGATGTATGAATTGTGATCAATTATGTAAAGAAATCTCTATCTGTAAAGTAACTAAAATAAATGTTGTGTAATAAAAAAGTGCGGTCCCAAAGTCCTGAAATGTGGTCAGCACAAGTATAAAGTAATAAAGACTGTCAGCAACATTACAAAAACAATGCATACAACACAACCAGGAGGTAATTTTCTGGACCAACACTCGTAAAATAACCTTTGTCTAATATGCTGTATTTTTATTCTTAAGTCTATTGTGCTAATCAACATTAATAATATATCACTATTATTGCATAACCCCATCAGGCCATCAGATTAGAACCTATCACCTAAACTATATTTTTAATATAAATTGAAATTTTGTAACATACATAAATACACTGTACATATAAATGCAACCGTAAAAGTATTATTAAAGCAAGAATTAGTCACATTGAAATGGTACCGAGAAGAGGTGCAGTGTAAAAACCGTAAAGATAGATATTGTGTTTGTAGTTTTTTTTTCATACTACAGAAATTCATAGTGTCACTGAATTCTAACAAAAAAGAGCTTCTTTATGTCACGACCAAGGCCATACACTCACAGTATTTCCCCGCACAAAGGGTCAAATGCAGCAGTAACCTGCCTCTGTCTGCTTCTGGTCTGCTCTGGTACATGTCCAGTCAGCCAGCTGGTCCTGACTGTCAGCAGGACCTCAGCCCGAGCGGCTGATGGCGGCCAGATGGTGAAGCTCACACACACACACACACACACACACACACACAAACACACACACACACAAACACACTCAGAAACACCCAATAAGATGCGTGAGTAGCACATCCTCCACTGGAGAGCGAAAGACTCGTAGCTACCTCAGTTGACCCCACTACATGCTGCTTTTATTTCAAAGGCAGAGGAAGAGCTCAGAGGGAGAAATATGAACTGTGGCTCAGGAGTGAAGTCACTGAAATGTGTAACATCAGAAAAACACTGTAACAGATTAGAGACAAGTCATAACAACGCCAATATGCTCATGAATGGATCATTGTATTTCTACACAAAGTTTCATGTCAGCAAAAACACAACTTTTTTGTTTGACTCACATTTCAGGATGCTGGGTGTTGTACAGTATGTTCTTTGCTAATGATGTGTGACTAAGTAAGTAAGAACATAAAATTGAGTTTTTTATTTTGTGGTTTGTTTGATTAATTAAATATTAATTTGTAGCACTTATTATATCTCATGAATTATTTAGATATAGAATTTTAATATGAATATATACAAAATATAAAGCAAGAAACTTTATACTACACTCCACTACACTAAACTGTTATATTCCATTTTAAATTACATTTTTTCTTTCATTTTTTACATTTTTGGAAATGCGGGATGATACAAATGAGTTTCATCTGACTGGATAGTATACCTGTGGAGGCTACAGCACTGTGTAGAGCACATATAGGTATGTGTTTTGCGTCAGTAAAAGTGTGAAATATTCATTTTATGTTCTGTCTTAACACACAGTTTCATAAACTACATTGTATACTATAGAAACTCAGTAACCGCTGGACATAGCACTTGCTGATAACATGTGATATAATGTGATATATTCACTTTTAGGCTGAGGTCTTAAAGGTCTAAAGTCAAGTTTGCTTATAAAAAGAAATCATTCAAAATCAGTAAAATAATAGAAACACGAAGCTAAATTGACACTTTTTAAGCAGATGTTTGATTCTGCACTAACATCTGTTATATTGTTAACTCTGTATCCCCAAAAGGCCTTGAGTCATGTTTGTCTATACACTGCTATTATCACCTCATATTTACAGTCATTACTCACGTTAATTAGAGGTTTGGACAGGCCCTTTTCAATGTGATGTTTGACCAGCTGAACTGTAGGGCTTGTTCCCCAACAACGGCCGTAACCTCAGAGAAGAACCATGGGTAGGAATGAGAATAAAAGCTTTTATTTGTATTAGAACGAAGACAGAAAAACTGCTCTTTGACAGCAAGTCTTCCATGTTGTGTGCATGCAGCATAAGATAATGCGTCCTTACGGGTCACAGATCCCTAAAAGAAAGGAAGCTCAATGAAATATGAGAGCAGTTCAGTCTAGTCAGTAAAAACCAGTCCACTTTCTTTGCTTACAGTGATTCTGCCCTCATTTCCCCCCCTGTTCATTTGTTTCTCGACCTGTTTTATCTTGAAAATAGAACAGAAATGTTTTTCTTTTTTTTCTTCTTCACTTGGATACTCACCAGTAGAGAGTATTCTGCTCGGGATGGTAGTGCCTCTGGTGAAGTGGACTGGCAGACAGCCGTGTGTTCAACTACAACCATCTGGGGATGTTTGAACACTGGTAGTCAAAAACATCTCAACTACTATGTGCTTCTAAGTGTTTTTGTCTGCCATCCTTGTAAAACGTGCTTCTTAACCTTTTTGTTTTCTTCTTAAAAATAAAAAGGATGAAAAAACATGTGCAGTCAGTTTCTCACTGTCATGTGCCTATATGTTAAAGATTTGGGGGCTAGTAACAGGGAATAAAAATCAAATAGAACAAAGAAAAAAAATGTTTTGTCCTGATTTGAATCAGTCATTATGTCTTTCATTGGCTTGTTGTTTATATAAGTTTTGGATAAATGCAAGATTCTTTTGGAAAACTAAAAAATATTTTATAAATAATGGAACGATCTAATTCTGTGTTGTGCTGAAACAGTAACAACACAGGGGTTTAATGCAAATTATACTGAAATCATAAAATGAAGTCATGATATTAGTAAGAATGTTTTTTTGTTTTTAAATGACCTTATTATTGTTGTTATTAATGTCAACAAAGGCCATGAAAACAGCTAAACTAACAACGCTGCAGTCTCTTAACAGTGTCTGGCTTCCCTACACTGTCTGAGACACAGACAATGTAATGGTTTTTTTTATGGTTTCAGTTTTCCTTATTTTAGGTTTTCATTTGCTGAAACAGCTGGGCGCTGTAGATTTTACAGATTACGTGAGTAAGTGCATTTGTCAGTGTCAGTTATTGGCAACACATCACATGAAAAGACCAAACCAATAATGTGCTAGTCGCCCTCTCAATACTTTCCCTAGCCTCCCTGTGGCACTCATCCCCAAGACCATTTGCTCCTACTGAAAATATAAATCTTCAGAGATAGGGCATGGGACATATATGTATAGTTTTATTTAAAAAAAATAAATAAATAAAAAGAGAGAGAGAGAGAGAGAGGATGTTCCTGGGTACTGTAGTCATTACTCAAACTGGTTTTTTTTACAGGATTAATACAGATTTGGTGCGTAGTGAGTACTTAAGGCAGCAGGACGGTGTGTGTGTGAGTTTCACTGACGCTAAATAAACCCATGTTCATTATAATGAAGGAACATGTCAACCAGTGAAACAGTGTTGCTCATTGATGTGTTTTTAATAGTTTTTGGACAGCAAAGGAGCTCTTTGTCACATAAAAATGATCGATTGACTAATGTTTACTTATAATGTAATGCTTTGTATTCAACCTGATGTTGGGAAGAGGCAGAAAAATCAAACTGCCCTTTCGATATGTTTGAATGAAAGAAGTGTTTCATATTGTTCACCAGTGTTTATCCAGCAGTGTTTTACTATCCTCTGGAGGCACACCCTGGAAGCCTTCCTAAAACCTTTCCAGAATTAAAATGAAATTTATCTTCTTTCCCTCCTCTCTTCTCTGGAGAAAGATCTACTATAAAAGGCTTCACAGTGGGGACCACCATCCATGCTCGTCATCCTGACAGTCTCTGTTTGTTATTGCAGGCAACTGCGCTGCCTGATACATCTCCAGCGCCCGCAAGCAGCCTCATTCAAACTGCGTCTCTCTGATTCCCATCCACAAACCGTTCCCCGCGACTTAATCTGCCCGCTTTCTGCACCCCCCCTGCCCCCAACCCCTGCTCCTTTACCCGTGAGTCATCGTTGTGGTTTGGACTGGGGATCAAGAGAGTGCAGATGGATGAATATGTCTCGAAACAGAAATGGAGTTAAAGCCGAGGGTTAAGGGAAGCCTTGATGCAAACCACTACAAAATTTCTTGACTTAATTATGTGTCAAAGTTACCGTCCAGCCATTTTTTTTTTTTTTTTTTTTTGGTGGTGAAGGAGAAAGTGGAAAACTAGGATGTGTAATTTTTGAATGTGAGAGGGACGGCCCATTTGCAGCTAAATCCATCAGCCAAGCGCATCCACCCTTAAAGAAGAGGGTAAGTTGTGAGGCTGAGAACTGAAGAGGCAGAGTGAATATTTAATGTCAGTGTAGTGTTGAAGTAAATAAGTTTCACAGACGATGTTGAGTCTGATCTGACCACAATGGGGGGAAAAAAACACGCAGTCCTTATCTTTTGAGTGAAACAACTATTTCTTTAAGTCTTATCAGTTCACCACTTGGTGAGCTGAAGTGAACATTTGGCAGTGTTTCAGTTCAGTGAGTGGGACTACGCAGCCGGAGCCTTGGTCAAGCACTCAGTGATTCAGTTTTGAATGAATCTTTTGAATGAACTGATAAACACTCATTATTTGGATATATTTCTGTAAATTGGGCCTTTTTCGTAGCTTTGACCGCCTTTTAGAACATTAATTATCAACACAAGCAGTCAGATGATCCCACCACTTACATAAACCTCCAAATTTACCATAATTACTTGGAAGAGAAAACAAAGGCAAATGTGAAAATGTGAAATTACTGTAAACAGCAATTAGATTTTGAGCTGCATATGGTTTTTCCTACACAATGGATGGTTAAAATCGACACCCACAATCATTCTCATTCACCTCTGAAAAATAAGGTTTACAACAGTTTTTATGATTCCTGAATGATCTGGTCATTAACCCCTTGGCAGTGGACAGAGGTGAAGGAACATCACCTGCAACCAATCTCACTCCGTTTTAGCTATCACTGAAGTCCCAAGGTATTTAAAAAATGCATTATATATTAGAAAAATACAGTGAACAGGTATTTCTATCACTTTGTCTCTCATGCTGGTTCAGGTACAGACTGAGTGTTTGGGAGGTCTGGTGATCATGATGCCAGCGCACTGTGGTGTTTTGGCAGCCACTTTTACAGGCCTCGTGCTTCACGTCTTGTTGAGCTGTGGAGTAGAGGGCAAATTTAAAAGTTGAGTTTATGAGCCACAAGTGGCAAAATACTTCTCATGATGCAATGAGCATCACATTTAGCTTTGTTTGCTTCTCACTCATTGTGATCGCTAACGCTACTTTGGGTGACATCAGAAAATTAGCTGTCAAAATGATTAGTCTTGGTATCAGCAGCTCTCACTGACTTGCATCTGCTTGGGCAGACTTTCATTCATTTAACACTAATAAGGTTTCCCTCCTGGAGATGTCCATTTATTTTAGTATAATGGGGTGTAGTTACCATTCAATTCAACCTAATTGGTGTATTTTTCATGAACAGACTTGACAAACTGGGTGAATCAAATAACCACCCACCTTATAGTCCTGTGTTCAAATATCTCATCTTTATCTGAAGCCCATGAAGCTGCTGGGGGTTAACGTAAGCCAGATCGTCGTTAATCTCTGCTTGAGTCAGACCTCATTATGAGGCAACAGGGGAGAGATGCAGCAGACCCGGGCCCCAGATTGCAGCCCTGTCGTCTACATATGCTTGATGTGGGAACATTGGTAGTGACAGGGACATATATTGTTACTGCTGAAATTGCTATGTAGTACAGACTACCTTTGTTTTGGTTTTGTTTTCCACCAGAAAGCAAAAGCATGAATATTTACCTGCTATGTCTCATTTTTATGACCTGTTTTCCACACATCTTCCCAAAAATGACAAAAAAAACATGACTGAAATACTAGCACTATTTGACTGTGTACAAGTTGAATTGTTACAGTGCAAATCTTTTACCTGTGAATGTGTGCATGAAGCCATCATTTTCTTGTCATGCTCTTTTTCAAACCCTGGATACAGCCTCGTGTTCCTCAGGCAAAACCTTGAATTCATTGCACTATTCAGGGCAAACATATTTTTATATTCATGACTGACCTATTATTTTAGATTGAGGCAGTGGGTGTGAGGTATTTCATGTTAGCTTGTATGACAGAAAGGAGAAAGGAAAAGTTGTATTCCCTTCTTGTTTTCATTAGATCATCAGATCCTATATGGACCACTGCCATGCTGTTGGGAAATAATTGGTCAGGTTTTTTAGTAGTAAACTGCAGAACCCGGCAGATGAATCACAAACATGTGACTACTTGAAGTGGAAAAAGAAAAAAATTGTATCCCTTACTTTCCAGTTTTTTTACATATTGTAACTAAGGATAGAAACTTCTTCATACACATAGCAACCAAAAACATTTACCTTTAAAGAAATAGTCAGACATTTGGAGATATATGCTTATTTGCACTCTAACCAAGCGTTGAACATTGATCCCTCTCGTGTCTGTACAGTTGAAGGTACAGACCTTTGGGGGTATTTTTGTTACCTTTGGACAAGCTAGCTGTTTCCAGTCTTCATGCTAACGTAAACTACAGGTCTCCAGTTAGCTTTTCATAACAGCCTCATATTTACTGTACAGAAATGATGGTGGTAAATTAGATAAGAATATCAGATTTTTGACAAGACAGCAAATAAGCGTGTTTCCCAAAATGCCGAACCAAAGAAGAACTACTAAAGGGGTCAAATGTAACCCTGTTGTATTCATGATTGACCACATGTGTGAAAGGTATAGGATACCTGGAAACGTACCTGCAAATTTTACAACCACAAGTTTCATTTTGTTCACCAGGATGCTGAATGAAAGCGAAGGGAGAAATAAATGGGGTTTTTTTTAGCCTGCCAATGTGGCATATTTAAATTGTCCACACCCTTGATGCCCTCTCTTAATTTCTCTCCCTCTATGGAAAAGAGGAAAGTGTGCCATCCGGTTACTGGAAGAGCCAGCCGACCATGTGGAAAGTCTGCTTCAGAGAGGCATTTTCTCAAAAAACCCGGTCATGTACACTCATTCCTTAGCATGTGTGTGTGTGTGTGTGTGTGTGTGTGTGTTTGTGTATTTCTGTAGATGCTTGGAGGGAAATCTTTCTGTCTTGAGTCACAGTGCTCACTCTGCTCAGAGCCTGCAACTCTTCCCTGTAGCACATTTCAAAAACAGCATTTCATAAATCGGTCCAATATGGATTTTAAATTAAACAGGACTTTAAGACTTGATCATGTGGACTGTTAAGGGAGCAGGGTAGTAATACATGTGCTCAACTATGCAGCACCAAAACAGCATTCAGTGTTAACTTATACATGGTCATTTGTAAATGTAATGACTTAAAGCTAATAAAGGCTGTGTGCATAGTGTGTTGAGCTGCTGGACTCCTGCTGATGGATGTAACATTAAGAAATAAATGGAAGTCATATTATAATATCCACTGAACTTGAGGCCGTTGTTTGGACTGGAAAGTGACTTATGTCTCAATGAGAAAACATAAGGAAAGTCAAATAAGGATATGGTTTGATGAAGTGTATTAAGTTAATTGATTGGAATGATATTGCTGCAACACACTGACACAAATGTGGAGTGGTTTGTTGATTTACGCAGGGCTTTAACTTTCTGGAGGTTGTGCATTTGCAGTTTTTAAGAGAGACATTATTTTCTGATGGAGAGAGCAGATGTTTTAAGAATTTCCAAAACACTTCACTTTCATCTGCAGCAAAATATCAAAGTATTATTTGTCAATTAAAGGGATCAAAACGAAAGAACTCCTACACACTGTTTTGCTAACTGCCGGCTGCATTTAGTTAAAATGTTTGGTCTATACCTGCCTTCAACAGGTACACAATGTTTCCATATACAGTATCTATCTATCTAAAGGTTAATGAATCAGAAAAAGAAAAAAGACATGAAGTTCAATAAGGACAAACAATCACTCTCCATAATTTATTGAATAGATGTACATTTTTCATGCAATCAGTTCTCACTCCTTTGGATGACAAGGTCTTTAGAATAAATATCCAAGAGAAGGAATCTAAAAAGCACCATCATTTTGTATAATTGATGCTACAGTATTTTGAGTTTGTAAGAGAATGAAGGTGACAGGGCAGTGCATTGAAAGATCGTGTATTCATGTCAAATAACTCACAAAAACACATTCATATCTGCCAATGTGTGCTACTTTTTGTAAATCTGATCATATTCACCCTCGCATAATACTTTCCCTGCTCATAGTTACCCATTTTTACAGGTAAAAATACATTTTCAAATAAAGCTAATGACACACAAGAGATGTGTAAAGGATGCTATGTTGCGCTACTAAAGCAGCCATGAAGTAACCTGATGCTGAGAGGTGCTAGGGGAGAGCGCTATAAGATTGAAATCAGAGCATAGTTTGTGTCAGCTGTGAATCTTGTGTGCAATTATCACTTGAAAAGAAATGATGCTCTGAGTACACTCCATAGTGGAAAAAAATCTGCTTTGCGTGTATGATGGGACAGATGTTCTCAGTGAATGCTCATAGTCTTGCATTTGACTTGATGGCATCTTCTGATATGTCTGTCAAATTCTTTTCATTCAGTAAAAATCTGCTTACCATTCATGGTCAGTGTGACTCTCAACATGCTGAAACCTGAAAGTCTGTTGATTCTTAACAGGAGTTGACAGGACATGAGTTCCTGCGTTGCATAACCGTGGAACTTTGAACTGTCTACCCATGCTGAACATATGATCATAAACATATTGAGATGTGAGTTAATGCATGCAGATGAAAGCTGCAGAAAGTGTATAATGCGGGAAAATGTGTGACCATTATAAATATGAAAGGCAGTTTTACATAGAGTAGGGACGATAATGACGATGTATGATTTGTGGTGGGTCTAGCACTGTGTAATTTTACAGATCACTGCTTATGATCTCAGTTCAAATGAACGCTTTTATCACACTTGTACGTGTGTATGTTTGGAGGGAGGGCAACATCCGCTGAGCTTAAATGCTAAATGGTCACTCATAATGTAAAGTAAAACTTAGGCTTTTGAGAATGAATAATTCAGGCCCCATTGGTTTCAGATGTGTCACTAAAAAGTTTGTATTTTGTAGTCAAAAGTCAAATGGTGACACTGTGGAGCAGACAAAAGGATTTGGGCATATGCTGGTGTGTAGACCACACTAAATACATGAATGAACGGTGTAGAACTGGATAATTCATTGTAAATAATTTGAATTCAAGCTAGGAGGAGCAGTTTTTGATGACGTAGCAAACTGCAAATGGTTTACAGCAACCTTTTAAGCCAATGGGGTGGCTGATTATATCTTTTCAGCAGCTTTACAAGTTCAGTAATTTACAACGACACACACGGTTCACATGTCCATTTCACATATGCAAATAATCACAAAGGAAATACGTAAGGGGATCACTTTACATTTTGGGAAATTTGCTTAATTAGCTCATGTTAATCTGCATAAAAACTGAAGCTGTTTCCCCCACTTTCCAGATTTTATGCTAAGCTAAACCAACCGACTGCCAGCTGCAGCTTCATATTTAGTATACAAACATGAAAGTCATATTGATCGTATCATCTACCGCCAGTCAAGAAAGCAAATAGTGTATTTTACAAAATGTCAACCCATTCCTTTGCTTAAATGAATGTAAAATATGTTTAATCGGTTATATATATTTCCTCGACCCTAACATTCCATTGAACAATATATTGAAACATGTAATAGCAAAGGGCAGATCCAGATTGAATTCAGTACTAGAGAAAGGTGGATACGTCCATAGGTATCAAGTTGTGAACTAGGAAGTTAGTGCTATGAAGTGCATAGTGTCTTTGAAGAGACCATTTGTCCACATTTGCTCTGGCTGTAACAATGAAGTGCTGGACATCAAGTTGCCTCTCTATCTGTGTATTTTTGCTTCCTCTGTGCTTTTGTGTGTGTGTGTGTGTATGTGTGTGTGTGTGTGTGTGTGTGTGTGTGTCTGTGTGCATGCACATGTGAGACAGAAAGAGATAGGGAACTGGTTGAGTGACTAGTAGGTGTGTGTAGGGGTGTGACCCCGGTGACTCAGCCACCAGCAATGTTCTTCTTCTAGGTGAATGAGTCACAGCTTTCCTCTGTGGGGAGATTTCTCTTTCCAACGGATATTTGCTTCTCCAGCGAATGTCTGCCTAACTGCCAGTGCAAAATCTGAACCCAGGCCTTATTGAAAAACTCGTACAACATGCACAACAAATAAATATGTCATGTCTATTTACACAGGAAATTAGGATTTCTATCCATGGAGGTATACATTAATTATTTTAGATATAAGGAGTCGCCTTCAAATGATTCCTGAGTGGCTTCATTTGCATTTTTTTTTTTTTTTTTTTTGCATCACTAAAAGGCTATAACAGTTAATGCAAAACTAAAGGGTAGCTATTGATAAGCTGCAGTCACCTGTCTTGACAGCCAAAAAAAAGCATATACACATAATACCTCCAAACCAGCTTCATGTTCAGATACGCATCAGGGTTCCACGACTCATATGACCGTTTTTATCATATAAATCTATGAGTATGAACAACAGTGACTAAGCTTTACTTTGTCAAGAAAAAGGAGTTATCCCACATTAGGTTTGTTTACCATTCACTGCATTCCTGCTCGGCTCACTGAAAAAGTATCAGAACCACTGACTCATTTTGTTTTTCTTAAAAGTAAATTAACACTTGGGCTCGCCCAACTGTTCTCCACTTTCTTCTTTTCTCTTCACCCTCTTCTCTCCTGTTTCAAACTCTCCTCTCAAGCTCTGCTGGCAAAGTAAAATGGGTTTGCAGGCTATTCCAAACAGCTATTGCCACAAGAACTGTAAATATTTTCAGTGATATGAGGGCTGGTCATCATGGTTGAAGAGTTCTCATCTGTTCTAAATAAATTCTGCACTGAAAAGTAGAAATGACTGTATTTAGATACGTCTCTATTTAAGGCCAGGTACTGAGCTGGAATTTGAAATTTTCCCAGTGAAGCAGCAGCCACATTTTCCTGTTTCACATATGTTACAGTTTGATATCCGGAGTACATACAGAAAACACTATTTATATTTGTGTGCAACCAAACCTCCATTTAGAGCAGGATATATGTTTCAACACATCAAGCCGCTGTTGCTGCAGCAGCTAAATGAGCCACTTGTTGAGAGTACCACAATGCCGCACTGAGAAACACAGGAAGAGAGCAAACAAAGAACAGCATGGAGCAGACCTGGTGTTCTGGGGGTGTCATTTGGCAAGAGGTCACACGGGAGGTTAGTGTGATCGATGAGCTGATTGCTTCCCCTTTGTCTGTAACGGGCTGCAGTGAGGAAGAGACGAAGAGAAAAGATGCATCATGACAGAGGAGGAAATAAGCGGGAGGAGACTGAAGACACACTGAAATAATATAAGAAATTCATGGGATGTGAACTGTTCTGTCATTTCATTATGAAAGTCATGTTTATATTTGAGTTTTCCTCAAGTTTTATGTTAATAAAAACTATGATGATGAGTACACATGTATGCGGAACAAGTGTTTAACCTTCAAGCCTCTGAGACGGCACTTCCACGACAGAAACCGACTGACGTTTGAGGGCCAGTGTTGCTAGGAGGCTTTGTGTGGTGCACTACTGAGCGGTGCACGTCATAGCACTGTATAGCTAACAACTGCAAGATGTTTTCTTTACAGTGTCCCTGAGAGCTCCACACACTGCAAAAAACAACAATATACAGAAATGAGCATCCAATCCAGAAAACACACACTTTTGTCTGTTTGCATGTGCTTCATTACGCCGCTGAGCACTAAGCTCTCAGGGCCGCTGTAATTTTTTACACATGTATACCCTTTTTTCAGCGAGCACATATAACTTAACTTTACAATATTAAACATTTGATAGGACACATGATGCTGTTAAGTTTGGCTAGTAAGCTAGGCTAACAGGCTAACGTCCACTCAAAAAATACATACTAGTTAACCTAGCTTGTCAACGTTAGCGCTGATTCCCACTAGGTGTTTTCTAGGTGTTCAGCAAAAGCTGCTTCTCTTTCGTGGATCCAGTTGGGGTGACAAACCGGCATGTCAAAACTCACAGAAATTGGCAATCCTCTGATCACGTTCCTCAACACAATTAACTGACAACCACAAAAAATTAACAATGGGTAAAGCTGCCAGTATTTATCTTTTTTTCTTAAGATAATATTTTTGGCCAAATAAGTACAAACATTAAAACAAATACTCGGCTGGCTATATATACAGATTGATTATTATTTATGATTATTTGACTTTAAGGGCATACTTCGGGTTTTAGTGTTTGAGTGTGTCCCAAAAAATTTGTAATGTGTAAATGTGTATTTCTCTAGGGTGGTTACTCATCTGCAGCATCTCCAACAAAGAGGGAGTGAAATAACAAGAGATAAAGAAATATCAGGGAAGCAAAACAGCAATAAAGACGGAGGAGATAAATTGAGGGAGTTATAGGGACAACAAAACAGGGTGAGGGAGAACACACCGTGTGCCCTCCAGCATTTGCACATATTAAACCATCTCTTTTAATACCCCTGTCATTTGGGCTGCATGTGGCTGCTAGCCTCACTAGAGGCAGGCAATTAATGTTAGTGTTCTCTTCCAACTAGCATGACTATGATTAAAGTTCTTTTAAAAAGGTTTCTTTGCTTCATAGGCCTTTTTGGCACCTGAGATAATGGCAGCTACAGACACTTAAACTGAGAAAAGGCAGCACTTGTGGTTCTGACTGAACAGGTCCGTGGCAGATTAATGACGTGGGAATGAGAACTTCCAAAGTTCTGACTCTCAGAGCTCAGGATTTTTGTCAATAGTGAGGAGTAATTGTGGGCTTTTATTTGAGGAATTAGTAAACCAGTTTTATTGAAAATGACGGCAGAAGGATGTGGTTTTCTTTGGTGTTAATAAGCGCAACTCCCAGTTCAATTTGTGAGGAACAGGAACAGTGTAAAAGCTCTCAAATCATCAAAACTCAAACTTAGTGTTGACTCTGACTCCGCTAGCTGTACGTTATATGATTCAACTTTTTTTTTTTTTCTTGAGACTTAGAGATTTCTTCAAGATTTTATTTTTTTTTAATGTATTTCTACCAGTCTGCATTACATGCATATTTTGTACTGTTTTTCCAGTATTTCATTCTGATAAGGTTCTGTCATCACACTGGCATGGGCCCTTCAGAACAATAAAGATAAAGTGTTTATAAGCTGACTGGCAGTTAACACCCTCTCACACATACTTCAATGAACAGAACTCTGTTTAAATTAGTTGAATGTGGAGCTTTTGTTTACTATTCAAACTCTGTTGTGTATAGTACAGTATATATTTTGTAGCCCCCCCCCCACCACCACCTCTGTCATCTTTAGTCAGTTAAAATGACTTGTGCCTGGTCTTACAGGTATTTTTATTTGACTGCATACCTCTGCAGGTTTTCTTGATTTATGATCAGCCTGAATATACCGGCAAATATCTAAAGCTGAAGATATTGTGTAATGTATTTCAGTATTCAGAGCATGGTTTCGTCCTTTGAATGGAAAATCTCCAGACAGGATTGAAGAAGTGATTTCAGGGCACACACTATGGCCGGACACCTGAGCAACTGTTTGTGAACTGTGTGGGTAGCGTTTAGCATGGCTGCTGTCTGGTTGTTATTTTCTTCAGGGTAGAGCATGGCAGAGGATCTTTAAAGGGTCGGTTCACCCAAGTCCATCTCACTTCTGTCCATCCTTCCAGATACATTTGGTTTTCCTCGGTGAGGCTTGAGAGGTCAGCTGCTGAGGCTTCGTTCGCTGCTCTGAATGGATAGAAAGTGACATTTGAAAAATTAAAATTTTCAAGACACAATGTCAAGTTGCTAAGGTTTCATTAGGGACTTTTGTCTTTACAAATATTTTTCATTATTAAGAAGTTTTTCAAATGTAATTCTTAAATGCTGTAGTAGTATAAAGTTATTCTAATTCATATATATATTTGTGGAAAGTACATTAGATTTGTTTTAAAGCATATATGATAACCAAATTACCATGCTTGCATGGCTTGAAAAAGAAACTACACTGAAACACTGTCTGTCGGAAAATGCCTTGACTGAGCATAAAATCAATACTCATCCTTGTGTTGTATCAAGGGAAGAAGTGAATTTATCATATTTGTATTTAGACCTGTGTACTGCTTCTTACACTAAGCTGCAGTGTACAAATCAATAAAGTTGACACCAGTGATTAGCAGACAGTGTCCATCTGTGATACAAATAATGATTTGGTGAAACAACCTATAAATAAATGAAAATAACACTTCCATCTCACATAAAAAGAAAAAAAAATGCATACACACTAACAAAAAAAGTAGACTGTTTGTCATGGTGACCATCATCAGCACAACTTTAAAAGGTTTTTGAGATGTTTTTTTTTTTCATAGTTTGTCACCTTTTTCACATGGAATAAACTGATTATTTATGCATTTAACTGCTTCTTCTTTTTTTGGCAGTGTGCAGCTTTTTTTTTTGTTTTAATGAGATGGGACTGTTGATTTTTGCTTTACTGGCACTACTTGAAAACCCTGAATTCAACCGCGCAAAACCTTTCACAATTGTTTGTCTTGAATAAATGAATATATACACATAACATATTAAAAAATGTAAAAATACTGTACACACACTAATGCTAGAGACAACATAATCAAAAATTAGATTTATTTGCAAAATTAGCTCTGCTTAAAAGAATTTATAATAAAAATCAATTGAAACAAAAATGTAACATAGTGTTAAAACTGATTTTTCAGTTTTTGGTTTTACATGTTATAAATAAAAAAAGTTGTAAAAATGTTGCATAAAAATTTCATACAGGGACATATTTTGATCAGAGGCAACATTTCCAATCAACCATAAAAATTTGTAATAACTCGGTAATTATTTTCATAAAATTGCCCAGTTGAAATGGGTGAGAATATAAATGCTTTCTTTTTTTAAATATTAATATTAATATTTTAGATATTTTCAGTAAAATTAATTAAAAAGTACAAATCGTTGCAACATAACTCACTGCTGCTGATCAAATCACGATATAAAAATGCCACCAGTGTTTCAGATACTTGATACCCATGTACAGTTCTGCCCCTCCCTTAAGCCTCTTTATTCAGAAAAAGAAAAAGAAAAATCTTCAGATCTGTCTCCTCAGTGTCAGTTTTACATGAAAGTCGACACCTCAGCCTGGCTGCGCTCAGAGCACAACACCTTCGGTACATTGTGTGATGAAACATGAAACTATGTATCAAGTTGATGGCAACTAAACAAATGAGGCAATTATCAAGACCACCCTGATGGATTATACAGCAGATGGAAAAATTTAACAAATGTAGACACAGGCATATACACACACACAGAAACACACACACACACACAGAAACACACACACACACACACACACACACACAGTTAAAGATTCCTGCAACTTCACAAATGAGCAAACACAGCCCCGAGAGATGTAATTCTTGAAAGACATTATTAAACAGGCATGTGCATACTGTTTGTACGCTGTAATAAAAGTGAGAGGAAGTTCAGGTGATATAATCCCAGATCGCCATGGCACCTGAACCGGTAAGTGTGTCATTTTATGTTTCATTACCTTATGTTTCATCAGCTGTGAACATTTTAACACTAACAATGTTTTGGAGACAGGGATGTGTTGTAGTGGAAAATACTAAGGAAAAAGTAGATAGTGGTGCCAAAGGACAACTGAATGATAAATTCCACTGCCTCTAATAAATGTGTACTACTGCTGGCTGAATGCTGTATTATCATTTCCATAAAGTTTGCCTGTCTGCTCTTTGTTGTGCTACTGACCGTTACTAGAGTGGCCTCTTTGCATGTATTTAATAAAAGATAAAACATTAAACGTATAATGTTGGGTGAAGCTTGGAGGTGTGTGTGATACTTGGGCTTTGTCAGGCTTCCATGAAGGTGTAAACACACACACACACATCTGATCTGTGCCTAGACAGGCGTGTTTGTACTAGACAGAGTGGCTGCATTTTAAGTGTCTCTTGGCACCATCACTAATGATACCTGCCTTGCTCCAGGTGGCTTGGCATGCTCCCCTACACACACACACACACACACACACACACACACACACACTGTATACACAGACATACATGCAGACATGTACAGCACTTTGTGCTACATGCTTTGTGTGAAAAGTATCTGTATCTGTAACAAACACATGATGTCCGTGCGGTTTGACAGTTTGGGTTAATATGTTGCGCGCATCTCGTGCATATCATGAAAGCTGGAAAGTTTTAAAGGAATGAAAGTCATGGTTTTCTTTCTCATCTCTGCCATTGATCTCTCATGACGTTAATGCAACGTAGGTAATTTTCTATGGGAAATGGTGAATCACTCGTGAGGAGCATGACAAGTTCACAGTCAGGGAGGAATGAGCGGGAAGGGTAGAGGGTGGATAAGAAGCTCACATATTGGTCCACATCAACACATATTAGCATATAACATCCAGAGGCGAGTGACATTGTGAGGCTTTGCAATTCGCTTGTGGCTAACCTTAGTGGTTCAGGCCAATCAGTGTCCCGTGATAGCAGGTGACGGAAAGAGAGTTTATCCAATCACCTACCGAGAGGTTTTTGAAAGCCCTTTCCCAAACAGCTCCCGACAAAGTCCTCCCATATGGTTTTGTGTAACAAACCACCTGGTACGGAGCCAAAAAACATAATTTCTAAGAAGAAGCAAAAACAGGAGCATTAAATGCAAATAAGTGGATGAAAATTTGCTTTGGTTTAATTATTCAGTTTCATTTTTAATTCTTCTATTTTTTTTTACTACATTGATTACACATGTATACATACATGTATGTTCATGACTGTATTAAAATCATTTGCACCATAAACTCCAGCAGAGACAAAAAAAATGTTATGGAGACTTATTTTCCGTGAGTAATTAGTAATTATCAGACTTCACACACATGCACACACTCTTAGAATAACACTGGGGAAATATGCAGCTCTAAAGTTTCAGTTCACGATTTAATTGCTTCCATCCAGTCTACCATTTAATTGCCTATACAGCAGAGAGTCGATGGTCTGTATAGTTTCCGTAATCAAACTGACATTACCTCTTTACATGCAGTTGTGCACCACTTGATGTTACCTCACCTTGTGGAGTGTGTGAACGTGTGTGTATGTGCTACAATGGGGTAGAAGAGGCAGCAGGGGGACACAATATTCATTTTCAGCTCAAATAATCCTGGGAGATGAATCCCTGCTCTTTGGCATCTCTCCTCTGCACCACCGAGTCTATACGTCACGCACACATAGGCCATATGCAAAAACACACATACTACGTTGTGTTTATGTGCTCATTGCTCCATTTATTTTTAGACCAGAGCCAGGATATTGGGTTTCATTAAATGTCCCAGACGTATTTCTATTCCTCTTTTCCCTCCTTCCCCTACCATTCCTCCACTTCTTTCTCTCTCACTCTCTCTCTGTGTCTCTCTCTCTCTCTCTCTCTCTCTCTCTCTCTCTCTCTCTCTCTCTCACACACACACACACTGAGTCCCAGGTGGTGGTGTTGGTGTGGTTTCCTGCTTGTGTTGTGACGTGAGGCAGTTCTGCTTGCTGGTAGAAAGGCCTCTTTGTGCTTGACCGTCTCTGCCTTTCCCCTCTTTTCCACCGCTGACAATTATTTTCCCCTCCAACCCTCAACTGACAATTTGGTGTGTTAAGCTGCTGTCGTCATTCCTCATCTTGAAGAAAGAAAGAGGGACAAAGACAGCAAGAAAGAATGAAACAAAAAACAGCAACAACTGTGGGTTTTGTATTTCAGCAGCTGCACCTTTCATTTTCACTGATTTAAGTGTGATGATGACTCAGGGGGCTCACAGGCTGGAAACTGTGTCAAATAGTTTGGGCTGAAGCTTCTTTTCATCAGCTTTATTTGCAGTATTTTACCAGGCCAGGCCACCCAGAACTATAGGACTTTCATTTTAATTGTTATTTTATATTTATCATGAGGCATTTTGAGGTGAAGACCACAAGGCAATTTCCATCTCCACACGACAAGGAAAACATTTAGCATGTAGCACCCAAATTTGAATCACCAGCCAGTTTATGCAATATGCTACAGAGATCTTTCAGCCGAGTCCAGTTGCTCCGTTACACATCACTAGCCCTGTCTCGTGAGGCCCGCAGATCATCTGAAGTGGTTCAGTAGTGTCAACAGTCATACTTGTGTTTCTGTTGCAGTTCGAGCAAAGACTATTTTCCTGCCCTCACAAACACACTTGATACACATGCACAATAGTTTTCTTCCACAGAGTATGCACCATTGCCAAGAAAAACTGCTACAGATCATTAGACCTCTCTGCCAGACATCCTTTTTCCAGTTTTTCTCACAGTGATTTGCTTTGCAACCCAAGTGTTTCCCCAAGTGACTCTGGCTCTCTGTCTCCCTCTTCAGGAGCAGCAGCTCGTCAGTCCTCAGGAGATCCTACCCCTGATATTTGCATCTTTTCTGTCTTGTCTCAGTGGTTCCTCTGACTGCTTCTACCTTGAATATGTTAGGCAGCTTTTTTTTGTTGTGATTCACTGCTGCATTCCTATCATGTGCTGCAGAGCTGAGGAGCTCCTCTGGTAGAGAAACTCTCCAGTATCCCATTGGAGCCTGTGCCTTGAAACAAGCTCAGCCATAGCGCTGCCACACTCATCCTGCTTATCATGCTGGAAGGAACAAGACTAGAGATCAGGGACCCCTGTAACACATGCAGGTCTCCAGAATCCCACAGACTTTGGCTCACGCGATGTTTGATGCACCTCATGAATTTGAGTGATTGCTACCGACCCTGACTTTACTCCATAAATTTTCTCCATAAGATGCAAAAAGTAAATTGTAAATAGCTTTGCACTTCACACCGAGGAGTTTCTCCTTCACATCTGATACCCTGTTGTCCAGACAGTTACACTCAGACACAATGACTGAGTTCCCTTCAGTGATTGATCAATTGCCTCTGATGAGCCGCAAAACTCATTTAGACATAAATACAACTCTATTCACCATCAGAAAATAATGACTGTGTCAGAGTGACATTAAAATGAATTTTTTTTCCTCCAACACAGTTCCAGTTTAGTGTCAAGTGGTCAGGCTTTAAACACAACGGTAAATAGTAGCCCACAGATCTCTCCCGGCTTCTCTGCAGACCATTTTTCACCACATTTGTTATATTTTCTAATCTGAACATTCATCTTCTGTGGGAGCCACATGTTCAGCCAGGTGGATTTATTATTCATGCTGAACAGATTGTGTTACATTCAGAGGCAGATGAGGTTTATGAGATCTTTAAATTCTGTTAGACAAACCTCAACACCTTATTTTAATGCTTTTCTCAACGGAGAGATACATACTTTTATAGGCTACCGATATACCTTGATGATCAACATTATTTCCTTCCAATGGCCTTAAGGTCTGCTGCCAAGGTAACTGAGAACTGCTGTGACAACAGGTGATATATCCCAGTTGAAGTGAAGCCCATAGAGACAGGAAATGTGGTATTTGTCTGTCAGAACCTGAAAAGTCCACATAACAAGTGCAGGCAGGTAAAGGAGGGATGGCAAGGATGTTGATGAACGATCAACTGTCAAAACGGTGTGAGTCTGGAGATCTCAGCGTCACGCTCTAAATCAGAGGGCACCCACCCACTGCAATACAGAACTGCAGAAAAAAAACGTATTAGCAACCTCACTGTTGAAGCTGCTACATATGAAATTAAAACTAATAATGTTATATTAATAATGCCTCAAATGACTATGTGTACAGTGGAAGGTGGTCTCTGCAGAGCTTTTTAGCATCTCTCCGCTCATTGTTTTGGTTTTGCAGCCTTTCTGTTTGGGCTCAGGTTCACCGCTCTCGTCCATGTTGTTTCCAGTGACAGCAGACAGCTGTTTTGAGCAAAAAATAAAACGCACAGGTGTGAATGAGAGTGTGCTGCATGTCTGTTCCAGGACTGGGCTCATTGGTCCCTCACAGCCAAGTTTCAACCATGACCCTCACGCTGACCTAACCTAAGCTTGAATAAATGTAACTTCAGCATAGAGCAGCTGTTGACATGTTGCTAAACCTGCATGGACTGAATAATATTTCCCACACAGGTTTACCTTGCAATCTAATGATGTAACTGGTAGTTTTCTTTGGCAGTTGTTAAACTGATGACAACGATTTAACACCCAGTCTGCAAAGAAAATGTAGAGGTCGCAGGATGTGCAGCAGCATTACTAGCTCGATGAACAGATGTAAAAATAAATTTTGAGTCAATGTCCCTAATTTAAAACTTACCACTTGTCATAAAAGTCAACAAAAGCTGAAGCTGTGAAGAAACAAAACTAATTAGTTTCTTCAACCGCACTATTACAAAATGTCGTTCTCATATCATTCTCCAGCATTGTGTATTCGGCTGTGGAATAAGTGACACCAGAACAGCTAGAACTGGGTCATTCATTGTTTTGCTTTCTATTGTTTTATTTTATAAAGACTTGCTCCAGTTTTTGCAATGTGGTTACAGCACAAAGGGAAGTCGTCCATCTAAGAGAGAATGAGAATGAGATATCTAATTAACAGAAAGAGACTACAAATAGAAGATAATCTAATAGTATAACTAATAAATGCAAATCCCCAACAACACAACCTCCTTCAGTAAAATATAAAAAGAAACCTTTGATTGAGGAGGCAATAAGCAGTAGCAAAAGAACAGGGTGTGGCGCTGCTGAGAATTTATTATTTTTTTTTGGTTAAATTTCTTCTCATCCAAAAAGTTATATAACCATGGCAGAAATGAGCTGTAGCAGACTTCAACAGTTTGGAGATTTAATTAAGCCAGTTAGGCAGCACTAATAACACAACAAGCAGGCATTGAACCATAATGTGTAGATATCAGGCTGCTGTTGAAGACTCCTTTGGTGCAAGCATTAGTCTGCTCCTGTTCATTGTAAATAAATGAGCTGCACATGGATTTTACCCATAATGTTTCAGTCATGGCAGTGAAAGGGAAAAGCATCTTTAGCTTCAACAAAGTGATGTATTTCCCAGTAAATGGAAAATGTGGACAAGAGAGATTAAAGTCAAATCTTTAGACGTTGATTGGATCACACAGAATTGGGCATGACTTTGTGAACACAGCACAATACAGAGCTCATCCATGGTAGTGGCGTCAGTGTTAATACCATTTACAACTTCAAGGTAGTTGAATGATCACAGAGTTGGTGATGTGAGGATTAACGATGCATCAATGTGATGTTGGAATAATCAGAAAAGTTTGTTTCCAACTGGGAAACTCAACAAGAATGTCCCCTCAAGCCAGAATAACAGCTCGGAAAGCCTGCGAAAGTTTTGGTACCCAACTTGCCAGTTGTTGACATCATATACAGAAACATATCGGATGAAAGTAAATACTTGATTGGTTGTGAGAAACCTTTGATTAATTGTGCAAATTCAAAGTCGAAAGAACGACTTTTCAACTTGGGAAATGAGACCATCTGAGGAAGACGTGAATGTAGCACAAAAGTGCTGTGCATTAACAATAATCTGGGTATAATTACCATGAATGTTGTCCAGGATTTTGAAGAACGTTACAGGACCAAAGCTCTGTCTGGTGCCTGGAGGACCAGATTGTTAAGGGGGTTTAGAGGGAAAAAGCCTCCACAGCTTCCAGTAGTTCGAACTTGAAGCAAGATTGTCCTAAAAAAACGAGCCCACGGGGTATCTGTGTAAGAAGCTTATTACAACCCAACAAAGTTAGGTTTTAATGGTAGGACACCTCTAGCAGTCATAGTTATTATGACAGGTGCAAAGGAGGAAGTCAGATTATGTAGTATGAAGAGACCAAAGTCCTCATTAGAGGGAGTTTGTGGTGGGTGGATAAATAATGCAGCACCTTTAACAAAAGAGATTGTTGTTTGTTTCTTGTGTGAAAGAGATAATTCATGCTGATGTTTCTTTTATAGGTAGAAAAATGAAACCAGAACAAAGACCAATACGAGGCAAACAGAGAAGCAATAAACAATGTGTCAGTAATTGAACAGCTTGGTCTCAAATTTAAAAAATAGGAAACACAAATAACCTGGGTACTGAGGTTTGTTGCAGAACACAACCTTTTTTTATTTATTTATTTATTTTTTATGACTCTTTCCATGTTCAATTTATTTTTCCTCTGCAGTCCAACCATACACAAATCTGTTTTCTTCTTGTGACAGAAGAATTAAATGAACAAATCTATTGCAGAATGAGTCATATCGTAGATAGAGGCATAGTTACTGTAGCAATGCACAACTTTAATAAAGGGAACAAGAATGCAACAGTAGCATCAGTCTTTGAGATTTAATCAAAATTATGAAAAACATTTTCCCTTCGGTTCTTTGGCCTTGAGAAGTAACAACAGAGACATGCTTGAAACAGGTAGGTGGGGTGAAAGGCTGGCCAAAGGGTGAGACATACACAGCACACACTTACAGACTGCTCACCGCCGGTAGGTGTTTATGGTGTTGCACTCATAAATAATAAAATAATATTAAATAATAATAAAAGGTGATCTGGCCTCTGGTTCTTCACACCCTCTCTCTCGCTCTCTCTCTCTCACTCTCTCTCTCTCTCTCTCTCTCTCTGAGGTTTCTCCACCATAGTCTGACTGGCCATCGTGACTAATCCCAGTTGGCCGCCGCAACAGTGGGCTGGCGTCAAATGTGCTGCCACATCAGTTGGCTGCACTACTGTCAAAACATCCATGAAGTTTTTACCGGTCCTGTCATTTGGGCTGCTGGCCAATCAGAGCAAATGGGTCCAGGTCTGAATTTCTTTCCCTGGAAGACCGCGCCGCCTCCACCACAGGAAAGCCTTACTAATGGTAATGTGGCTCTTTGTCCTTGCCTGGTCATAGTGCTTCTTTTTCAATTTTTGTTCTTCTATCTCTGCATCTTGACAATGCAATTATGTTGTGGAGTATATTCCGCCATATGCCCCCACCAGTAGAAATTTCTTTCATGCGCTTGCCTCACTTCTGGTCTCTGCACTGATTTCTCGGCTGCAATCTCCCAATCAATCCCATTCAAAAGTCCATATGATCAGGCAGCGACAGAAGGGTATAATGCTCCTTCTGCTTCCTCTTGTAAACTTTAAATTGGCACTATCCATTGGCATGTTCCAGATTTACTGTCTCTTAATCCTACTGCCCCCTTTCTCCCATTTCCCCTCTTCTCTGTTTCTCTGTAGCACAAATGCTACCTGTTGCTGTTACTGTCTGGAACAGTGCTCTGTGGCTTGATGCGAGCCCTTTTGTTTATTTCCCATTTACAGAGCCAGGGCTGTGTAGGAACAGCGGATTTCTTTCAAGCACACACACATGCTGTGGCTCAGGAAGTAGAGCAGGCTGTTCATTATCAGAAAGTCAGTTCGATCCCCAGTTCCTTCAGGCCATGTGTCAAAGTGTCCTTGGGCAATATATTGAACCCCACATTGCCACTGATGGCTGTTCAATCAGTGTATGGGTGTGACATATAAATGTGTGAATGAATGGGTGAATGTGGTAAGTATTATTAGATTACAATCACTTACTTACTTTCAACAGTGACTTAAGTTTAATCCATTTATCTTAAATATGGGTTTAATTACCTTGAACAACAGATATTGTTGTTATGATGTGAGTTAAACATGTTTGTTCCGTTTACAGGCACTTTTAGTATTATCTTAAATGCCAAATCACTATTGAAAGTTAGAAACTAGCAATTACAAGAACAACAATATGACATAAAAGTGGCTTATTGACCGGCTGTTAGACATTACCCATGCTCTCAGGAAGGCCTTTAGCTAAAATGTGATATTTTGATAAAATAATGAAACACTTTCAAAACTGATTTGACGTTGTGCCATGTTTCCCGTGTTTTCCTTTGAGGACTGTTACATGTACTTAATATTACACAGACACCGGAAAATTATTGACACAGGTTACTGCTTTTCTACTGATTATTCTGTATCTGTCCAGGGTGAATGCATCACGCCTCCCACATTCTGGCTTCTTGCTGTTTCCTGCAGGCTTTATTTAGCTGAACCTGGCACAGTGTGATGTAAAATCCTCCCGTAATGTGCATGGTCAATTCAATGCTACAGTCAATTCAATGCTTATTAGACAACAATGGAGTTTATACTCTTTGTTGTTACTAAGGTCATTATCACCGAGTACAGTGGTGCACATTGTGGGCAGATCTTCTGATCAGGAATTGTGAGTCATGGTTGTTGAAAATCAACAATGGAGACTTATTTTGTGAAGTTTTCCATTGCGTATCATAGGACTGCTTTATTGTGCACAGATGTTTATGACAAATTGCAAGAGTACAACTTTTAAAAAAAATGCACAAAAGACCATTACTATGATATCTGGCTCAGTCCTCAACATTTGAAGATAAAGCTTTTCTTTATATTCTACAGACATTCCTACAGTCCACAGTCGATGGTCAAATATCACTGAACTGACAAGGAAATCTGTAGCATTTCACTTTTTAGAATAGCAGTGATACCACTTCATCTGTTTGTGTGCTTGTGTCAAAACCTGATAAGCACTTTGCATACTGACACCTTTAGCATGCTAACTTTTGCTAATTAGTACTAAAACCAGAGCACAGCCTCGGTGGATGGGAATGTCATTTGCTTTGCTGCAAATGTTTTTGAGATGACTCACTGAGAGCCAGAAATGTGAGTCTGCTGATATTGTTAGAGGGAAAGTCTGGGAATCAAGATATTGAGTAGGCTTCATCCTCTGATGATGAATGTTTAAATCAGATTTCATTTCAATCCATCGTAAAGTTGATGAGATATTTCAGAATGATATAAATTGGTGGGCCGACCAACTCACTGACTTACATCTCCATAGCTACCAGCCAGTTCTTATACTTCTCTTTCAGGGAAGAATAATAGATGCCGTATTTTTGTAGACCAACACAGAAGTTAGCATCACCCTGATTCCCTCGACAAAAAGCCAAACAAAAGTTTATGATACCTGCACATTCTGTTCAGCAGGATAACATTCACAGCTGAACACAATTTTTGTGGTTCTTGAAACCTAAATACAGTCGCCAGACATAAAAAGCTAATATTAGGCTATAGAGGAACTCATGACTTCAGCGTCATCACCACTAAGCTTCCAACTTGTTTCCTCCTCTTAGAAAGGTAGTAATACTCATGAACACAACAAGGCTATAAAGGCAGACTGGTGATTAGGTTGGTTTTTGTGTTTGACTTGACGATGTTTAACGTCCCTGACAACCTCTGTGGTCACATTTAGCCACTTGTCAGCAATCACCTTCAAATCACAAGAGTGGTATTTACTGACATATTCTATGTTAACCAGAGAACTTATTTCAAATTCTGATTACATCTTATCAACTATACTATTAATCAGTAGGCTACTACTGATCAGTAGGTGACCTACCAGAGATCAGACTTGCAGGGTCAGTCCCCTGTTTTATCTCTCTTCTTAAGACATATTTCTATTTAAAAAAAAAGAAGCTTTTATTGTGTAATGCCTTTTTAATTTCGTTTATATTTCACCTGGATTTGTTTGGATACTCAATTTGATTTGTTGGTTGTTTGATTTGTTTGATGTTTTATTTCATTTGTTTGGATGTCTTATATTTGACTCATGTGAAGCACTTTATTTTTGTACTGAAAAGTGCTGTACAAATAAAGTATTATCATCATTATTATTACTAGAGTAAGAGCTAACGTGAAAGGCCTCTTGCATTTATTTCATCTGGACTGGCCCAATAATTCTACTATAGACAGTTGTTTTTATATGAAATATACTAAATAGAATCTAATAATTTACTCAGAAGATCAACCAGAAAGCAGAGATGTCCATTTTTATTTGTTGACAAGAAAGGAAAACAATGTTTCCAGATGATATCCAGTGCAAATGTCAAGCATTAATTCAGCTAACATGAAGTTTTACAGCTACTATACAATGGCTACATCTTTGTTTGCAGGATAATGCATGATTGGTGCCAACAAAATAAATTACAGGTTACATAATTACTTCTGTTCAAAAGTTAAAGGTAAAACTGCAGACGTGATTCCACATAACCCTGAGAAATGGTAAAATAATCACTGCTTGTCATTTTCACCACAACATTTTGGATTTGAAATGGCTTACTCACATATCTAATGGAAAATTGTATTTTATTGGACAATAAGGTTAAAGCTGAACTGAGCAACAGATATATAACAGAGTAACATTGTCAGAATAAGGTCAGATACAAGAGAATACTTAATGTGAAACACAAAACATACATATTATTTATGACTTTGGTCCAAATGGATGTATAGTACATTGCTCCACATGTAGGAAATGCAGCACAATTATCATACATTAAAAAGCAATAAGCAGTCATTAGCATTAAATTAGATACGTCCAAACAGCAGCGTTTTACAGCAGCACTCAGTTTAAAATAAATGGCTTTGCAATGCACTTTAGACCTTTCATACCATGTCAGTTATTTCATGCTTAATTTGCTGCTGACACTGAGTGACATTTATTTTTGTTGGCTGTCTTTTATAAAAATCTAATCATAGAGGGAGGTCCAATTATGTCTAATCAACTTGAATCATTTTACTGAAATGAAATTTAAGGTGCTTTTTTTGTACAAAAGTAAACTCAGTTGTGCTAAAACTGTATTCAGGGGCACATATACTACCGAACATGTGAGGTTACATTATTTTTAGTTGCATTAATGTGGTCATAGCTAAAGGCTTGGTAGCAAAATATGCCCGAATGTTTTCTTAATTAATAAAAATACTTGAGAACGTTTTTGTTACCAATTTATGGCTAATTATAGCAGCCAAAAGCACTCTGGTTTTCCTTTCAAGACGCTTTGATGTCATTCAGATGGAGCTTTGATGACCTATAAAATCTACAAATCAAATTTGAATTGCATTAGCAGACTTCCTTTGAGCCATATCTGGACTTCAGACTTTGCGTGTCAGGGTGTAAATGGACAGAAAAGGACTGCATCTAGAAAGTGGAGGCAGCCGAACAAGTTTTCCTTTAACAGGCCACAGGTCATACGGGTGAAGGTGTTTCTCAGAGATGTGACAACTGATTACACGTGGATTCATGTCTGTGTATGTGTCTACAGTTGTAAGTGATTGTGTATGCACTTGAGAAAAGCGTGAATGTTTGTGTATCTGACACTAAAGAAGGTAAACACTGCCTATGCTTCACCGGTTGTAACCCCTACTTCATCCAGCTCCCACTCATCACATTTGGCAGCATGGTAATTGCCATTCATTTGGATGCAGGCTATTTGGCAGGTTTTTGCTTGATTCTTTCCAAAGAGAAAAGCACAACTTAAACCCTGTGTTACCCCGAGCTCACTGTTTCACAGCTGGTTGAATGTGATTAAAGAAGAAGAAGAAGAATGTAGGCTCCTGTCAGCTTCTCAATCACAGACACCAGAGAGGTATTTGAACTTTGACAGTGACCTTAACGCAACCACTGATGTTTGTTGTGTTATGTTCAGGCAGGAGACGTCACCCCATAAATTATCAAGATACAGACATGTTTTTTCACAAGGTATAGTTTGACATTTCAGAAAATGTGTTTATTTGGTTTGTTGCTGAGAGTTGGAGAAGAAGATTGATACCGCTCCCAGATCTATGCCTTCATGTCACATTCACATCCTATGGGATTGACTTGGGAGATGGGAAAAATTCCTGAGGTTAAAGTCTTGTGAGCATTCACATCATCGGACAACTCAAGACAGTTGTATGATTCCAGAATTGGTCATGTCAGGGTTAAAATAAATTTAATAATAAATTTACAATATGGCGCCATATTCTTTAAATTTGGCAGTAGTGGTTGCCGATATAACGATCTTATATCGCTGACAATCTTTGGCATATGATCTATTCTTCATTCTACTCATTAAAAGGTGCTCCAGGTGGTGCTATTTAGATATTTAATTTTAAAAGTTAAATTGCTGCTAACCAGCCCATCAGCCCTCAACAACTAGCCTGGAGTTATTTGGTGTAATTATTTCTTGGAGAGACAGGCAAGATGCTTGTTTAATGTGAGATTCCCCTTTGTGCCTTTGTATCAAGCTAAACTAATCATGTCCTGGCTCTAGATTCATATTTGTGATATTTTCTCATCCATCTCCCAGAAAGAAAGTGAAGAAGCACATTTTCAAATGAGAAACTGTTCCTTCCAGAAATTCGCGTTAGCTGTTTCGCATGAGGACAGATACTGAAAGTGTCTCCAACTAAATTATTCTCTTTCTCACCAGTGACTAGAACAAATGTCAACCACATAAATTAAACAAAACATTGTTCATAGGCATCTATTCCAGAGTATCAACTGTCCATTCAAATTGTACATTCAGTGTTCATTTACTGTCTTTAATCATCAGCTGTCCAAATGCTGGACAGTTCACACCAAAGCTGCAGACCTTGTCAGATCGTACAGGGACTGGGACTCCCACATGCAGCTTTCAGGCCACATTCTCCCGTTCCGTCATCAGATGTGAACGTCCTCGTCAGATGTGAACGTTATTAGGCTGAGGTGTTTGGCAGCTCTGTGGATGACATGTTGTGCCAATGACAGCTGGTTTTGGCAGTGGAAAAGGGGTAACATATTGTGCCAAACACTGTTAGTGTCCATCTGTATTACGAGTCTCTGAATCTCCACATCAATTTGATAATTAATTGCATTCATCAACATAAATAAAATGTGTCTGCCAAACATGGTTTCAGTCATTGTTCATTTGCAATCAGCCAGTTGCTCTGTTAAGACCATGGCTATCGTTCATCATTGCTGTAGTTGTCGTCTTACTGTGATTGCTGCGGATACAAATATTAATCTCATTCATTCTATTTTTTTATTGTCAGATTCAATTAACTCTGTTATTATTGTTGCCTTCCTCTGCCGCAACAAACTTGATCTCAGCGTTGGCAGTCCTTGAAGCCATGCTGCTGTCTCTGACCTTGTGCTTGAAGAGGAAGGGGAAGGTTTTCCTGAAGGACTTTTGGAAGCTGGCTCCCATGAAACCATAAACGATGGGGTTGACTGAGGAGTTGGCATAAGACATGCAGTTGGCCCACGTCTTAATCTTGTACGTGGCGTAGTTCGGACGGTAGTTTGGATAGAAAGACTGAAAGAGGACGAAGATTTGGATGGGTCCCCAGCAAATGGCGAAGAGGAGGACAATCACTACCACCATCTTGGAGACTTTGCTTCTGATACTTATAGTTCTCTCAGATAGAAGGTTGACCTAAGGAGCAGATAAGGGGAGAGGAACATTTTTACTCTGTACATAAATACATTTAAATGTGCAATAACAGATTTTTTTTTTTTTTTTGGCCATTTGGTGGCAGCAGAAACAAGCTTTGAACACAACTCTGACGTTGATATGGTAAACTGATAGCAAACAGTTGCTTATTTACACATTCGTAGCAATATTAGTCATTTGAAGTCATGTTTTTTGCATCTACCAGCTCTTCAGGGAAATATCTGGCTCTTTAGTTGCAAAATGTGTCACTATGCTCACCAGATGGTCATTCAATATGTCTGTCTGCCATTTGGTGCCGTGTATGTAGGGTACAGTGAGGTTTTACAGCTTTTTAATGAATACTCTGTAGTTAATATTATCTATTAATGAAAATGCAAAGAAAGGTGGGATCACAAGCCATCCAAAAACTATTATTATAAAGTATGAGAAAGAGCTAAAATGTGAAATGCAATTGCATCAACACAGCTTCAGAGTGACTGCATTTTCCCGTTACTACTTTTGGTTAAATTTTTTTTTTTTAATTTTCATTTTGCATTTCTCAGTCTTGATTTGCATTTCTCAGCTTGTCCTTAGAGTTATCTGGGAACTGCAGAGTCAGGTTGTAATTTTCTGTGTGTTAGTCACTGGGAACAAAACCCTTTTCATTACACATAGTCTTTTGACCCTTTTTTTTCCCAAAAAAACCCCAAAACAAAAACATTTGATCACAGCTGCTTGACAGAAAGGTGTATTAAAACACACGTTCAAAGATGGCCAATATTAAAAGCAAGATAACACATTAAAAAAAGGACCAGTACTACCACCATACAAAGAAGAGAATACCTTTTTAACTTTTAATTACCTCGCAATTAGTTGCATTTGGCCACTTGGTTGTAGTTATACCTTAAAGTTAAGCCAAGCAGTTACAGTTAAACTCAGAACAAAGCACAACAAACCTTGGCCATACCTGATAGTTGTTGTCTACAGGTTCCACAGTGGGCTGACCCACCCTCTTCACCATCAGAGTGTAGCAGAAGGAGATAGTGAGGACAGGCAGCAGGTAGGCAGCAATAAACTGGTAGAGGATGAAAGCTCTCTCGTGTGTTTTAGAGGGAAATCTCTCCATGCAGTATTGCCTTGGACCGTACCAGTAACCCTCCTCTATACGCTGGTACATAAGAATTGGGGTGGACAGGATGAAGGAGCCTGGGGCAGGACAAAGACTGTGTCAGTAGAAGTGGTTGAAATCCTACACACTATTTATTTTACCCACTTCATGTATAATTGGGCCTAATTATTCATCAACTCTTGATTATCTCAATTAATTAAAATGTTTACATGCGGTCAGAAGAAGTGATAAGAGAATAATATTGTGATAAAAACGAGCGTTGCACACCGATCCATATGCAGATGCTGACGATCATGGCTATTCTCGGGGTACGGTGGCGGAGAGATTTCAGAGGGTAGACAGTGACATAGCAGCGGTCTCCACTCATGGCAGTCAGAGTGATACAGGTGGCTTGCACTGTCACCTACAGAAGACAGGGAGCAAGGTTTAGCACTGTACTTTGAATGTGTTTTGCATCAGAGACAGCAGAGTGCAAATTCATTTAGTGTTTCTACTACAATGAAAGCCCGGGGCAGTATCCACATTTTTAATTGGTTATCAAAAGCAATGAAGGTCAGCCTCAGATTTTATATTTTGTTATGGTCAGTTGAAGATTTGATGTGTTACATTCATATTGAGAAAGAAGAAATGCCCAGTAATAAAAAAAAAACTTTTACTATGACAAACTAAGATTGCGATTGTCTCGCCCATTATCTAAATATCTATCAACACAGATTTCCAGGGCTATAAACTGAAAAAGCTCTATACATTCTTGCAAGAAACACACACACAAATAAACAAACAAAAATAAATAAATTGTGCTCCCAAAGAGCTAATTACAAACTTGCAAGATCTTCTAAACTACCTCAGGTGATCATATTGCAACAGACGTTTGGCCACCACCTCTTTAATGATGTTCAGCCTTGCTGATCATCACTCATTACGAAGCAAAGGGGGAGCTCAAGCAACTTTTTTTTTATTCTCAAGAAACCGGCTTTATCCCAGACTTGGTTTTGCTAATGAGCTCATGTGCTATTAATCTGAAGAGCAAGGAGGAAGAGAGACAGCGAGGGAGGAAACATACAAAGGATTAGAAAGATGGAAAGCAGAGAGGAAGTATTTTTAATTAGCATATGAACAAATTATTCAATTCAGTTTTTAATGGGGTTCAGTGATGCTTGATTTAATTAAACTGTGGCACATCAGAAGGATGCTAATTCAAGGCCAAATGTAGACTCTGTGTCACAGCAGGAATGTTGAGGTATATTTAGTAAGTTTGACTTGACCTTGAAAAAAATAATTTTTTTTCTTAGAAAACAAAATTCAGAATATTCTCAATATGAAAAAAGTAAACATTATCTAGTTCCCTACCTCATCCAACTCATGGCCCGCTCTAAAATCTCTAAAATGTTGGCAACCCACATCTGACCACAAAACAACATGGAGGCCAAAGAATTCCTTCTCAGAGCAGTTTTTATTTTAACGATCACCAACATTCATGACTGAACTGAAAAGAGGAAGGAAAGCTCAGTTTTTCTTTTTTTGTTTGACAGATCATGTTGTTTTAAGATATTAAAATACATGATTGATATATACATTCCCACATACATTCTTTTCCTCAAAATTGTACTGTTTTGCAACTGATTTGTCAGCCCACTTGCATTTCCTTGGCGGCCTGTCAGTGTGCCCCGGCCCACAGGTTGGGAACCATTGGTCTGGAGAGGCTATTTTCTTTTTATACAAATTCGTACACTGCTTTCCCACAGAGCAGGGTGAGAAAGAAAAAAAAAAGCCTCACTCTTCTTTTCATCCTCCTCATAAAAATGATATTTTGTTCACTTCAAACACATGGACCTTTAAGGGTTGTACTATGTCATATGTAGGTAAACTAATCCATATTGCTTTGAAATATGGGCAGCAGAGCTAGAGATGAGGGGTCAGAGGTTCTCGCAGCGCTCTTTTTCCAAATAGGATCTAATTTTGTCCCTCTTTTGTCTATGTATCTGCCTCTTTCTCTCTCCTCCTCTTATGTGCGGCTGTGATGCCAGCACCCATAGCCTCCAGAGGTTTGGAGCAACACATCATAGTTTCAAAGGATATGATGAGAGAGAGAGAAAGGGGTCACAATGAGTTCAGTGTTGAGGTCACTGAGGAAAATGGTACCACAGTCCCTCAATTTTTAAGACACCTGGTACATTAGGAACACAATACCTTGTTATCTCTAATACATAATGTCTAGTCAGAGGAATAGGCTCAGACATTGGAAAGAGACTGTAATTAGATCATAAGCTCAATAGCAAAATGATCTCTATTTCTTCTCATTTCTTTTTGTTACATGAGGAAAGATTGAATTGTGTTTTACAAAAGGTGGCTCTTATGTTGCATAAAATATTTGTTAAATCAACAGGACATGATTGTGTCTTTAGAGGCCGAGCAAGAGAGTGCAAAATAGTGAAAATAATTAAGTGTCATTATGTTTAATTCGGTTTCATGATAAGGCTCTGCCTCCTCCCTGCTTCCCTTAGAGAGCCATTTAAATATTGCACTTTAAATGACAAGTAAAAATATTAAGCTACATTAAGACATGTTCATTTTTTGTAGGTATGAAAAGGTTTCCACAGATAATGTTTGTAATAGGTAAATAGCAGTGAATATTACACAAGATCAGAGTTGCTCACAGTCAAAGCCAAGTGAAATAACAGTGAGCTGCAGACTTGTTAATATTGATGTTGTTACCAGTACATCTTGGCTATGTATTGATAATATAGATACTATTGAATAGTGTAGCTTTCACTGTAAACAGACCCTGGATGGGTCCTATTAAAGGGACAAATTATTGTTTTGGTTTGGAAGTCCCTGTCCCCTGCCACTCTCCATCCACCCACCAGATGTCCTCAGACTTTCCTCCTGGACTCCCCACACCCACCTGTTCATCCATCTCTCATTCCCTAATGACCCAGTCCTGACGCCCACACCCACCTCACCTGTTTCCAATTCACCAATCAGCTCACAGTTTCTTAACCGACGGTCTTTCTCCAGTTGTTTGCCAGATAGTTTTACATCATCCATGCATGTTGTGGACTTTGTTTCTGCCAACTTGTGACCTGTTTTGTGAGTGTTTTTAATCTCTTCCATTTAAATCACTGAACTGTTCCTGCCTGCGTGATCTGTGTCTGCATTTGGGTCCTCCTTCCTGTTGTGTGTGTTGTACAAACTGTGACATAATTTCTCACAAGGTTTCCAATGACCTTAGCACATGCTCCCTGACGCTTCCTTACATCCTTACAGCTGAGATCACCTGTGATGTGTAATAACATAAATGCAATAATGCTGCACCGTCCTCCACCGAGGACCTGCTATATACCGATGCTATGAGGTCTGATGATTCTACCTCGCAAGTTATTTTTTCATGTTTATATTTTTTCTATTCACTTACTGTGTATTTATTATTATTATTATTATTATTATTATTATTATTATTATTATTATTATTATTATTACTACTGTATTGTAGTTTGTACTTATTTACTTCCTCTGACCTAAATGTGTATTGTGCAATTGTCACAAAGCAGTTTCCCAGCGGGGAATTAGGGTTTGAAGTCTTGAACAGAATTGTCCAATTTTGATTTAACAGAGACTGATGATGGATATAGAAAGCAAACACAATTCAATGCACCTGCTGCGGTTGTTTTCATTGAACTGCTGAAATATATTTCTTTGTAAAATATGTGAGGCTGAGGTAGAAAGAGCAGTCTGTTCCCCTGTCTCATTATAATTATTAAAACATTCAAAAATTACCCTTCTCTCAGGTACATGCAATAATAAATGATGGAAAGTCTCTCTTCACAGTAACTGATTAAAACATTAAAAAAACATGTAGGGTTGGATGATGACGGGCAGAGAAAATGGTTGGGTGAAACAGAAAAACAGACAAAGCTGCACGACAGACAATTGCCTTTTCCATTTTCCAAAAGAAAATATTCAGAGTCATTGTTTCACTACAGACAAGCACACAAGCTCCATGTTCAGATAAAGATGAAAAAAAGTAAATCACACTAAATGCTTTTAAGCTCTCTGCCTGCCTGTGCTACTGGCCTGCGTCACAAACTGACATCTTAGTCTTTGATGCTAAATTATGTTTTTATGCTTAAATTAGCCATGTACATCTTGTCATTCTTTTCCTGACAGATCATCTCCTCCGTCCTAGCTTCATAACGAATGACGTACACTTTTACCCGAATCGCCAACAAAATGGAAAATTAATTAAATTTACCACATATTGTAGTTAGGCTCAGTTTCCGAAAGGAAAGTCAGGCCTTACTTAGAGTTGGTTTTGTGTCACTTGACAGGATGCTTATTCACTAAACGGGAGCTGTGATAACCCTCCTCTTTTTTTAGACTCTCAGTGACAGTGTGGCCTTTCCATGGTATTTGGCTGTGGGTGCTCAATTAACATATTTTTAGAGAAGTCAGCAGTTATTAGTGCTTTGCGAAGTATAATTACAGCGTAAAATAAAGCCTGGCAATTTAAAATCTGAACATAAAGCCCACTCATTGTCACAGGCTGTACATTTAAGGATGTTTTAATTGACCTTCCCCTTTGGATAAGCTGTGGGCTTGGCATGGCCTCCCCCTGATGACTGTACACTTCACAAAATTAGAGACTAGCTGGTGAACGTAGTAGAGTATTTGATTGCCATTTTATGTTAAGCTTCCCTGTGTGGATGTAACTAAAACTAAAACATAAACTACTAATAAGGCTTTCATTAAAGCTACACTAATCAACATCTTATATCAACAGAGGATTAGATGAATTCATGTTTGTGAAAAGGGCTTGCTCTTAGTGACAAACTCACAGAGAATTATGACCAAATTCCGCAGTTAAGTCTGCAGAGCATTTTGGCACCTTTCAGTTCATTGTTTTGGTTTTATTGCCCATAACTTCACTGTTTTGATTCACTTTCACCACTCTCTTCTACCTCTTTACTGAGGAAAAAAAAACTATGAGAAACCCACTAAACTAAAGAACAGGCAGACAAAGTGCTGAACATAGTGGAGCATTTAGCTATTGTTACAGTTACAGGCATTTCCCTCGGGAGTCCGTAGACTAAAACAGTGCTAGAGCGAGTATTGGACTTAAATTTGCAATGTGGTCATAAACACAACTTTAATTGAATGACATTGTTGCTTATAGTTTGGTACGCTGTCCCCAACTGGTAAAAAACAACACACAAAAAAATCAATTATTGCTGTGTCTCAAGGTTATGTTTCTGGGAAATAAAAATCAGGAAATTAATTTTTGTCAGACGTTTCAGTTTTTGTGCCTTGAATAGTCATTTACAGACAAGGTAAAACTTAAAAGGTATATAGTCTGAATGGCACACAGACTTTTTTTGTCTTTACTCTCTCGAGCACGAAGCAATTCTGCCGCTATCTGCGAATCATGGCCTCTTAAAGCTAAAATTGAGGGGTTGTGAGAAGATAGAGAAGAAGAGAAAATAAATAAGAAAACAAATATATTTTGCTGCTAGAAAAATGATGCATTTTTTTTCTTTTTCAGGATAGTTATTTGCATGTATTCATTTGTCTTTTTTGCTTACACACACACACCAAAGAAACATCCAAAGAAACATACAACTGCAGTATAATCCAAGCCATAGTAGATTGGGGATAAGCCCTTTGGAATAACTCTCTCAGTCTGTTTTTTTTTTTTTTTTTTGGATGCATAGGGATCATTCATCCTGAAAACACTTGAAACCATCAGGGATGGAGGCAACAGTGCTTTTTGAACTGGTTCCAACCTGTTATGCAACCGGTAAAATGGGATGTGAATATACAGTGCATTAGGTTGCTTTGAAGGGTCAGGTTGGTGAAGGTTGGGCTCCACTGATGCTTTTAGCTTTGTGATAGTTAGATGGTGGCGTGTATAGCATTTCTTTAAAATGCACTCAGTTGTAAGTTTATTAGGCAGTTTATTATGCAGTCTCATATGACTGTCCTGCAATTCATCCTCGCTCTTAACATTGTTTTTGTTGAAACTGTAAAAGAGATGACGATTCAGCTATAGAGGTGTGTCTGTTGTTTAGCTTACCCTCACTGATTTGAATGGGGTGGACAACATACAGTAATTGCAACATCTGTCAACATAATGCAGTGCATTAGACTGCATTAGTTTTAGCTATGTGTACCTACCTGAACTCTAACCTAAACTCTGACACAAGCTGAGTTATGAAATCAGAACATGTCAGGCAGCTCATGTCGATGGGTATTTGATTGTATCAAAGCCCTTAATGTCATTACGGGCTGTGACCAAGTTTATTGAATTCTCATAATTATTGAGATTTTGTTGAATTGAAGAGCGTGATGTCTTTTTCAATATCTTTTGCAGAAAGCGCAGTGATATAACACTTTTGTAGATGTGAAAGCGCATCACTGAGCTGAAGACGAACTCAATTATGATTCACAAGATGGAAAAAAACATGAGTCATGGCTTTACCTGCTGTAGAAAGGCGACAAATTTGCACATGAAGTTGCCAAAGATCCATCCAGGAAGAGGATAGAGGGTGGCAGTGAAGGGGACACAGCACACCAAGAAGATGATGTCAGTGGCAGCCAGGTTTGCTGCACAGGGGGAAAACAACAATGTGCAATTTTGGAGGATCTACAGCAAAGTGTTCCACAGTTAGTATGACCAAGTTTGTTTCAGGTAAAAGTCACATTTCTTCTTTAACAATTCCAGAGGGAAAAAAGACAGAAACATCTAACCGTTATCCCACCATTCACCCTAGTGATAATAACTCTGATAGTGAAAATACTATTATCAATAATCAAACATTGTAATATAAGTCATTTTTCAAGCAAATATGCCCCAAGTTTTCTGGTTGATATTAATCTGGATATCTTTGGGTTATTATAAGTTGATTGGACAAAACAATTATGTTGAATTCAGCTTTTGGAAACTGGGAACTGTTATTTTATTTGGCATTTTATGGACTAACTGATTTAATTATTGACAGATTAATTTATAATGAAAATAGGCTGCAACCCAGCGTCACAGCCAGAAGCTACTGACTGATTGTAAATGTGTCTGAATGGAGATTGTGCTGATTGTTGCATGAGTTTAACATCAACCCCCACATTAAAAACCCATGTATAATAACACAATTAATCCTAATCAATTCTGAATTACATTGTGGATAATTGGATAATACTGCACTAAACCCTAAATGAATATTTATCTGTCTGGTTCTGGCGCATCAAAGATCTGACAGTGAGGGCAACATCATGAGACTTAAATAAATTCAGATATTTGGATTTATTTGGCGACAAAATTGTGACATATAGTTAAATATCTGACTGTGGATGTCTGTCCACAGTATTATCTACCAGGAGCTGAAAAAGAAGAAGCAACATTTGTAAAAGGCTCATCGATAAGGAAGATAAATCCGGTGTTTGCTTGATGAAATGCTGTAGGCACTTAAAGAAAATCAAGCAACTGTTGATTGACTGAAAACAGGTCGAGCCAAACAGCACACCTACACAAACACATGAAATGCTTAATTTAAATTCATGCTGGCTGACAGATATCCTCATATGAATGCACACAAAAATTCATGTTGAGATAGCACACCAAGCAGAGGCTGTGGTGATGACCTTGGTCTGGTCTGGTGTATCCCTTTCTCCCTCCATATAATCTGTCATTCTGACAGATATGCCCCACTATCTCCTGTTTGTTTTACTTGCTGATCTAATCACATCATAGTTGCTGAACCATTATGTCGAAAGGCCGGCCAGATGGTGCAGGCGCTGATCTAATATTGCTGAATATTAAACTGTTTCAATTCTGTGGCGTTGAGATATTATCAGAGATCCAATTCTTGTCACATGCTCAGTGGCTTATGCAAACACAGACACACATAAATCACAGAATCGCTCAAACCACTTTGCCTCATTTACACATCAATAGACAGTCTCATTTACATATATGCATAGTATCTATATGACGTGCATTTCTTATTTCATGTTTTATTTTTTTTGTTGTTATTTTCTTAACCTCTGTTAATCAGTCACCTTTGCAATTCTCCTGAAGTGACAGGTGACGTCACAGCTCTATCAGACGGCCCGTAATTGACTTCAGCGACAAAAATCAATCAGGTGTATGTGCACTGAATACCAGAAGAGATATAAGACAGGTGCATGACTGATGCTCTCCTTTTGATTTCTCTTGTTTTACTGATAAACAGTAGACTACTGCAACCCTCCTGATGAAATCTCCAAGTGTGTTTTTTATTCGCATTTACAGTTTGTGTGTAAAAAGAACCTGAGAGGAAATTTTAGAGGAAAAAAAGTGTAAATGTTTACTACAGCTTCCACGCCACTGGAGAAAAAAGGCAGCAAGCCTTTTTTCGTCTGAAATGTCTGATCTGTGTGAAGCAATAAAAAGACTATAATGTTTCTTAAATTGATACAAGAAACAAGCATAAATGGTATATTTCCATCACATTTTCTATATTGTTTTTTCAGTGTTTGAGGCTGGAGCTCCTTTAATTACACCATCCTATTAACAGTGAATAACACCACTGTTTATCTCAACGAACTGGCTCCTAAATATTCGCATAACACCAGTGGGTGGAAACACACATCAATTTTACTGGTTTTCTGGGGAATTTGCAAAATTTGCAGAAACCTGACTTTTATTTCCCATCATTCCATGCTGAGTATTTCTGTTCTGCAACTAAGAGAATTGCATGTAGATAATATCAGCAATTTACAGGATCAGTTTGGTACTTTTTTTTTTTTTAACTTTTCTTTTTTATCGTTGATTAGTTTTAATATGATGAATCCCCTGAGTATTATATGCAGGAGAGCCAAACCTTTGTAAATAAGCATGAACAAATGACCCCTGTTTTAAGCCCTGAGCACTTGTCCAATAAAAATTTCTTTCTTACACAAACTCATAATTTCTAATTTTATGCAGCAAGGCTTCCCAAACAGGCTTCCCCAGCAGATAATTATTACATTTGCTTAAGCAGCTTTTTTTTTCATAATTTGCACTCACTTGTGATTCAGGTCACATCTCAACACCTGTCTCCTCTAATGGTACAAGTGAAACCTGTCATCAGTGTGGACATTCTTGCACATAGCTGTATATGTTATGGGCAAAATGAAGAGTGAGTGAAATTAGACTGAGCTCATGAACTTCCTCATGAACCCAGGAGGGTCTTTTGAACCCACTCTTGGTATGCAATGAAGTGTTACAGGATAGATTAAAGAGACATACATCAAATTATAATAAGACTTGTTTGAAGTTGACACTCTGAGATATACATGATAGCCCACTGAACCCTAGGATGTCCTGTATCTGAACCTGTTTTTGCATCTGTTGTGTGACTGTGCCTCTTTCAAAAGCAAACCACGCTACTTTTTGTTCTTACTCACCTATGTAGAAATTAGTTGCCGTCCTCATCTGCCTGTGTTTGGAAATGACATAAATAACCAGAGAGTTGCCTACGAGTCCGACCAGCATGATGAGGGAGAAGAAGAGGGGGACCAACCAGGCGTCTGTGAGGAAGGGGTGCTGATCTCCTTCCTCCTCCTCGTCATCGTCCCCACGTCTTCCCAGAGAGAAGTTCACCTGGGAGCCGTTGAGCCAGACCTGCTCGGTTGAGTTCCACAGCTCTTCGGAGGAGTACATTCTGACAGGACAGGATGGTGGTGAGAGAATAAGAGCTGAGGAGTGTGGGATGTGAGAGGTATAGAGGAAGGAATGGTAATTAGGAGAGAGAGTGTGCAGTATGTCTCCACTGACTCCTCACTGACCTTAGGCTAAAGAAAGGAGAAAAAGATGGATAGTTTGAAATGAAAAAGAGAAAAAAAATCAAGAACAAAGCCTGAGAGAAAAGTAGAGGGAGGTGCAATAGTGAAGGGTGAACAGAGGTGGAGATTAGGAAGAGCTGAGAGATGGGAAGTAGGCTCAGAGATCAGTGTGTGTGAGGAGGAAGTGAATTTGGAAAGGAAATGAATGGAGGAGTGAAAGAAAGCAGTTGGGTATCGAAGGGAAAAGTTAGGAAAGGGATTAGAAAAGGATCGCTGAAGTTGCAGCGAAGTGTTCATTTCACATAGCCCAAAACAGGAAAATAAATAGGGAGCACGTAAAGGTGCTCATGTGAAGAGGACAGAGAAGAATAGAAGGCACAGGAGAGGAGCAAATACGTCTTCTCTTCAGATCAGGTTGGCTGGAAACAGCCCCCTTTGCTGCCACCACATCAGCTGTCAGAGCTTTAAAGCATGTTGAGTTTCTGACCTGCGAGGTAAGCACGCCTCCGGGCAGCTCTGGGGATCTGTTCACGAGGAGCTCAGTTCATGCTCAGAGGTACAAATGTCTTCTGTGTCTTCAGATCCTCCAGAGTGAACAATCCATTGTGCTTGTGGCTTTCTTTTCCTTTCGCTCGCTTTCACCTCTTTTTGTTCCACCACCCGTAGCGAAGTTCAAGCGTTTTTTCACGCTTTTTTAATTTTCCATTCAAGGCTTTTGCTGTGGCGGAAAGAATAGCAACTTGAGTCAAAGAACACACATGCTTGTGTAGGAGTCGACATTTGCTGTATAACCTTGACAAAAGTATCCCTGTCAAAATGCTTTGTATTAAAAAAGGGAAAAAAAGCTGCTGTTCATTCTCCAAGCACAGCTGAGTTCAGTGTAATCTGTTTCAGGGGAAACAGTCTGGACTCTACTGGAGCAGAGAGCAGAGTGAAGGAGATGCTCGCAGCTTTATAGTAAGAGCAAGAGCAAGGACACCCGAACGCAGTGGGAGGAGGCGTTACACACACACACACACGTGCGCGCACACAGTGCAGGATTCTGGGATAAAAGTCAGGGTCTCCTAGCAACATTATCCCTCAATCCATCTTTTTGTAACTATTTGCCAAAAACCCTCTCTCCCCCTGCTCTCTTCTCATTCTTTTTCCACGGGGAATTACCATGTTGTAACTCCAGCCGCTAACGTAGATAACAGCCTTCAACACAGAAAGCGTGTCAACAGGAAATAGCAACAGTTGTCGGGTTAATTCTCAGGTTTAATCCTGGAAAGCTTGTTAATACATTTAGTGAAATAAAGGTTATTTTCCAATATAATATATACTGTTTCACATTAAAACATCAACTCAAGGTAATTATTTCATATATATTGGGCAACTGTAGCACAGGTGGTAGAGAACATTGATTGGTTTAATCCATGGCTCCCCCTCTCCACATGCTCAAGTTTCCTTTAGCAAGACATTATCCCCACATGCCTCCCAATGTTTGTGTAGCTATAAGGTAAAAATGTGAGTCGCTGCCAAATGAATGTCATGTCATGTCATACCAACAAAATGATTCCGTTTTAAAAGATGCCATTAATGTTTTTGTCAACTGTACGCTGTACCTACAGAAAACCATTAATGGTCAAAGTGTTTTCATCATACAATAAATAAAATGAGAATTAAGTATAAACAATCAATGTGCTGGTACAATTTCAACTTTCAATGCAGATAGTTTCTACACAGGACATGCAAAGAATTTAAGGATGTGCCTTTCACTTAACCATGATTGGTCCTGGACCAGTCAACCACCAATTTGACAGTTTTTTAACTTAACATCTATGGGGGTAAATACCATTTGTCATGTTAAATGTAATTGTCAATTTAAACAGTCAGTAATATGATAACCCATAGTAAATGAAATCTATTTTTGGCTGTATTGCAAACTAAATAACATATAACATCGTTCCACTGAAACAGAAATTGTAAAATCCAAAGAAAGCACCAGAGTGCATGCTAGCAGAGCTGCTGCACAATGCAAATAAACTATTTACAAATGTATACAGTGCACACACTACTAGACCAGCATGTTTTGTTCTGCTGCTTCAAGCCAAGGCAACAGAATGCACCGTGGGTATGCCAGTCATACAAGATGCTGAAACCCAATTCAAGAGGCGTGCGTGCCAACCCACCAACTGCAAAGCCAAGTTGAAAAAGCAGAAGTCATTTCATGCCTGGAAACTGCTATTGTATATAACACTAGTATAAATAATAATCTCACCGCCAACATTAATTATGATCTTACTCTATTTACTCTTGTCTTAAGTTTTATTTAGAATTCATCTTTGTTCAGTATTGCCGCAAGAATACATTTGACTATGGTCACGAGTGTCACTAACTTCACATTTAGAGTTGCCAACAACCAGAGTTGTGGGGAGAACCTGGTGGAAACATGAACTGGTTGGTGGTGGACCATAGAGTTCTGCTTGGGACTATGCTTCCTTCAGACAGTCTCCCAGCCAGCCTGGCTTCCTGGTTGCACCAGATACTGGGGGCTGGTTAACTACAGCAGTAAGGTTGGGTTTCCATAGTGCAGAGCTGCGCTTCAAATTCAACGAGCCTCGTCTTCATTGCGGCAAATTATTATGATTAAAGAATAAACTTGATTTAAAGGATGTCTCAAATGAGATACAATAAAGTAAATCCATAAAAAGAGATATGAAACACTAGATGTGGAAAAGTTTGTTCTTTTTTAAATTAATATTACAGACAGCTCGAATCTGAGTTGATGTGGAGTTGTGTGCTTCCAGATTATCTGTCTTCACTTACATATTTTATGTCCAAACCAAGTTAAGAGGAGAGGAGAGACTGAGCAGCTGGTTGAGTGACTGATTAAAGGCCTGCTGCAGTGGCAGCTACGGGTAGTATTTCATCTGCCTTCCAATAACTGACCTTAGTGTAGTATTAGTATGGTAGTGTACACATATCTATCACCTCATTCACCATCTTTCTTCCAATGGTCAAGACCGGGGAGGGGGTAACCACACAGTTAATAGGTGAGACACAAATCTACCAAAAATGAAGACACAGATGCAAAACAATTACAAAGAGACACAAAAACAACCTCATAGAGATGCAAAATAACCATAAAAAAGGCACAAAGTGAAAGTAAGAAGACACAAAGCAACCTCAAAGAGATTCAAAGCAGCCACAAAGCAACCTAAATGACTACAAGAAGACAAAGTAACCACAGAGAGACTCAAAATGACCACAAAGGCACTCAAAAAGAGCACTAGAAGATGCAAAATTATGATAAAGGGACAAAAACATCGAGTAACACTACAAAGCAACCAAAAAGAGTTTTTCACTCTGGGGGAGTTTGGTCCTTACTTGAAGGGGTGGGGGCCTTTCACATAGGGTAACATTTTGGAAAGTCAGCTTTGGGTTTTTACATTTAGATCTAAGCACACATAAACAAATGGCTAATATCCTACTTTGAAACAAAGCTTTCATTCAGTACAACGTTTGTGTTGGCAATAATAAATATTATTTTTTCCATTTGCTAATGCGTCATTTGAAACAAAAAGCTTGTTTCAAGCAGCCTGTTTTCATAGAAAAATATTAGAGTGGCATTTATCTATTGTGGGGATAATGAGACCAGGCGCAAATCATGGGTGAAGTGGAGCCTCTTGTAAGATGAGGTGGGTGTTGTTCAACAACTGTTTACCAGTAATAATATGCACTTGTGACAGAACAGAACAATACTTATTTTCCAGCACATCCTCTTGATTAAGTGTAATAATTAGAAAATCATTGTTGCAAAACTCTAGCCATTTTACAGCTGGACACAATCTGTTGACACATTGATAAGTCTATATAAAGTTATTCTGGGGGCATTTTATGCATTTACTTGATAGGATGGTGTAGAGAGACAGGAAATGCGGGAACGAGAGAGGGGGAATGACATGCAGCAAAGAGTCCAGTCAGCCAGGTGTCAAACTGGGGACTTACCCGCTCAAAGCTTATTTGCCGTCATGGTATGTGCTCTAACCCTTCGGCTAATGGGTCGTCCCACACACTGATAAGTTTTGACCAATTCTCACTGTTTGCTAACAGTTGTAATTTGCTGGTATTTGTATTTGCAAAGTAACCAGCCAATATACTGTTGGGGTAGATATTGCGAGTGTCCATTCGCTCTACAAGACTGTATGGAGGGTCTTTGCAAGCAATATGATTGTAAGTCAGCCAGCTAGATGTGCTGAAGGTATCGTAATAAATGTTGAGTTACAACTGAGTGGGGCAGAAATTACCTGCCACCAAGTCAGAGCCATCAAAAAATGATACAATACGTGTCGAACAATACAATAACAATCTTTATTTAAATAAGCAAATGCAGAGGTCTTGAAAAAATAGGGGGCAAGATTACAACAGGGGAATTCCACTCTGTACCAAGATGCCAAAGGGGATTCCACTACTAAACAGTTTAATTTATCCACTGCAACAGTAAAACACAAGGCTAGACTTCTGGCTAATGGCACACTATTGAACAGCACGTTGACACCCTCAACTGAAGGCACCGCAAACCACACCTCTGTAAATCTACAGTCCGTAATGCACTGCAGCTCACACGTGACATCACAACTCGAAGTAAAAACCCCGATGTTGTCCTGCACAGGCGCGGACTAACTTCCCTGCTGTGCTCCCTCCCCGCACTAACACAACATTAAAAATACACAAGATAAGAATATAAAAAAGTTAATAGAGTGGGCTACTCAACTTGCCCAGTTATTATACTCTTAAAGATTCTATCAACAAGATTTTAAACAATAACAAAGCAGCAAACAACTATTTTCTATGTAAAGGTGTCGTGGAGTCATGACATCCATGAGCAGAGAACAAAGTCATACCCCCTCCGTGGGTGTTGTCATCTGAGTTTAGGGGCCTACGAGCTGCTAAAGGGCTCCAGCTTGATTCAGAAGTGCCTTTTCTTCTCATTGATGTGTTAGTAATTAGGTGGCTACATAATGTTAGATGTCTGTTTTCATTAGTGACTGGCTACAGTAACATGATAACGGTGGCTGACCTGCTGAAAGGAGGCCAGAGAAAAGGTTACAGGATGATGTAAAACTGTCCTAACCTTGTAGAAAAAAAACATTACTCACACTCTCACCCACGCACTGTATGACGCCGCAACGTAAAAGATCCAATCAGAAAAACAAAAGTGACGAGAGGAAAGTCCATGCTGTAGACCACACTTTCATGATTGAACAAGAAGAAAATTTCAAAAATCTTGCGAGTTGTATAATGTGAATGTGAGGTATCGTTTCAGGTAAAGCAGTCATAGCAACAACATGGTTTCTACCTTCTTCAGTTTCTGTTATTTTCCTTGAGGATTCAAGGATTTCCAATATTTCAATCATCCTAAATCAACTAACAACTCTACAGCTGCAGTTTGTTTAGAGTTTGTTTCATATCTTTTATGTCATATACAAACCCAGATCTCAAGGGAAAGAGATAGAACCAGAAAAACCATATGCCAGCCAAGAGACACAAAGGTGTCACTGGTATTATGGCGAATAACAAGTGTGAAATAATAATACTGATATGGGGAATGATATTTTTGGCCATAATTTCCATCAGTAAGTGGTCAAAAGATCTAGCCCGTTATCTATTAACAACAGTATCCCAGTCCCATTACAAGATGCAGCCTGTATGTGGGTTCACATCTCTGATTTAGGTAAAATGTTTCTCTCCATTTATTCTCTCAAAATACAATTACAAGCCTCATTACCTCATTAGAAAATAAGCTAGAGGAGACAGTGAAGGAGAGGGGGGTGAGCAACAGAGCGGAACAAAACGCAAACAACTTTACTTGCTTTGTATTTGAATGTGGATAATTAATAAATGTACAGATAAAACTAAAAGTTGCACTGCTTCATGAGAAAATGAACGAAAGAAAATCGTGACAAAGAGAGCAGGTGAGAGAGAAAGGGAGAGAAAGGAGAGCATGAAAGAGAGAGGAAGAGCTGGGTGTCGATCGCCTCACAGCAGGTGAGAACCGAGCGTGTGCTCTGGCCGTTTGGTTCTGGGACCGGAACAACACAATCAGATCGACCAGTAGGAGGCCCAACTACATCAACACGAATACATTTTGATTTTAAAACGGATCACTTCAGCTGTTTACTATATCAGTCCATAGTAATCCGTAGTTTTTGGGTATCTAAGACTTTGGGAAACGGTGTTCAGTTTAGTTGTTGAAGTTGTTTTAGTTTGCACAGGGAGAAACTGAGACTTTTGGAAATAATGACATAGATTCCTGCATTTGTTCCTGGGTCTTTGGGTCTTATCAATCACTATGTATCCTTCTCTATGTTTTCCGCCGTCATGACCATTTTATATTTGTCTTCGGTTCAAGCAAGGTCATGTAATATGCGTTTTCAGGCGTGTTAGTATGGATGGAGATTATTTCTGATATGGAGTTAAAATGCGTGTTTGAATGGAGATTGTTTTTCGTGTTATATCGCCATTTTAAAATGAAAATGTATCAGTGTGGATGTAGCCTCAGAGGCAACAGAAAGCTGTCTTCTTAACTAATCCCCATCTGTGTCTGAGCAGGCTGACTTCATTGTTTTCCAAAAGTTTCATTTTCCCTGTCCACACTAAAAATGGGAGGCTGGCATTTTCACATTTATCCATTCTCCACAGCACTGACACTCACATAAACACACATACAGTATATAGTGCATACACACATACCAACTTATACCCACACACAGGGTGGAGAAAGAATAATCAAAATACACCGTGTGGTGAATTTTAAGATGCTCACACTGTGTGTTGTCTCGTATGTGTGTGTCTGTGCATTTGTGATGACCTTTTACAACCAATCCCAAAGGACTGTTTCTGATTTAAAATGAAGGAGGGGTACGATGCACAAGGTCCTCATATGAAATGAGCATCCAGCACAAATATGTCGATGTGTGTATGGGAGAACATGTGAGTGTGTGCTGGTGTGTGTGAAGAGGGGGTGGGAGGGGGTGGGGTGGGTGGGGTGGGGTGGGGGTGGGGTGGGGGGGGGGGGGGGGGGACTTCCATCAAGTTAATATGTAACTCCCTAGTATTTGTTTTGATTTGCTTACTAATTTGGTTAAAATTACCAGGACTAAGATGAGAAATTTAAATGTAATTTCTTGCTGTTTTTTTTCTGCAATACACCCTCTGTATTCGTGTTCTTCAGCCAGTGTGGATTTTTTTTTTTTTTGTACCAACTGACAATGAACTGTAATTCAGTTGGTGAAATATCTTGATGGTCAAGCACAAAACATTGGTTGTTATATCACTTCATTTCAACAGTCACTGTATAGGAGTTTTATAAAAACTGTTCATAGGCTACAGAGTGTGTTCTCCAGTAAGTATTAGCACTCCACAGAAGATGACAATGTGCTGGTTAAATCCTACACGACAGCACTGCACAGCATTTGTGCTGAGAGAAGATTAACAATGAAGGGGAAATAGATGCCTGCCTTTGTTACCGCCTACTGATTTGATGTTGCGTGCTACAGTACATACAAATTATGAACATAAATGAGTGCTCGGTAGTGAATGACATGATGGATGGCAGAAACAGCTACATAATCAACCAATCTTTACACAAAGCAAATTAATACAAGAACCTAAATTGTCCCTCAATGCCAGTTAGAGATGAGCAGATGAGCTGGAGGCTGTATGGTTCATTTCAGAGGTAGGAATTGAATTCCAATCTGCACCAATGTCTCAGGCTGAGCAGAAATAATCCAGATTGCTTTGTAACAGTGGAGGATGCTGAAGATTATCCTCAGACACCAGAATGAAAATAAGTTGCATGAATGCACCAGTTGCATGTTTGGGGTGAAGAGAATCCCGTTTGTTTTCAGCCTGAAAACTCCAGACTCCAACATCTATCATAAATATAATAATATATAATTATTCAGATGATTCCAGCCATGACCTGTTTGCTGCTTCTCAATCAGAACCTGTGGAGATATTTTATCCTTTTGTAAAAAGTTTTTTTGGTTTTTTAACTTAGACAGTCTAGTTGCAGCTAAGCGTGGCTCTCAGACGCTTTTCAGTTCAAAACAGTCAAGACTGTCTACCTTACCTGTTACTGTTTATTCTGCTCCTGTCAACGCTCACAATGAGATGACTCACGTTCTTTCAAATGTAGATTTTACTGACAGAAATTAAACACAAAGACTTCAGCACTTATGTCTCTCAGTCCAAACATACTGTCGATGACTAAAGGCTAACAAAGTCATTTTAACTGAGTGAGATTGTCTAACGCCAAACTTTTCTGCACTGTGAATTCTTTTGAAGGTCTGCACCACATTATCCCCATTTCAACAATTTATCACATCTGGCCACATCTGGCTTGTTGCCCTACCTTTGAGCTGTCGTTTCTTTAGACATGATTAGAAAACATTTTGTTGAGGCTGTTCTTCGAAGAAGAACGACATCTGTTGTTTCAGCTATGTTTGCATCTGGGTGACAAAGCCCTCTAGTGGCTGTGGTAATTGTGACAGTAACAAAGGATAAAGTCAGGTGATGTTATACAGTAGGTGGAGTGTACATTCAATCATCAGGTGTCTGCAGGGGAAAAAAAAACTGCACAGAAAAATTTCCCTTAATCAAATCGTGAAACATTTTAAGAAGAGATCCTGACTTGCTTTTATCGGCTCACTGTATCGTGAAGAAAAGACTTCCAACATTTACAATAATTGCCACTTAATCAGCATTAATGCTCTGTAATGTTTGGTTTATCCACTTAACACAACCAATGGGAGGCTTTTGATCATCATGTAGTGACTAATGCTAAAAAGTGCATGTAAATAGCAGGTTGTGTATTGTAAAGAGTCCTGTGTGGGAATGGACAAGTCAGTCTCTTCACTTTGTGTTAAGTGAAGAGACTGACATTTTTTATTTTTTGTTCAGCATACTTTTTTTTTTTATCAGTAATCCCTTTTTTGTTAAGAATAGATGCAGTTAATGATTGATGTAAATGATCACTAGCACAGCAGTGTTCCTGCCTCTCATCAGCCACTGGAAGCTTAAAGCATGACTTTGGCTCATCAGACCTGCTTAAATCAATCATGACTGATGGGCTGCTTCACAAACCCATGGCCTGCTAAAACCAGCAGTCGCAGCAGTGCAGGCAGGAGGGGAGACAGACAATAGATTGTGCCAAGTCATTTTCTCATCCTCTGTAATTATGATTTTGTCTTTTTGTCTCAACTTCTGCAGTTAAAAAGTCTCAGATGTCTCCTTCAGAACGTCTGTCTGTATTTATGCCTGCAGGCACGTCTTCTCCAGCAGCATTTACTGTGAAACTGGTTTACTTTATGAAATATGACAGATGTGATGTCAGGTGCATGATGTCAAGATGAAGGCAGAACAAGCAGACAGGTGTCAAGAGGCAGGTGACATGAAGGTGATGGTAGGGAGTTCAAAATACACAAATTAGTGTTACTCTGATAATGTGCAGGGCATAGCATTTCTACCAAAGCTCCAGTATTTACATGGATACAAAAGATTACCCATTCGTGATAAGTAAAATTACAGGGAACATTGCACCATCAACATTAGGCTGCCCAGACCAGACAGATAAATACCATTAGCTTTGTTCTGCTTGCTGTTCCAAAACACCAGCACTCAGGTATATGATGTATTGAGACACGTTATCCCAGCGGACAGGGGCCTTCACTTGATTACACTGTCAAAGTGCTGGGAAAGATTTATAAATTATACACAGTAGGTTATTCATTTAAGAATTGATTCATTATACTATGGTGGTGTGGTGGTTGATTATACTACCAAATGTTGGGAACACATTTATAGATTATAAACAGTGGGGTGTTTATTGAACATTTTGCAAAAGTAAAGGTGAATTCATCGTTATTTTATCCCGAATTTTGTATAAATGCAGTCCTTAATTTAGAGGGGGTGCATGTAAGATTGAAGTTAAGAATAAATTGAAGCAACTGCATTAAGGTATTCAATAATTCATGAAGTATTTCTATATTTAGTTCAAAGCAGTTCAATGAAATCAGCTCTATGTTGACCAGTCTGTGGCCTTCGCTCTTCAACAAGGTACTTCACAATACTTTTTGAACTTAAAGTAGGCATTTGATTACTACTACTTTAATTAACAGTTCTGATTATAGCAATACATATTTCACATTTGTAGCCACATGTAATATTGTAAGGGTGTGTGATTTGTTTTATGAATGAATTTGAATTTCAACTTCCAGCTCCAATATTCAACCACTGTACTAATGTTGATTATATAAGTAAAGAAGAGTTCACAGTTTTGATCACTGTTGATTTTCTTACTAAAAATCTTGCAGCACATGTTTTCTTATTGTCCTGCCACCACAGTCCTGATAAAAATGTTGAGTTCCCCCCAGTTATTACCATGCACTACTCAGAGGTGAAACAAGGTTGCAATACCGCCCATAATGTTAACGGGTTAATGGGCTAACATGATAACTAAATCAATTATTTTTTTATTTACAGTCCTAAAAACATACAGTTAAAGATGACAATTTAAACAAGCAAAGACCAGTGTTCTTTGTTGTAAATATGTAAACATTATTCTTTCTGTTTATTTGTTCGTTTTAACTTCATCTTGCCTCTCCACCTTTTGCAACCAAACTTCTGCCCGTGCCTACAAGCATCACTGGCTGCTTTTGTCACAGACTGTGAATGTTGCTTCGCTGTCAGTCAGCTGTCAGTTCCTCACGGAGACATTCACTCTTCTGTACTTTCATGCGGCGACGGGCATGTGTGATGTAGCTTTATGTAGTAGTCAGAGTGACATAATGTTGCTGGAGGAAAAAAAAAGAAAAAAAAACATATTCTGTCAAGTGTTTATCTCAACAGAGCCAGGAAATTAACAAGCAAAAGAGCCTGAGTTGAACAGACTGATTCTTTGAAATACAACACAAGCTTACATGAGCACAGTTGATAAGCCGGTAACAATTGCAAAAACATATTTTTTCTGCCTATGCTATGACTCAATGTACTTTTCTAAAGATAGATTGTGCGGTTTGGGTCTAGATGGACACATTGTTTGTTTTACAAAGGGGAACAGCGTCTGTAGCATTCACAAGCAGAATTAGACTCACTGATGTCAATGAGGGATGATTATGGAGTTGGACAGTCGTGGCATACCAGGACTAATCCTGGTGGGCATCGGTGGGCCGGTGAAACATCTATGTCTCTTTTCTCTGTGTGTCTGTCATTCAGGGTGCGCGTGTTTGTGTGAAAGCTTACGTCCTGATTAAAGCCTAATTTTATGAGCAGCAATGTTATGTACCTTATATTCCACACCCCAATGTCTAAATACATACAGAGAAAGGAGGAATCATTCATGTTTGTGTTCATATTCTAGCTCTTCGGGGTAATATTTTTCTTAATCAGGATTATATAATATTGCTATAAATGTATCAGCTGTAAAAGGCAAAACCTGAGTATCCCAGAGAATAACAGGGTATTGGTGTGCATGTAAACACACTCAATGGAGCTTTGTTGATGGGGCTTGATGATTTTGAATGGAACATTGTGCTTCCTGTCTTGTCCATTTTATTAACCCTTGGCATTTGTCAGCATCTTAAGAAGGGACATTTGTACTTAGGAGGTGTCTGAGTAATAGAAACAAAGTGGGGGGAAAAGACGGAGGAGCCATCTAAATAAAGCACATGCGAGAACACTACGTGCTTTCTCTTAATTTGATGTGGCATGAATCCCTCAGTGGACTGTTCACATTGTGTATGTAAATGACTAGCACATTGACCATGGGAACATTTTTCCACCTGAAAAAAGAAACTGGATGGAAAAAGATGAAACGAGAGGAGAGAACATGTTCTTACTATGCTAAACATTATCTTCCTCATTTCCAGGATACTTACTGTATGTGTCTGAAAGTGGTAAAAGTGTGTGTTTAGTACAATTTAAGCTCTGACCCCAGGCATTAAAATCCTGGAGAAAAAAAAAAGATAATATCAGCATAAAAGTTATATAACCTTGGGCACTGATACATGTGTGTAACTCATCCAATACACAGCCTATGTTTTCTAATGTATAGTGAACATGTTCTGTCTCCATGACAACACTTAGATTATTCTGTTTATACTTGTGATAGGGGCATGACGATGCAAACAGAATAACACATGTAAGACCTGACTTTGTTTTAGGCTATTTTACAGAATACAGCCTGCATGTAAACACATTCATGGACACAAATACGGGGAAATGTGCCTTGAATGAGTGGTGGTCATTTAGGACAATAAAAGCTGCATGCATTTACATTAGTGCTGATAGGGTCAGTTATCAAATAAAACTAATGTTCAGTTTTTATGTAATGTTCAGTAAGGCTCATACACCCATAGTCAGGTGTTTCAGTGCATGCCAAAGAGTGATTCAATAGGTTTGCATTATGGATAAGTTGAAAAAGAATCTACTCTGTGGTTTAAATGACTCGATGTGGGTATCTGTTATACTACATGGTCAACGGTTAGTGCACACCCAGTGATAATAACCACATGTGATTGTTTACCATCATGGGCATTGATCTGCTGTTATAACGGGCTCCACATCTCTGGAAAATTTCTCCACAAAGGGTTTGGAGAACAGGGACTTGCTTCCTCTGAGCCAGAACAGCACTACTGTCAAGCAGAGTAAAATCCGAGCAGACATCTGATGTGTCTCCCCTATGATGTCTTAATTCATGCTTCTAGATCACCTAGAAGCATGAATTAAGACATCATAGGGGAGACACATCAGATTGCCTGCTCGGATTTTATTAATATTTATTCTGCTCATCAGTCCAATTCTTTACTGATTCCTTTAATGATTCCCCATCAATTTTCTGTTTGGAAAAAAAAGGCCTACACAGGATTACAGCATCAGTACAACTGTTTCATTATCTCTGAGTCTGCACACAGTGACTGTTCTCAACTGGAACTGGTTCTCGATTTCCATCCCTATGGACAGCAGGCTTAAGCAGGCATACATGTTGGTCAGCAATTTAAAAAAAAAACATGTTTTGTCTGTAGCTGACTACAGCAAAGGCATTTCTATCCAAATGCAATGTACTTACAAGCAGTTACAAGCACTCCTGTGAGTGGTGCATACACTGGATAATTAATGAAGAGCATGGTGTTACAGCATAAACAGAAGGCATATGTGATTTATTAATGGTGAAAGACACAGATTAATCCAAAATGAGATTAATTTTTAATCCCTTTGGTTGTGTGCATGCTGAGGAAGAAAGCAAGTATTGTATTAGTTTTAGGGAAACAGCTCTTTAGCAATACAGTCTCATAAAATACTCTGTTCCAGGAAGATTAGGACACTCAACAGCTTTAAGGAAGACGTATGCACACATGTGGTTTAACTTTTCATGACGTGTCAAGATGACTTTTATGTAGAACAGTGGAAGAATTAATATACTGTATTGGACACACTATCTTTTTCTGTCCACTGATGGTTTGAGTGCATCCAAGTTTAACACCATTTGGATCAGACTCAAAGATTGGATTAAGTATTTAGATTCTTTATTGAATTCCACTGCTTTTGAAATCGATTCCTAATGCTCACATTTGCTCTGTTGACATTTAGTTACATTTATTTATATCTTCATCCTAAGAATGTCTACTGAGACAGAAAAGAAACAACCAGGACAAACCTGACCAAAGCTAAACAGTCAGCTGCAGAGGAAAATAAATGCTTTTTGATTTATTGTGGTTTGCTGTGAGAAGAAACCTTTTTTTTTCTTTTTTGTCCAATGATCAAAGAAGCTCAGTTTTGTAACTGTACATAAATTAAAAAAATAAAAAAGAGACTAAATGGTGAGTAGTAGAAGAATTATCTTCAGTATTGCACCAAAAAAATTAGATTTTTTTTTTTTTTTCCAAAATTGTGGCGTACAGTAAGATCTGCAAGAAAAATAGATTTATTTTCCTGTTGTGTCCAGGGTGGTTCATTTAACACATTTGAGATCTAAGCACCTGTCCTGTGTTCAAGATTAATGCAGTCCTTCTTGAGCACAGCTTTGTCTATTTATTGATTTTATTGAAAAGAGGTGACAGTTTGACACAAAAGGAGCCAGTATTCCCTACTTACCTCAGTAAAAGATGGCTGGTGTCAAGATAACCTCAGTGTCAACTGAACAATTCTTCACTTCAATCAGAAGATGGAAAATTGGTAACCATGCCTGACACTGCTGATACAAAAGCTTTTTGCCCCCTTTCAGTGTGTTGTCCGTGGGTAATCACTACACATCAGGAAGATGCACGGCAGTTCTGTTAATGTCTCAGTCAGTTAAAGTGATCTCGCTCTGTGATTCCTGAAAAAGATTTAAAAAAAGAAAGAAGACCTATGCATAAAAATGCCAACTACCATTTGGATGGAGAAGAGAATGCGGTTCACTGTAGTAACTCATACAGATTACAACAGTGACATCTAGTGCCTACGACCGTGGTAGACATACTGTAATAAAAAAAGGCTCAAAAACAGGAGCTTGTCTTTCTGAGTTTTATTATCACACTTGCAAGTGGGGCTGTTACAGTCTGACAGTTTCAAACAGCAAGAGCCATCATCTCTTTCTCAAACAGTTATTTTATACAGAGAAATGACGTGATGTGCTTGAAGAAATAACAACAAGAAATCACACTGTGCAGCTGTTTCTTCATACATTAGGTAGATAGCCTTGCATACCTCTTTAATTAATATTGATTTATAAACTTGATTTATGAACTGGTGACATACAAGAATGAACAGGTTAAGGCCATAGGTGCTAGTTTTATCAGACTGATATTTTCTAATTTATTTTTCACACCAATTTCCCCCCTTGGCACAATGTGTAGCTTTCTATTGGCACTAAAGATGCACATCACAGCCTCAGTTACACAGACAGAGGCCATTGCACAAGTGTTTTTACATTTCGTACTTTATATTACATTTTGCTCAAAGTAATTTCTTATGGTCCACGATCCCCTGCTTATATGTTAAACACAAAAATATTGTTTGCAGAAGAGCTTGAAGTAACGTCAGTCAAATATAGTTGTACAGCGAAAACAAACGAATTCCCTTGTGCTGTACAGTGACATATACTTTATGCTTGATCCTGAATGAAGGCAGAAATAAAAAGCAAATTCACTTTCAGTGACGGTGTTGTGCCGAGTTTTGCCTGCCCGTCGAGAAATGCCTGTAGCACATGGATTGTTGATAAAATAAAACTTTATTGTTGTTCCACATTTTCAGATTGCCTGTGACAACTGTAATAGGTGGTACCACCATGGCTGTGTGAGGAGTCTAGCCCTGGATGAGGAGCACCTTTGTGCTTTATGCAAACTGAGTTTTATTCTGAGAGAGAAGAGCGGCTTCATTGTTTTGCCACAGTTTTTCTTTTTTTTTTTTTTGTATCTTAAATGTGCATTGTATTCTTTTTAATTGTTAATTAAGCCCTTACATTTTTTATTGTTCTTGAATGTAGGTTCTTCAGACCTGTTGGTTCGCTTTCATCTTTTATCACATTTTAGTTTGTTCATACTCCAAATACATTTTACGTGCTGATAACCTGCAGTTGGATCAGACTATATGTCTACAGTCATCCATCCTGATTAAAGTTACAGATGTACAGTGCATTTCCCTCGGTCATGGCAGATACAAACTCTTATTGTTGCATATTTTTCTGTTTTAGCTTATCATTGTGAATTACATAAACAAAACATTTAATCTTGGCTTAAAAAACAGGGGATGCAAATCTCGGCAGCTCCATAATCAGCCCTGCCGAATAATGCACTTTTGCGTCAAGTAGTTTCATCCACATTATAGTTTAGCGCTCAGAGTTCAAGAGTGGTGCGGGCACACCTCCTCTCAGGGACGGGGTTTACATGAACCACCGATTGTACGGGGGTGGTTTGTTGGGGAACAGTTCTCGACCGGAACTTCACAGTGTGACACACAGCGGAAGTAAACAAATACAAGCGCTAGTTGCGTAAGCTCTGTGGATGTATGGAAAGCAGCAGCTGGAAGGCGGTGGAGGACGGTGGTGATGAAGCAACAGTGTTTTCAGTTCAGTATTTGTGAGTGAATAAAACAATTTATGTGAATAAATATCCCGAGTCTTTGAAAACGCTATCGTCGAGTAAGAGGAAGAGATCGACCGTCAGCGCAGACTGCTCGATATCGTTTGGAAACCAGAAGTAACGTTACACATGACAGGTCTGTAAAACCAGAAAGGTCTGAATAAAAGTTAACACATCATACACATATTGATTATTGTTAATACAGACCACCGCCGATTATGATGTGCTGATGGAGTCTGCAACTTGTGAACAGCTCACCACTCCACTGTCCATTACAGGACAAAACTTTACCCACGCTGCATCAACCGATGTTTTCTCATGTTTGTGGTGTAGATGTGGCAGTGGAAGAGGAGCGAGTCGAGTCACAGGCTTTCTTTTTGTGCCGCAAGGTGGTCGACCAGCAGCGACAGATCAAAGGTCAAAGTGGTAGTGTGCCAATCGGCAAATGGCATTAAAACGAGTGGCACAGCACTAGTATGCTGGTCAAAGCTGTTCACAAGTAGCATTATCAGCATATCATAGTCAGCGGTGGCATACCAAAAACCAACTGTGACAATAAACCACTCAGGATCGACACAAGCCACTAAAAGAAGAGTGACACACACTCACAGGCTTTTTAATCTGAGTGTTGCTGCTATTTCTTAAGTGCATTTGTCCCTCCAGAGCTCCCACAGCAACATGTCTGTAAGGAGGAGGAGGTTCTCACTGACCAACAGCTCTGTAACCAGGAGAGGAACTCCAGTGTGGACCAAGAGGACCCACAGCCTCCACAGATTAAAGAGGAACATGAGGACCTCCGCATCAGTCAGGAGGGAGAGCAGCTTGTACTGAAGCAGGAGACGGATGCCTTTATGTTGACTCCTGCTCATGAGGAAAGTGACCACAGTGAACCAGAACCAGACAGCGACCACCAGCTCTTTCCTCACAACTCTCCTGTAGCTGAGATTCGAGGTCAGAAAGGAAACAGGCATACAGACCCAGGATCTACAAGAAATGCAGAGCCAGAGCCAAAGAAGAGACTTCACAAAAACACAAGTCACTTTAGCAATGTATATGACTCTGCCACAACAAAGAGTCACGTTAACACTCACACAGGTAAAAAGGCTATTATTATTAATATTAGAATTTAAGTTTTCAGCTCCGGTTTACTGTACCTGGTTAACTTATTTAAGATTTTTAGTCGGTAGAAATAACATTTCAGCTTCCAGAGACCTAGACATGCTGACTCTGTAAAGCAGTAAAATAGCCACATTTCCTAATTCACAAAAAGAATAAAGGCTTCAAAAATCTAAAATGGTGTCTTAAGCAGTCTATATACTCTCCTTATTAATCTTTTCCAAATATGACAATTCTAAAGTTCGTGCCTTTTTTATTTTGACGTGGTCTGATGTGCTCTGGATGAGGGACAGAAGTATTTAACGAACCTGAAACTGTGTTATAACAGTTACTGGAATCTCCTTGATAACTGACTTGAGGTTTTAAATGGAGCTTTAAACTCCTCCGCTAGCTGCCACATCAGCAGCTGACTTCACCTTTGTCTTTTTTTCCGTGGATCTGAACAGATAGAGGTGAAACTGAAACTTAACTTTTATCTGATGATTATCTGATGTGATTCAGTGAAGTTCTCAGTGCGATCAGGGAAGCGTTTGAAACGACTCTGCAGACTGCAGTCTCTGCTGACGGGGAAGCGGGGTGACAGCTGTCACATGATTGGGTCCAATGTGGAGCCTATGCTCATTGAGCAGACTGGCGCGGGTCTGCTAACTGAAAGTGTTGTAACTGTTCCTTTGGATCAGGAGGAACACAAAGTTGGTTCAGAAAAATCCTCCTTTGGGATAAAGACATAACGTTCTAAAAAAGGAATATGACTCATAAAGGACCCCCATAGTTTAAACTTCTATTTATTTGCTCAAATATGTCTTTTTTTCTATCATCACATTAGTAACCTATTTGTTCTTTCCCTTTGTTCTCCCAGAGGTCCCACAGCAACATGTCTGCAAAGAGGAGGAGGTTCTCACTGACCAGCAGCTCTGTAACCAGGAGAGGAACTCCAGTGTGGACCAAGAGGACTTGGAGCCTCCTCAGATTAAAGAGGAACATGAGGACCTCTGCATCAGTCAGGAGGGAGAGCAGCTCGTACTGAAGCAGGAGACTGATGCCTTTATGTTGACTCCTGCTCATGAGGAAAGGGACCACAGTGAACCAGAACCAAACAGTGACTACCAGCTTCCAGGTAAAAACCCTTGGAAAACATGTGGGAAAGGTCTCAGAACTAATACATCTTCCCAGAACACCCAGAACTCTTGCAAAGGCGCATGAGAATTCATACAGTTTAAAAGTTGTATACTTTCAGGACATGTGGGAGAGCTTTCAGACTTAGGTGGTGAATTTACAGTCCACATAAGAAGAACCCACTCTGGTGAGAAGCCACATCAGTGCAACACCAGGGGGAAAAGATACTTCAACGTGTCTCAGGGGGAAAGGCATATAAGATCACATACTGACAAGTATATATAAAATATGTGAGAGGTTTCAGTTGTAGTGCTTCATTGGCAAAACACACAAGTGAAGAGCCAAATGATTGCAGCTCTTGTGGGGAAATAAGTTTTTTTCTCAAGTCACACAGTTGAAAAAACACCTGAGAAATTGGTATATACAGGAGAAACCATCAAGCCAAGTTCACCAGCTGAATAAAACTTTGCAATAAATCTCTATAATTGAATGTATATAATTTCCCATTGAGAAGAGGTCTGCTTGAACTCATACAGGCTTATGCTCCTTCTCAGCCACTGTGATGCTCCAAGAAATGTTGTCTAGCGTTGGCATCCCTGCACACAAGGCAATTGCAGTCCAGACAGTTCTTGTTTGTGGGTCCCCGAGGTATAACGAGCTAATAAAAGCTGTCAGAGCAGGGGTGTCCCTCTCAATCTTCAAGAATCTCCCCTCTGGGAGCACCTCTTCCTCAAACACCTCGAACACCCTAAGATAACTAACCAGCAATTACTATCCATTTTCGTTGTAGCTCTTTACCCTGATCTCCTTGTTGTTTGTTTTATTGAAAAAATTAGAATTTAGCAATTACTTCAAGATCTCCTACTGCACTGAAGCTTTGGTGTCATCCCGTACTTGGAAGTTGCAGGGCTTCCTCAGAGGTTTTCAATTCCTGTCATTCCATCGCCACAGATACCACCACCATTTAGTGGCTCTGTGTATAATCTAACATAATGAAATGAGAACAAACATGTAAATGTATGAAGAATTATATAATGTATATAGTGCTCATTTCAGTTTCTATTACCCTGGTATTTTTAAACAACAGGCCCACTTACAAATTGTACAAAATAATTAGATTCATTATATCTTTGTAATAACGGAACACATTTATGTATAGGACATTTTAAATCATTGCAATAGTCAAACAATACTAACATGGTTCAGTTTTTTTTAGCAACAACTTGTGTTTAAATTAGGGCTGTCAAACGATACATTTTTTCTTAATCGCAATTGATCACTGAATTTCAATAGTTAATCACAATTAATCGCATGTTTTATCACATGATTAAAAGTCTATTATTTTGCATTCAGGACTGTTTTCTCACACATAACCGTCAGTCTGTCTGAACTAGAAGCTAACATCAGCATGTCTGATGCGTAATTATGAAGATGTATAATTTATTTATCCATAGATGAGCTCTGGGTAAGTTATATTTTTATTGTCCAACTCATTCAATCTTCACCAACAACGATTCAGGCATTGCATGTAAACACTTTAGGTCTCCCGACACTCCAGTACCAATGACGTGGGAATAATTTCTTTAAACTTTGTGTTTTTTATCCTTTGTCATGCTACAGTTTTACACTCACTTTCTTTGCTTTGTGTGCTGCTTTTGGTTTGTTTGGTTGCATTTGGTTCAAAGGACTTTCTGTAATTGTTATTGGTTGCTATTGCGGCTCTGTAGTGGAGCAGGATCAGACACAATTTTTTGCTTTTGTCAATTGCAATTTTTTCGCTTTCTGTCTCTCCTGCAATCAGTATTTACATTCCAGTTGCTTCTGTTCTTTCGCATAATTTTACTGGCCGTGTTTGTAATCCTGGTCAGTGTGTTTTTGTTCTTTTGATCTACCCCTAGGTGCCCATAGCCTGTACATATATAAAAAATTAAAACACTTTCAACAACAAGTGAGTTATGCATGACTTGTCTTAGGACAAAATAAAACCTGTTTTCTGTCATTAGTAACCTATTTCTTGTGTCCTTTTGTCCCTCTAGAGCTCCCACAGCAGCATGTCTGTAAGGAGGAGGAGGTTCTCGCTGACCAGCAGCTCTGTAACCAGGAGAGGAACTGCAGTGTGGACCAAGAGGACCCACAGCCTCCACAGATTAAAGAGGAACATGAGGAACTCTGCATCAGTCAGGAGGGAGAGCAGCTCGTACCGAAGCAGGAGGCCAATTCCTTTATGTTGACTCCTTCTTGTGAGGAGAGTGACCACAGTGAACCAGAACCAAACAGCGACTACCAGATCCTTTATCACAAGTCTCCTGTAGCTGAGATTCAAGATCAGACAGGAAGCAAGCATGTCGACTCAGAATCAATTAGAAATGCAGAGCCAGAGCCAAAGAAGAGACATCACAAAGACACAAGTCACAACAACAATGTATACAACTCTGCCACAACAGAGACTCATTGTAATACTCACACAGGTAAAAAGTCTTTAAAATGTGACATTTGTGGAAAAGCCATTCAATTCAAGTCCAAATTGATTATACATCTGAGAAGCCACACAGGTGAGAAGCCGTATTTGTGCAAATCATGTGGGAAAAGTTTCAGTCAGAAAGCACATTTGAATGAGCATTTGAAAATCCACAGAGATGAGAAGCCATATCCTTGCACAACATGTGGGAAAGGTCACAGAACTAGTAAAGCCTTGCTGGTCCATACAAGAATTCACACAGGTGAGAAGCCATATGTGTGCAAATTATGTGGGAAAAGTTTCAGTCAGAAATCACATTTGAATGAGCATTTGAAAACCCACAGAGATGAGAAGCCATATTCCTGCAAAACATGTGGGAAAGGTCTCAGAAGCCGTAAAGCTTTGGTGATCCACATGAGAATCCACACAGGCGAGAAGCCGTACCCCTGCAACACCTGTGGGAAAAGATTCAGTCATAAATCTTCATTAAATGGTCATTTAAAACTCCACACAGATGAGGCGCCATATTCTTGCAAAACATAGTAAAAGCCTCAGAATTAGTTCAGCCTTGGTGAACCACACGAGAACCCATGCAGTTGAGAAGCTGCACCTCTGCACCTCGGAAATTTTTCTATTGGACAGAACAGATGAGAATTCATATAGTTTAAAAGTTGTTCACTTAAAGCACACGAGGGAGAGCCTTCAGACCTAGTGGTTAATTGACAGTCCACACGAGAAGAGCCCACACCACATCACCACATCAGTGTTACGCCTGAGGAGCAGATTCTTTGTTGCGTCTCAGTCGGGAAGGCATCTGAGATCATACGGGCAAGTAACCCTGTATGTGCAACATACAGGGGAGTGGATTCAGCCGTGATGGTTCACTGACAAAACACACCCAAGTGAAGAGCCACAGCAGCTGTTGGAGGAAAAGGTTTTTCTCATATCACACAATTGAAAAAACACATGTCATGATAACATGATAACTCCAAAGTGTGTCCAAACTTATGACTGGCACAATTTTGAGAATAAATTTTTTTTCCATCAAATAAGTTTGGCCTCCAATAATCTAATAATCTACAGTAACATAAACTCCTACTTCCAGCCATCACAAATTGATTGTGAATGTAATGTGAATGTAACAGTGACAGTTACTTCAGCTTCTATCGTTGCCGGTCAGCGTAATTAATGCTAATGTATGCAGTGAAATTAATGCAATGTGAAAACTGTCAAGGACCTTAGCTGCTAAATTGGCCATCAAATGTAACATGAAATATAATATGTTCAACAATAATAGCTGCAAACTTTGGCCACCTCATGTCGAATGTTTAGATTTTAAAAAATGACATTAATGTAGCTGTCAATTTGACCATCAAGGTTCTAATGAGAGAAAGATAAAATGGAAAACTTAATGTTACATTAGCTACTAAGTTTGGCCATTAAACACACATTTCCTATGAAAATGAAACATTTTTAATAACTTCAGCTGTCAAATTTGGCCTCCAATGATCTAATGGCAAGGAAGAACAAAAGTGAAGGTAACATTACCCGTTAATTCTGGCCATCACAAATTCAGTATTGACATGAAGATGAACATTGACAATTATTTTACCTTCCATCGTTGCCCACAAAAAAAAGTTAATAGTAAAGTAAAATTTCTAAAAAAGACAGCATAATGGCATGAAAATATAAAATAAGAATATAAGATGAAAAATTCTGTTACATTAGCTGCTAGGTTTGGCCATTAAACACGCATTTCCTGTCCATTTAGCTGCTTAATATCCTAACTTTGAACATTATAAGGAGCTGCTGAAGTTCTAAAATGTTTGCATAAGTCTAATATTCGCTGATATAGGTGTAAAGGTTTTGAAAATGTAAGGTCTCACTCGGTTGTAAACCTCAGAAGTTTGAACACTATAAGGCTAGCATTAGCTGCTAACCTTTAGACATTAGAAGGCTAGTGTGAATTGTTAACTTTGGACTTTACAAGATGAGCTAATGCACCTCTACACTGTGTTTTCTGTGCTCTGATTTGATTTGAATGTGTTCTATAAAAGTTTTTTTTAAAGAATTCTACTTAACTTTAGGTCTACTTACTACTTACTACTACCAAAGGAGCCCAAAACATGAAAACCACACCCAGAACAACAACATGTCCATTTAGTGTATTTTACTTATTTTTTTAGAGGTTTTGTTTATTTGTTGAAATACACAACAGGGTTTCAAAAGAGAATGGGTTATTGGATTCACATTACCACATTTCCTTTTCAGAACAGAGGACTGATAACACAGGCAGGTGAACAACCGAAAAACTTCAAGCATAGGCTCCAAAATAACTGAACTCCATTATTCATCTATGTGTGGAAATAAAGACAGAAAGAACGAACAGATTGTATTTGTGATTTCACACAAGCAACCATGTTGATAGTCCACAGAGGAGAGTGCATTATGTTCAGTACACTGTAGCCCTACCACCATGGATGTATTATAAGGTCTTATTATAAGGTCTACTTAGGTCTTATATGTATTATAAGGTCTTATAATACATCCACCACCGTGACTCATTCAGATTACAGTGACAGTGACATCTAGCCATCACTAAAGGGTGACTTTTGGTCGTGATCTGGTAAAGGGAGATGGAAGAAGAAAAAACAATACTCATAAGTTTGTGTTGTTTGAACTTTTATTCAATCTTTTCTTGTGAAGTGTTTATAAGGGGGGGCTTTTTTTTTATATAATGGGTTATGATGTGTGTACATCTTCATCTGAAAAGCAATTAGTACAGATGTTAGATAAATGTATGTACAGCACTTACCTGCACCGGATATTACACAATAGGTACTGAATCAATTTGCAAACTTGGTGGGGATGGGGCATGAGTCAGGGCAGAACTCGTTTAATTTTTTGTGCAGATCCGGTAAAAGGGGATCTGGATTTTTTTTTTTTTTTTCTAAACATTTGCGAGATAACACACTTTTAACGTTAATTTCTTAGAAAATCCTGCATGGATCTTCATATTAAAAAAAAAAAAAATTGACATCTACGACTTTCTACAAAGCGGTCCTGATCCAATAACAATCTGGATCAGACAGGACGTGTAGGATTGTTGGGCCTTGGCTCTGCTCGCTGCCAGTGAGGAGATGAGAAATAAAACATAACCGAACGCAGCCCTCGGTCCCCGGTCACATGCCAGTCAAGCCGGATCAGCTGACACCACACAGCTTCTCCTTTTGATGCGCTTCCTCCTCCGTCGGATCGTAGCGCATCTGAAAATACAATTATTTCGCTTACTTTGTCTTACTGGCGTCAATTTGGAAATTTGAGCCAGGTGTATCTTGCTGATCCAGCAGCTTAGGCCGCCGAGTAGATGTTGTTAGAGTGGATGATGAACGGACACGCCATTCTTTACACGGGGGTCACTTTGGCCTTCTGGAGCACCATACTAATTGTCGGTAAGATTATATTTTTCCTCATAAACACTGAGAATGTAGAGACCAATGAATGAAATCGTCTACTTCTTCGACTTATGCAACATTTATATTGTAGTCGGTCGTTCGTTCGTTTTGGCGAAGCGCTTTTTTTTTTTTGCGTTTGACAGCTATAAGTAGGGATCTGGCTATATCATGGGACAAGAGCGATTACGACTCTTAACATTTTATTTGCTAGCTTCCACTGGCAGATAAAAAAAAAAAGCTTTTTTCATGCAAGGTAGTAATTGGACGCCAGAACACGATTTGTTTTCACGTGTTAATGTGTTAAAGTTCAACACACGCAGCTGGATCTTGTGTCTAAGTTAGCATGTCGCTAGCTGCAATTTAACGTTAGCTAACGTCAGGCAGCTCCTAGCTAGCCGCTGGCCGCAGAAAATGTCACAGCTTCAAACGCTGTACGGCAGTTTTTGCTGTTTGTGGTGTCTAATTTCAGCCTTTATTCGGTGGGAGTTGTTAGGGGATCTTGGAATCACATTATTCCGCAGGTTAATGTCATTTAATCAAGCTAAGCTAACGTTAGCAGGTTAGCTGGTCGTGCATACAGCTGACTAGTTTTGAAGGGTCATCAACAAGGAACTGCAGCAGTTTTCACCTGAGAGTGAGCTATCACACTGAAGATGTAACTCTTCTCCATGACTTTAACACATTAATGTGACGCTGTTGCAGGCATGGTGTAGGGGAAACGTCTATTAATGCAAATGACTGTACTAAGGGTTTCCCTCTTTCACGTACATCAAGCTTACTTCTAAATATGCTTCTGGCAGACCCTTTCCTCTTCCACATGGGAATTAATACGTGTCTTGTTTCTTTAGGAATCTGCTATACCATATTTGATCTTGGGTTCCGCTTTGATGTGGCATGGTAAGTAGCCTTGGCACAAACCCACCATCTCTTTCTGAGAAAATTTGCCTGCACACTGACAAAAAAGTAGAAGAATCTTTATCGATGCAAAACAGTAAATTGTGTTGGAAGACTGAAAGCCTCTGGTCTCTAAGTTGTATGATGATGGTCCTTGCATCAAAATTTTATTCACATTTCAGGACTTCCATACTGGTCTAATAAGAACTACTCAAATCCTTAAAAAAATATTTTGTCACTTTATAACCTATAAGTGTGAGTTTCGGTTCAGTATTTTAAACAGAGAGACAGAAAGATATATGAGCTGGGGGCTGTTTAGAGGTTGTTGTAACCACTACACGGACACTGTGGCAGTGTCAAAACTACACTGACTTTTCTCAGATTGCACAATTGCAAGGCAGGAGTATAAGGCAGCGCAACAGCAGTGCTACTAATAAATGCTAGCTTCATGCTGATCAACTTTTGTCTTTGAATAGCTGTGACGGGACATTCAGGGACATCCCTTTATCTTTGCTAGTTTGATGAGGTGGCAAAATACAACTTTTTTTATTATAGTGCTTTCAGAGACTCATCTCAACCTTACTTGTTAACATGTTTTTTTTTCTAATCCTAATTAATGACTGCATTTAGAGGCTAACTGTGTATGAAATATGCTCATACAGTTAATACAGATACAGTATAATGCAGTTATATTGTGAATGGGTCATTTTGAGGTGAATTAAACATTAGCTTGCCAAAGTGAATCTTGACTTACAGAAACTGTCATTATTGAATTGGTCTTTATCTATTGCATTCATAGGGACATGACATAGTAAATGATGTTGCCCCTGAATTCCACTACAAGGAGCACACCAGTGTCTTACCCATTAATACAATATCTGACATTCAGTTTTCAGAGGGTTGTGCTATGCTTTAAATTGAACTTTTCACTGTAAATTGTTTCTTAAACTGTCAGTGGCTTCTATAATGCTCTGGAGCTTGACTCTTTACTGCTGGAGTTATAGTTATTTCTTTGAGTCTTGCGCAGTTATGTTTAACACAAAAGTTTGAAATTTGAATAAATTATACAATAATATTTAGCTGCTTGCATATGTTAGTTTTAAAAGTTTTATTAAACACTGGTAGAGTGTCCTCATAAAGTAGCTTTATCAGCTGTGCTTCTTTACTCACAGGTTCCTGACAGAGACCTCTCCTTTCATGTGGGCCAATCTGGGCATTGGCTTGGCCATCTCTCTGTCTGTGGTGGGAGCTGCCTGGTGAGTACCTAACAAGGAACATGGTTTAAAGTGCATATCTGTCAGATATTTTTAATATTGGAACATGACAGCCTAAAATGCAGCATTAATTCATCTGATTTCCTGTTTCTTGAAACACCCAGGAAAAAACCTTTTGTGTAAATATGGAACTGGAAAATCTGAAAATGAGTAATACAGGAACACTCTTGAGTATCCTTTGGATGGTGTTGTGTTCCTTTTTAAGTTCCAAAAATGAATTGCTGAATCATAGGCAATAATGTGAGTGACCCTCACACTATATTATACAAAAATAAACACTTTTGATGAGTTTTATCTCTTACATTTTTACAGTTTGCTTCAGAGCAGTCCTGACAATCTACAGTCCAGACTATAAGTATTTGGACAGTTACACATTTTTCTTATCTGTTCTGCTCAGCACATTAGATTTGAAATAAAAAATGGGAGCTGTATTTAAGGGCTATATTTTCCACAAAGTCATTTTTATATTAATAGAAAACTGCTCATAATTAAGCTGAGATTTGGCACTTTAACATAGTATATGTTATTTTATTTTAAACTGAACGTGCTGAAGTACAGATCCTGTGGAACAAAAATGTGTCACTGTCAAAATACGTACAGTCTGGACTATAAGTCGACTTCAAAGAACTACCACTGACAAAGCTTGACTGATGCAGAGCCTTAAGCTGCCTCACATCTTCTGTTAAAAGTTGCACTTGAACACATCATAAAGACTACAGCTAAGGACCTGCAGATGACTGAGATGCATGTACGTGTCTGTACTCCAAAGATCATTGCAGAGAGATGAACAAAATTTAGCCAACCTAAACAGTGTCATTATATGCCTGAAATTCAAATTGAAAATATTTCTGATTTAAAAAATAAATAAATAAAAAAAATAAAAAGTTTTGCATCACTGCTGGTGAAAAAACTGCACTAAATGGGTGAAATTCTTGCTTAGCTTGATTGAACAGGCAGTCAAAGAGCTCTTTCACAGACTTCCTCTGATGCAGATTCAACAAGCAGAATTGGCTGAACGGCTGCTGATTAAGATCAACTAGAGCCAACAGTGCGGGACACACATTAACAGCTACAGGTGGCTGTCAGCCACCCGCACAGTGCCGTTCAGATGTTGTGAGCTGGTGTGTCAGTGCTTGAACATATTGCATCCATACTGGAACTGAATCTGATCTAGTTGGGATTACAGATCTCGCGTTCCTTCATGAGATGATAATGCACATCACCTCCTCCTTGTAACATTCACATCATTTTAAATGAGTAAGAAGTACCTTGCCTCACTAGCCAACCTTAAGTAGCACTTTTATACTTATTGTTGCTTTTGTTTTTCAGGGGAATTTACATCACTGGTTCAAGCATCATTGGTGGTGGTGTCAAGGCTCCACGTATCAAGACCAAGAATTTGGTCAGGTAGGTTCACTGAAGAGCTACACCATTCAGTTCCATTTTGTCCATTTTGTCTACTTTTCATTTATTTTATCTCTGTTCTCGTTACATACACACATACTATACATGCTCAGCTGTGTAGCATTATCCAGTTGAATATACTTGAATATTGCTGCTAAACTAAGAAGTTGCTGAACTACAAATTATATTTTTGTATACATTTCTAATCTGTATACTGAAATACTGGGCAGAAATGTTTGTAGTTGCATTCCTCATGGAGAAATGTAGCCATATAATATCAGCCAGCAATGCCAAAACATTTGCAAGTGCTTCTCAAATTATGACTGCAGCTTTATACAAACATTTTCACTCAGATGTGCTAAAATAAAGTCCACATCAGCAAAATCCTGAGTCTTGCTTTTAGCGGCAAAACTAACACTTCACAGCCAATGAATGAGCATCCATGAGTGCCTGTCAAGGTAGCCAGTGAATTACAGTTCCACCAATCATCCATAATCACAGTTTATTACTGTTATTCCACAGCGGAGCTTTGGAGAACCAGCTGCATGTTTTAATTTTCACTCCATTTGTTACTGTTTTTTCTTTCTTCCTTCAGCATCATCTTCTGTGAAGCTGTTGCAATCTATGGGATCATCATGGCCATTGTAATCAGCAACATGGCTGAGGTAAGAAATTTCACATAGCACTTCTGTACAGGAGAATGCACAGCCATAAATTAAAGCATTATACATATGGGTCTTGAAAGAAGCCGATTCCTGATTCAGACACCAGATCAGTGATGGTTGGTTGGTTCTAAAAATAATCTTTCATCTTACAGAACTTCAGTGGAACCACCCCAGAGACCATTGGAGCAAGGAACTACCAAGCTGGTAAGAGAGCAGACATAAAGCTACTGAATGCAGGTCATAAAAGAACTATCCACCTTGAAAAACACTGACAATTCTAACATGATTTTTAATATGTTTACACTTGCCATTTAACTTGTGGATTAGTCATGAATATCTCTTACTCATTTGATTTCTGTTCTACTAGGATACTCCATGTTTGGAGCCGGTCTGACTGTAGGCTTTTCCAACCTCTTCTGTGGCATCTGTGTCGGCATCGTGGGCAGCGGAGCAGCTTTGGCAGACGCCCAGAATGCCAGCCTCTTCGTGAAGATTCTCATTGTGGAAATCTTTGGCAGTGCAATTGGCCTGTTTGGTGTTATTGTAGCCATTCTGCAGGTGAATAAGACAGGCAAGCTGTGTTAGGTCTAGCTGTGTTTGCATTTAAAATTGTGTAATAACTGGTTTCTTCTTTTTTTTTTTTTTTTTTTTTTTTTCTCTCCCACAGACATCAAAAGTAAAGATGGGTGACTAGAAGATGCATTCACACACTGAGAAGATAAAAAAAGACCTTGCTGGAAAATAAGATGGATTATTGTGTAAATACATCGTAAATTATTTAAATGTCTCTATTTGCCTGGTATTGTTTTTAACCATGATCCATGCAAGAGTTGTTGGTGCATCCTTTAGACTCATAAGAAAAATGAAGGTTGAGTAAGACAAGTCACATAAGACCTGTGTAATCTTTTTGCAACTTTTGGATTGTATGATTGAACTCTGTATGTTTGCTACCATTGAGCTAAGAGAGTAGTACAAACAGAAATGTACATGGTTTGATGGATTTTATGTTGAGATCTGTTTCTTAACAGCAGCCAGTCTGTAGTCTTTTCATGGCATATTTTTTTCTGACCACTCTTGGATGAATGATTGGTTAAAAATTACACTAGAGTATTTGAAAATATATGTGTGTGTGCGTGTGTGTGTATGTATATGTGTGCGTGCGTGTGTGTGTACACTGAATACATGATCTTTTTTTTTTTTTTTCTTTCCTTTTTCCTGTGAAGCATGAGGGTGTTTACCATTGTGTTTGTAGCCTGGTCTGTCAGTTTTTGTTTTTGCATCTGTTCTTTGCTAATAAGCAAGTGGTCCTTAATCCACACAGTGGCCCAAATACAGTTTTGAATTAGAGTACTGATCTGGAATCATTAGTAAAGTAATAGGACACTTGGACATGCTTTTTGGGAGGCCAAATAGAGCCAGATCACAGCAGCAGATCTGCTCTAAATATGTCATCCCGTCATTCATTTCCTTAGTTCCCGAAGATGTTAAAGCACTAAGACTTCTACATTTGAAACCCATGAGCTTCCTGAACATAGCTGCCAACCAGAACTCCCTGTTTTCCCCTAGAGTCTTGAATCTTGTTTTAAGCACGTTATGATCCTTTTCAGTAGTTTTTAAGGATAAACTGGATATAGGTAAGATGGGGAAGCTAAATGAATGTGGGTAACTAGAATACTAGTCTTTTAAAAGGCATATTGTCCAAAGTGTTGTGCTGAGACCTCTAACAGGCTTATAAGATGACCGTGGCTTGAAGCTGGTTTCAGGTCACATATAAACAAAGTCAAAGCTACAGTCTTCTCTTTCTCAATGCATTGTTCAACCTTACATGATCTTAGACAGGAAAGGGGAATTCATTCTAGAGGGCGTCACACTAGTATTACCTTACACTCAATATTTACTGTTAATATTTGCTGTAACATCACCTTCATTGAACTAGAGGAAAATAATTTTGTATAGATGTGGTTGTCTGCTTGTATTTTAAGCAATCTCAGGTGGTTTGGTGCCCAAAGCTCTGGGTAAAAACTATGGACTCCAGTACATAATCAACTTTATGGCTACTGATTTTTGATATCCTTATTTTACACAAAAATCAAATTCTACAAATCTTCATGCTTTTTTTTTTTTTTTTTAAATTAACTGTCTTATTTTGAATGTACATGTTAACATACATTATTGAATCAAATGTTAACTGTTCACGTGTGTGTTCCTGAATTATTTTCTAACATTCCTTAGGATTCCTTCATGTGTAAACTGAGTTGTGGGTGTAGTGTGCACATTGAATAGCAGACAATATTAGACTCATGCTACAACACAAAGTCACCAAAGTTTTATAATCTTAGTTTGTGTGGATGTTCTTGTCAGCTGGTTGCTGTACAGTGTTACAGCTGTATCCCATTTATGTTAACTTAGAAATCACATTATTTTCCTGAGCCTTTGGCTGTCGGTAGAATAAAGTTGATGTGCGAAATGCCACGATGTTGAGTCTAAGGTTTTTGGTGACATATGAAAAAATGCATCATTCCACAGAGATGACAGACCATGGCTAGTTGTGAATCGTCTGAAATCTTTCCTTGTAATTTTTCCTTGACTGTTCTTGTGAAGTTCTGAAAGAAAGTATAAACAGTGAATCTAACATGGGGAAAGTGAATAGACTTAAGTATTTCTCGACCTGGCCTCCAAAGGTGTCTTAGCTGCAAGATCATCTTTGCCTTCATGATGGTTTTATAATTCAACCTAGATCAAACTCCAGGATGCCTTTGGTAAACCAGGCTCTGTACCAAACCCCTGGCTTTCAGTGACTGTAGTTGGTACTGTGTGTTTATTATGTTGATGTGATGGTGATCAGAAAGTAACTCATTGTTTTTGGCATTGTGTATGATAAGAAAAACAGATCTTCCTTCTGGCTTCATAAATGTCCTCGAGAAAATAAAATGGTCCAATCAAGATCTTGTTTCTGATTGCAATCATCTGCATCTCTCATGTTTTGTTTTTAGTTGTATCCAAGGGTCCTGACATTTTGAAAAGTGCCTTGCACTTCTCTTTGAAATGTGAGCCATTGAGCCGTCCTGAGTCACAGGCCCTGTTCCCAGTGTACTGATTCTATGTGGTCAACCTGCAGTGTGTTGTCATCTCCAGTAGATGGGGCAGAAAACCACAACATCTGTCTTATAAGTACACAACATTTACTCATATCGTGTTTTTATACTCAATATTAAAGCATGGAAACAGTCGAGCCTATTATTACTCTATTCTCTTTTACTATTGTCCCATCACTGTTGGCTGGAGATTTTTTCTTAAAATCCAATAATATTACACCAAACAAACCAAATCATATCTGTCAATATCATTTTGATGCCAGATGTTATACAAGCACCTCACATAAATGGCAAATGACTTGCGACAAATTTAAAGATCATACTAAACAATCAAGTTAATCTTAAAGAATCTATAATCTTCAATCTAATTACCAAATATAAACAAATAGACCAAAAGTTAGTCAACCAAGATTCCATGAGCAACTGTTCAACTAACTGAGTACAAGGGAGAGCAACCCTAGAACTGTTACAATAAACCTCTAAAAAGTGTTATGTGTCTATATTTAGACCATTTTTAATGAAGACCAAACCATGTTTGTGAATATTATTTTTGTTGCCAGATCTTTTGGAAGCATTTTACTTTTATGCCAAATGAATTAAAGCTTCTCTCCAATTAAAAGACCACTGAATTCAACAAAGAGTAAACCTAATCCACAATATCTATAGTCTAAAGTCTAGTAAATGAATAAATATGATAAACAAATAGTCTAAAAGTATCTTAGTTGACCGAGATGCTTCAACCAATTACATCAAAGCAAGTAAAAGAGCAACTACACAGTGTTATATAAGGATGAATTAGCATGTGTTATGTTTATATTTTTGTACTGTTTTATATTTAGCTTCTCTTGCTTTTGCTACCTTGTGAAACACCTTGTCACTCATGTTTTAAAACATGCTATATACAGTTTGACCCAAATATGGTTCTATACATTATTATATTTGTGAATGTTATTGTAATGCAACATGTTTTAGAATCTAAAATCCAATAAACAAATATCCTGGTATATATGTGTTTACCAAGATCCAATGGCCAATTTGTGACTAATGAGGTAAAAAGGAGTAACTCTCCAAACAGTTCCAGCAAACTTTAAAAAATATGATCATCAAAGGCTAGAAAAAAGAGAAATACATTTTGTAAGGAGGCTGTCTGAGGTTAAAGAAAACTTGGCAGGGTTAGCATATCTATGTAAACATACATTTTTTATTCACCCTATCTTGTTTGTTATCATTTAGACACTTTTAAATAACAAGCCATACTAATGTGTGAATATTATTGGGATGCCAGAATAACCCGAGTAAAAGTATTTTAATTGACCAAGCCCATGATGATCAGTTAGTCGACCGGCTGAATCAGAAAAAAAGCAAAATAAAGAAGAAATGAAGAATTTAAGGTGTGTTTCATATCAGTTTTTTTTTCTTTTTAGGCATTTTATCTTTTTTCACTGCCTTATGAAATAAGATCTGTACTCTGTAATAAATAAATAATCATTATCATTATTATAATATCTGACCTATGTGGGTTATCAATTCGCCAGCTCCTCTTGTATCGGGGGGAGCATAATATAAGGCAAAGGAATTTCTGGACCATGCGAGCTTCCGTAGGCAGCAGGAGCGAAGGACCTGCTCGCTGCCACAGCCTGAGAGCATCCCTTTCTCTGCTTTCTTATCATCCCCACCAAAACACAGCGAGGTGACGGAAAATCATGAGGATAGCGCCTCTCTACTCTCCGGTTTGCGGTAGAATATCATTACGGGTTATGTTAGCCGCTTGGCTAGCGTAACATCACGCTTGTTTCCTGATGAGAGCAGACATAATAGCCAGTCTGTGGAGACGAAAAGAATATAGTTATCCAGAGGGGGGGAGTCGAACTGGACTGAACCTCTAGCTTTTAGTTTTTTGCTTTTTTCTACACGTTTGATATAACATTTTTGGCAATTAAATGCCTTTGACAGCTTTTGTGTGCGTGTTTTTTCTCGGCTGATGAGAATAAAACCACTGGTGCTCCAGCAAAGAAGATGCAGAGATAGAAGTGTTCGCCTGACAACATCAAGGTAGGTGCTCTGTCTGCTTTTCTGGGATGCATTGTTTCATTCAGCATCGCATCCACGCTTTTCTTTGTTTCCATCCAGCCTCCACACATTTATCTTGCCATCCTGCACCCTTTCCGCCTCTGTTGACGCTTTGAACAGTGTGGAAATATCATCGCATGCACAGCCCCCTGCCCCTCTTTTGTTATCATGCACATTAACACCAACTGGCAGCATCTTTACAAACGCCATACTAGGCTTCACTCAGCCTCCCTTTACTGTTTTCCTACAGTAAATGAACCACCCCAGCATACACACAGCCGAGGGGACTGTTCAGTCATTGGGGCTTCATTTAAAGCTCTTCAGATCCACTTTTTACTACAGCTTTCCAGAAGTATTTCCCCCATTTTTAAGGAAGGATGTAAAGTCTGAGGGTTACAGCATCTCATGTCTAATGATTCACTTACAGTACAGTGAGAGCAAAGACTACCAGGATGCACAGCCAGCCAAGAAGAGGAGGAGGAGGAGGGAGCTTCTTCATCATGAAGCTTAACCTAACCAGGCGTTTACACAGAAGCTCGTACCTAGACCGTAATCCAGTCTGACATCTCTCTCATTTATGACATAGCATCTCTTTAGGGCCACTGCTTTAAAGGCTATAGTAGCAAGTGTAGTGGAGCTACCTTGCTTTGAGCATGAACTAAGTTGTCCTCTTGCATGGTGGGCTTCAGTGGAGTGGGTTCTTTAATTTTCCCTTTGATGCTGTATTGTATAAAACATTTTCTTGTCGTGTTCAGGCGACAGTTTTATTTTGGAGAGACACTGGTCAGTTTTCAGAGGTAATTCGCCATAATCACAATGTCTCTACTCATGTTTTTGGTTGACGAGTTGCTCAAGAGCGAGAAGGAGCGAAGCTGCAACTAATAATTATCTTCATTATTGCTTAATCTGTTAATTATTTTCTCAGTTAACCGTTCTATAAACTGTCAGAAAATACTGAGAAATGTCACAGTTGATGATGTTATCAAAATGCTTGTATAGTCTGACAGCTAAGAATCCGTCCATCAAATACCCATAATTACAGAAATTCTGATGTTTTTTTGTTTTGTTTTTTTTTTAAACTTGTTTTTCTGAACCAAACAATTAATCGATTAATCTAAAAAACTGTTGACATCATCTGAATTAATGACAGTTTTCATTTACAGATATGTATAATCTATACTGTATGTGTATCTCATTTATGTGAATACAGCCTAAAACAAAGTTTCTTGTCTCGCAAAAGCTCTGGTTGCTTGCTTGTTCTGGAGCTTTTGACCATATCTCGCAGTCCTCATCAGCAGATTTTACCTGTTCAGCCTCCATGGATCAATAGGCCTTTTTTTTTTACTGAAGAAAACATGTGTAGATGATAAAATTAATGATTACTGTTGAGTTTCATTTAATAGTAGCAGTGTTCTGGTATTGTGCATGCTGGTTCACTGTCACACTCTTATGTCTTACTGGGACACTTGAATAGAAGTCATTAATGTTGTTAGTAAGCTGATTTAAGCTGTTGCTTCCTCTTGCTGTTTGAAATCAGTTCAGTATCTCAACGCACACACATCTCAGTCCAGTTAGGTTCACTCATGTGCAGCGATACTGCGGAGGCATCTTTTCACCATCTGCTGTGAAAACCTGTGTTATCTGTGACTTAACTCGAGGCTTATCAGATAGCAGAGAGATGGTTATGGCATCAGTCTGTTAAATTACAGGTGGCAGGGTGGTGTCTGTGGTTAATCAGGCTGATCTGGAACCAGAAGGTCGCAGCTTCAGTCATGTCGAAAACTGGATTGGGATGCACCTGCTACTTGTACATTTCTTAATGTTCTTGGTAGGATTTCCCCTGACCAAAGATTTTCCAGATCAACGAGTGTTCGTAAGATCAAGCTACATTACAGTGAAATGCAAAACTGTAATAATGAGGCTTTAAAATATCAATTTTCCAGGGGGGGCGGCCCGATGGCGGAGTGGTTAGGGCGCGTACCACATGAGCTGATGGTCTTAGAACTCGAGTGCCGGTTCGACTCCTGATCGGCCCGACTCTTTCCTGCGTGTAATTACCCTCTCTCTTCCCCTTTCCTGTCACTCTCTACTGTCCTCTCGAATAAAGGCAAAAAAATATCTTTAAAATATCAATTTTACAATGGCATGCACAAAGCAAGCTGTCGGTTACTGACACAGACAAAAGCGGTAAAGGTTCTGAATGTGTCAGAACAGCCAGCAAGGAGTGAACAACCATGCCTGGTGGCTAAAATAAAATAAAAAAAAATATTGTGATTATTGTGACAGATATTGCGATGGCGATATATGTCATGATTATCGTGGGAATTATCATTTTTGCATTTCATTTTATCTGAAAAAAATATGTAAAAATGATGATAATGTGATTTTTGCTGGGGTCTGTACCAAACATGCATGTTCCCTTACATCTGGAGAATATGATTTCTAGGGCGGGGCATTTCTGGGTTTGACAGGTTTTACCTGGTCATATTGCAATTTCGATAATATTTGATTAACTGTTCAGCCCTAAATGTAAGGCTACTTACACGTTTTAAGTGATAAGCCATGTTTGTGGTCGGCGAATGGTAGATGAATGTTTGCCTTCAGAGTTTGCATGTTGGCTTCTTGGGGTCGTCCTTTACTTTTTGGAAAGGTTCCCACACTTTGGAATTCCTGCTTGACATACTGCTTGTGACACGTGTGTTAGGAAAATAAAGAAGTTGTGGCTGCTGTTCATTGAACTTCATCTTTGCGTGCCATTAATTATTTTATTGCTGAATATGCCCACTTAGCTGAACCCAAGACACTCATTGTTTATAATAAATAGGGTTGTGTTTTTATTCAGCCTCTTTAAAGTTGCAGCTTGGTTGACCGGAGGATGTTATGTTAGTGTTTGGATCAGCTTTCTATTAACACTGTGGTCAGGTTCTCCACAGTATCATCTGTTCAGGCCTTTGCAGAGGGAGGTACCGGTATAGATGAACCTTCCTCAATCTTTCATGAAGATCAGTGACGTAAACCAATGATGAGCAAAGAGCATGTTTCACATTGGTTTCTGCAGGTTCACTCATTCTCCTCACCGTGCTGATGCCGACAGTCAGAGCAGCAGCAGCTGCTACAGATTCTTCTGATCGCTCTGTCATGTTGGGATTTGTTGTCATGGGAACTACCCAGGCCATCCCTGAGTAACCGAGAGGGCGAGTTCAGAGAAGGACACCTGCGTGTGTGCACCTGTCTTTTTTATGGTTGTGTGGATCTTTTTTGTTTTCTGTTTGAGGTTTAAGACTTGGTTTCGGGGTTAAGCATAGAATCAGGTTTAGGTTAGGGCAAGGATTGGGGTTAGACTTTTAGTTGTGATGGTTAAGGTTATGGTAAGGACTTAGGGAATGCATAATGTCAATGACTATCCTTTTAACTATAGAAAGACCAATGTGTGTGTAAGTGCCTATTGTTGACTTTTTTTCCAAAGGTTACATTTGGGTTCTGAAGTAAACGGGTAAAGGTTGAACCATCGACTTCAGTTCGTGAATGTAGTTTATTCTATTCTCACTTGACAAATAACACCTCCAGTCAAGCTGCAACGATTAGTTGATTAATCAGCTAGTCAGTCGACAGAAAATGTATTGGAACAATTTCGATCAGTGAATTGGGAAAATAATCAGCAGATTAATTGATCATGAAAAATTGTTAGTTGCAGCCCTAAACTCAGGGTTTACTAACTAGCTTTTTTCCCCCTGGGGCCTTCAGTCACATCTCTCTCATAAGAAAAACACACATACTGCCCTCATTTTTTAGTCTGTATTGAGATAGCACACACAGGCTGACAGGGACTCAGAGGAGACTCAGGTGAGAAGGTTTACTCACCATCTGTACATGAAACCAAATGGCTTCTCAGTGGCCCCATGTTTTAAGAAACATTGCCAAGCAAGTTTCACATGTTTAAAACACAGAATTGAGGAGTTAAACGAATAAAAAGCTAAAAAATTGGAAAAAAAAAGTTAACCACATTACGCCGACAGTCAGAAAGATTCATTATTAGGGCCTTTGGGCCATTCATTATTCTGTGCATGCTGTGTATAAACCTAATTTACACCTGGTGTTAACTTGTGAACCGTGTCTGAATGTCTTATCTGGAAAAGAAAAAATACACGGTAATGGTTCAAATCTGAGCAGAGCACATTACAATTGCAGTGGTATTGGTGCAGCCGGACTGCATCTGGGGCAATCTGGGGCAATATGACCACATTTCCCTCACACCCTTTAGTCCACACACAGGTGAGGATCCTTGTGCTGCCTGATTTGACCTCCACTCAAAAGTGTACAGACTGTGCTTGATTGACAGTTCCCTCACTCTCCTGTTAGATTTTTTATGGATAGGTCAGTTTACACTGCATTATTATTGTTTCACCTTTTTTCATCTAAAATACCTGTGGGGCACCCTCGAGGCTGAGGGAAGGGTTAAGATGCTGACCATGATCCACAGTGTGCCCCGGTTTTGAATTCAGCTGCAGACAGTAATAAAAAGCTCAAAATGAAAAGGTATTTGAAAAGGTACCATCCCTGGAGCACACAGAAAGCCAGTCAGCGGCACCAAACTGATGACATTAGCACCCGAGCTCATGAACAGTCATGATTGTTCAAACCCCTGTGGCAGCCGCTCCTGTCTGACTTTAGTTAGTGACTTCATTTTTATTTCATACATTTTATTTATGTGGCACATAAAAGTAGTAACAACTATGTACAATGTACATAACTAAACATGTTGATCTTTTGTGTGATGTTTATTTAAAAGCATTGTTGCTGTTGCCTTGTTGAGGCGTAAATGTTTCACCGGGTTGGTCGTAGAGAATATCAAGTTACTGATTCAAAAATCAATGATTGTTAGGAACCATAACAAAACTTTATTTGTCAACCTAAACTGAATATACCCCTTGAACTTCAAATTAAATGGGACCCTAAGTTCCAAAAATGTATATTGTGATAATTATCAATATCCATTAAAATCCATAAAGAAAAGTATATTGTGACAATATCTTTGGCCCTACTGCCCAGCGCTAACTCCCAGCCAAGAAATTGTCAGGCACCTAACCACTTTTTGCAAAGATTAAACAGACAAGACATAACTTAACATATAACGTGAGCTTTAGAGGAACTGGGCAAAGTCAGGCTAGCTGTTTCCACTTGTTTGCATACTCTGTGCTAAGCTAAGCTAACCTGCTGCTGCCTGTAGCTTCATCCTTAATGGGCTATGTTAGTGATATAGATCTTTTCATTGAACTCACGGCAAGAAAATGAACAATCTCAAAATATCAAAATTGATATAGCAGGTTGACTTATTGCAGATGGTTGTCAAAGACAGTCCCTCCCCTGGTAAAGGAACTGTAAGTAACTGCCATGTAACAGCGTGCATCAGGTGTAAAAAGGGAAACAGACCAGCCCACTAGTCGGTAAGAAGAGATTTCTTTTCTTTGTTTTCGCTATAGGCCAGTTGAAATCCTCAGTAATCACATTTTGAAACAGGGGAGCTACCCTTCAGGCTCCTTCTCTATTCAACATGACTACAGATACTGAGGTACACGTCATTTTCTTTTACACTTGAAAAGAATGAACACTGCTTTTCAAACTCCAGCTATTCACCACATAGAGTTACAAAGAAAATAACATCCAAGGACCCACGTTGATTAAACTGACAGCCATTGAAAGCATAATTGGACAGTGGTGGCCATAAGCCTAATGTCCCTAAAGCAAAAAAAAAAGATGGCACTCATTTAAATAAACTGTCTTTAAAACCCTTCAAATCCTCATCTCACTCCCTCTACACACAATCCCTCTCCCAGTGAAGCCTTCCTTCCGCTGAAGCACTTCATTTATTTCTTTGCTCTGTTGCCAAATGAGCAGCTGGATCAGAGAGAGAGAGAGAGAGAGGGAGAGAGATAGGAAGATGATACAGAGAGAGAGAGATGATGATGACGATGATGATGATGTTTCTACTGTAGTCCATGGATTGTAGCTCCAGACGGGGACTTTGCTGTATTTGCATAACTCGGGTGCAGCCTGCATGCTGAGGAACAGCAGATGTAACAGCGGAGAGGAATTCCTCGCATGACTTTCAGCATCTGACTGAACGCGATAATACTCTTCCAGCGTCGGGCGTTCCATCAAACACCTTCTCACGCTGCGACATCTCGTTGATTTCCCCCGAGTTGTGTCAGTTTCACGTGGAAAAAACAAATTTACCAAAAAAAAACAAAAGCGTGAGAAAGAGTGGACGTTAGAAACAAAGCAGGGCACTTGTTCTACAGTGAGAGGAAGTAGAAAGAAGAGCACAGAGGCAATGTGATATCAGACTTTTAAACAGTCCAACCTCCTTCAGATCAGAGATAGCTGAGAGGCAATTTAATATCCGCATGGGCAGAGCTGAGTAGAGAATGGTTGAGCACAGAGAACACTGGAGTTTTGTTCTGATTTGCTTGGCTTTTACTCAGTTCTCCTCTGTTCTGCCTCCCTCCACTCAGCCCTTTTCATCTCAGCGCTTTTCTTTTTCTGCTGATTCGGGTCTGACTTTTTCTTGTTGTCTTTGTTGTTACAGTGAAAAAACCGCATGCACACGTTCCCAGGCTTTCACTGGGTACAATATCTCTGACACAGTAATCAGATAGATAAACAACTAATTACCACGTACGTTTAAACTAAAAGCCGCTAATAAAAACACTAATGCGAGCAGTAAAAGAACATTTCATAGAACGTACGACTCGCTGTTATTTTGACTGACAGGTGCGACGTCGAATAGCTGTAATTTTCACATCTGGGGTGAAGTAGTGGTGTAAATATAGTGCAAATATGGAGATATTTTAGTACAGACTTAGTGAGATATTTCATTAACAGGTAATAAAAATCACAAGATTTTTAGCCATGCTGGTGCTGGTAGCTTGAAGAAATGTCAGGGAAAGCCAGACACTAGCTAGACACAGTGTCGTCTCAATCCTACCTTCAGGCAAGCGAGCGGCATGGGTTTGGTACTTGCATAGTAGAGATGCTTGTTATCGATCATGCAATCTATACTTTGGCCTTGAGTTATCAAACCCGTCTGGTGGGACGAATCAGAGGTTATCATAGAACAACTCTCTGCTGCAGGCTCTACTTTGGGCTTCCCTGGTCTAACATTTTCTGCAGATAAAGAGTAAGCAAGTGAAGCAGCAAGGCTAAGGCTTTACATGGTCACATATAGAGCTGCAACTAATTATCTTTTCAGCATCATTTCATCTCCTGGTCATCTTACCGCTTAAGATATTTAACAGATTTAACAGATAGCTGAGAAGCGTAGCTACATCTTTGTCCCTTTAATCGCCTACAAGCCAAATCACAGCCTGATACCCTCAGGTCTGGTACTTTTTCTACAGAACAGGCTAAGAAACCAGATTTGTCACATTGAGCTCCAGTAACAGAGAACATGCTGCCTGCACAAACCAGTCTTGTTTTTTATTGTCAATTTAGCATATTATTGGTTCCATACCTTCGAATTGTTATCTGCACCTTTAATTTTTTTCAGTTAATTTAAAAAAACAGGTTGAGTGTTGTGCTCATTGATGGCTGTTTCTCTGGTTGGAAAAACAAGTGAGCAGGTCAGAGCTTTGTGGCTGAGTGGAAAGTGTCATTGTCATTTCCATGAGCTTGAAAAAGTAGCGACTGAAAGATTAATATGATAATGATTTATTGATACCAAAATTGCTGGATAAACTCTATTCAACGCTATTGGTGTAAACAGGCCTTTGCCCAGTCACCGTCGCCACAGTCTGTGTACATCATTTCCTTCCTTTTGTTTAATTACTTGTTTTTTTTCACTCACAGAGCACATGAGTGCCTCTGACATTTCCTCTGAAGAAATGAGGGATGAATTCTGTAAACTGTGAACCAACACTGAAAGGTCAGTGTTGTGGTGCAGAGGAGTGGAGTGACATGGCTGATTCATTCATGACATGCCATCATGTGTCTCTAGGACAGTGAGGCCTGGAGACACATGAAAAAAAAAAAAAAAAAGAAAGAAAAAAAAAGTCACGGCATCAGTGCTTTGAAACCCTGACTGACATATTGGTCCTCTAATATACTGTGAGTGATAGTGGGCTTTCATAAATGAGCCTACAGCACATTTCACTGATGATGCCTCAGCTAAAAAAAAGTTTGGTTTTTGTCAAAATAACTTGAAACCACAGAGTGTAGTCCAACATTTTGACAAAATACATTTATTCGCTTTCCTGCAGATGACTGCTGGACCTATGGTTGCCTGGCAACCTCACAAAATATGCATATTTCCTAAAATGTTGAACAATATTTTCAGTTTAGTTGTCAATATCCCAAAGTTTCCAAAGAAAAAGAAAATGTTATGCTTAGCTTCATGGACAATGTGAAAATGAAACACATGACTGTTCATTCAAAATAGTGATGTAGTCATAAATTTACACACTAAACTTTTTAATGATAATAATAATGACATTAATAATCATTTATTTTTTAACACAGTGTAAACATGATGCACCATGTATGTACCAAGTTAGTAAGTTTTCTCAATGGTTGTGGATGAATACCAAAGACCTTATAGGCAATTCTCGCCCCTTGAACAACTTGAAAACCACTTGCACACATGGAAGACAATGATCAGAAAACCTGATCAGGTATTTCCATGCCACAGTATCCTGGTTTCTGAGTAGCGTGTTAAGGTTTCTCAAAATGGAATAAGAGCTTAACTGAATTTCTAAAATTAAAATGTGATATTTACATGCACAGAAACTGGAATAATCCAAACATCTGCGCACCAACTGTGGATACAATGTTGTCTTTTTAATGTTAAGGCTACGCGGGAGTGATCTGGGTTTTTAAGAGGGTGTGGATATAAAGGAAGCGGGAAACAAGATTTTATGTTCAGGATGTACAGTATTTGAGCCTTAGTACAAAACACTTAGTATTTATTTTGGGTTCAGGCTGAAATATATAAAAGACCTCTGACTGTGTATATTGTGTGCATACTTCATGATCAGACAGTGGTACAGTATGACGGTAGGTCATTGTCTTACCTTCTGCACAGTATGTTGTATCATTACCATCAATGCCCTGCTTCTTAGTGACGTGACCCAGATCCTTCATAATGACAGCGAGTCGTGTGCTCTGTCTCTGTCTCTCTCCATTTCCATCTCTTCCATCTTTCTCCCCCTTTGCACACTTGCTTCATTTGGGGGTGGGGTGGGGTGGGGGGTGTGGGGTATAATCTTCAGCGGAGCCTCGGCTAGACTGTGGCTTTCTTTGAAAATGTATTTGTCCTGTTGAAAACTACATTTTTGTATACTATAGGTGGACTAGGGATAGGAATTGATAAGATTTTTGATGATTCCCTTAATGATTGCCTTAATGAATCAATTTTCTGTTGATAAAAAGTATAGGCTTACGCAGGTTTTTGCCCCACTGTCACACCTGACACCCCAGTGCTCTTACTACCATCCTGTGTCCTTAAAAACAGCTTGCTTGATCTGTCGGCCTGAGAATAGGTAGATCTATACAGAACAGGATGAGGTATAAACAAATAATACTTATTGAATAGAATATTTTCCATAGAATATTAAGATAAGTGAATAAATTAAATTGTAGGAAACATAGAATGTAGAAAATAAGTAAACACTGAGCTTTGGGTCTGCCGCCTGGTAATTAGTCTAGTCCTCACAATATAGAATTAGCTTTAGCTGTATAGTGTAAACATAAGGCTAAAGGCTCTGACTGGAGGCCCATTCACACTTCCTCCCCCGGATTTCCTTTTATAAAGTTTCATATATAAATTATATTTATTTATACTATGGCTTGTCTGAATACTTGATGGTTATTATTTACTGAGAGATTTGTGTTCATATTACCCAGTATACCGAGGTAATCAGCATTTTAAATGAAATATCTAATAAATGGTCAATATCAATCCATCGCTTTCCATATTGCAACTAATCATCATGAGTTAAAACTAAAACTTGACTGAGAAACTAGATAATCATTGTGTCTCTGTACAATGATGTGTGTCATATATTGTCTGGACAGGTCCCCTCAGAGGTTGCTGCTGGAAAGTTTCATGTTACATTCACGTGCGATTTGGTTATGTTTTCCGAGCTGCAGTGTACAGCTGTTTATCAAACGTAATAAATAGTTGTATTTCACTCTCACTTTTGTCAGGCACAAATTCACAGGACAGCCCCGGACGCGGCAGGTAAGAAAAAGGCGAGACAGAGACAGAGTAAAGAGAGATGCAGTGCAAGCTACTGTTACTGTTGTTGTAATGTTACTGTTAACGTTACTGTAATTTGCTGACATTAAACTTGGAGAGGAGATAAGTTTACCTGATTGCTTTTCCTGCAATTCACTCTCAGGTTGTTTTTTTTTCTTTCTCTTTCTGACCAGATGGATAGTTCCGCTCTGTCCTCTTATTGAAGTTGTAATAATTGATACACACATTGATGCAAGGGGGAGGCGGGGCCCTTGCATAATTTGCAGTGTCCTTCGCATCTTGCTTACTGAGCGTATAGGGCTGCTCGGCTTTGAAAAACATGCCAGCATAGAGGAAAAGGAATCGATAAGCATGAAGACATATGATTTCCAATGGTTCAGACAATTTGGAACCGGTTCGCAACTAGAACTGAATTCCCACCCGTAAAGTGGACTGCACTACCTTAAAAATTGTAAACTCACAAGTGAGTCTGTCCGCTGCCGAGCCAAAGGTAACTTCTGTCCGTCCCACTGTGCACTCGATGGTTTGTGGGAGATGAACTTGCCTAGAGCAAGATGTGCTGGAGCCCTGAGAGAGCTCTGAGGCTTCATATGATCAAGTGTAGCACAGCTAATGCATATTTCATAAGACTGGGAGGACTGGCTTATTGGTTACAACACAGGAGGCATAGGGGAGAGAGCGAGGGAGGGAGGGAGGGACAAGAGAGAAAGAAAGAGTTGCTTTGACTGTGATCTTACCTTGATTTTACATTTAAGTACACAAAGAATAATCTTTATACAATAATTTATTATCTTACTATTTAACTAGCTGGCTGGCTACGTGTTAAAGTCAAAATATAAAGAAATATTTTTTAACATTCTTGGGGGGTAGGCAGAGCGGTGTTGCGGTGTAGCAAGAGGGTTATGGGTTTGAACCTGCTGGTCTCGGGCGTCTCTGTTTGGAGTTTGCATATTCTCCTTGTGCATGCACGGGTTTCCTCTGGGTGCTCCGGCTCCCTTCAACAATCCAAAGACATTCAGGTTGATTACACGCTAAATTGCCTGTAGGTGTGAATGTGATGGATGAAAGGACATTGTTTAAGCCTACCATCACTGATTTTTTTTTTTTTTTTTTTTTTTTTTTTGTGGCCACTTAAGAGCAACAGAAACAAGTAGTTTTAAGTTGACATAGTAAACCTGTTAGCAAACTCTCACCTCATTTACACATCCAGCTGATACAGAGAATTGTAATTCATATTTCACCACAAAACATTAAATTCAGTGAGTAATAGAAACCTCACCAATCTGATGCACATTTCAGAGCTTGGATCTCCCCAGTAGTTGTTATTAAGTAGACAGAGATGAAGCGGAGGAGACACAGTACAAGGAAAGAATAGGGCACGGAGACAAGACAGAGGGAGCCACCAAAAGAAAGAAAGACAAAGGACAGTCAGGCATCTCAAAGAGAGAAGAAGAAGAATTTCTTAAGTTGGAGGAGAGCGACAAAATATATCTGAGGTAAGAAAAGGACAAAGTAAGAGCTGTAGTTAAGCTCACATCGAAGGTGTATAGTGTAAAGTGTATACAGTAAAGCCCCCTTTATGAAGCATTTAAAGGGAGTGGTCAAGAGTAGTTGTAAAAGCCGCAAGACAGAGCCAAGCTTTAGTCAGATATCTGCTGTCTTCCACATCAGTTGGTAAAGATAAGTATATAAAATAAACAAAACAAGGCTTGTGGCCTGAGGGCTCTGCTGAGAGCATCTGCTAAAGTAACACACAGCTCAGGATGTTGCAGGGAGCATATGTACATGTCTGTGTGTGTAGTGCATCTCTTAGTGCTGCTGGGAAAGGACGGCCTTCTGCTCTGTTGCATGAAACCTTATTATAAATTATCAATGATGATGTCACTGACAGTGAAATCAAGGCCTGTGTACAGTCTCATAGTCTTAGTTTATTTGACGTGCTCAGGTCTCTGATGCCAACTTCATAGAAGTTTCAAACAACCAATCTGCAGTGCATCCCTCTGCAGTTGTCAATTCATGTTTTCAGTTTTTGCATCTGCACCCTATTCACTGTGAAATATCGAACATTCATCATAATGCTCCACTCCCCATCCTTTCATCAGTCTTTGCTGGGCTCCAGCGGGGTGACCTCAGTGAAGGCCACGTGTCCTCGAGTGTCCGCCCCGCTGAGGACACAACGCTGATCTCCTAGTGGCTCCAGTGCTGCTGATCTGTACCCGAACCTGAAACAAAAGTAAAACCTCCTTTCAGAATGTTTTTCCACACAACCGAACTGTGAAAGTCATTCTGTGTTATAATGGAGTAGTGTTGGATAGTGTGCTGCTGTGGTATCTGTAGTAAGTAAGTGTTGTGTTACCTGGACGATGATCTGGCAGAAAGGCAGCCGGAGGCAGTTTAAGGTGTGAGAACGACGTGGTGAACAGGAAACAGTGGTAAAATGAGAATGAAGATGAGAACACCGGAGGCGCTTTTCAATATATGCAACCATCAAAATGTGATCTGGAACAGCCCATAACTGCAGTAAAGAGCAGCCACGGTTTAGTGCAGCGACTTTGAAAGTGGTGCAGCTTCCTATCTTAAAAAATAAATAAATAAAAATAAAAGCACCTGGTTGTTGCTATTAACTTAGTTGGCCTGCAGACCAAAAGTACTGATACATTTCCTTTTTTTCCTTTTACATAACTAATCTGGTGCTTCTGCAGGCAGCAGAGTTGCAGAAATTTCCAATAGATACAGTTATGTCTCTATAGTCCTGCAACAGACAATAATGCTAATTCTAAGTATTTTCTAGAGCTGAAATGATTTATCTGTCAAACAAGAGAAAATTAAGTGGCAATGACTGTTTCATTGTTTGTCAATTTTTTAATAATGCCTGAAATTCTCAGTTGTGAACCTGTGCTGATTTTCTTACTTCTTCTATGATAATAAACTTAATATTGTGGGGCTTTAGATTTCTGGTTGGTGCAAACAAGCAATTTTGAATTCATCAGCGTCACTTCTAGGAGATTTGGATGAGCATCCAGCATACAGTCAGCTGCACGTGGCGATCACACAGCTGGACAGGAATCATTTGTTCTGTACACCTGTGGTGCTTTTTTTGATTTCCCTTAAATTTTGGTCTTTTCCTCTTTATAAGAAGAACACCCTGACATCTTTTAGTCTGGGAATGCATCATCTGTGGCTTGCTTTTCAGATACACTTACTCATGGCAAAATGCACCGTTGATGATGATGATGATGATGATGATGCTTTCAAAAAGTTCAAACTGCACAAAGATGCACCTCTCCCGTTTCTGGTTGAAGTAATTGATGTTAGAAAATGTGTTCGGTTGATTCCTTTTCTGCTCCTGTCTCTGTGGAAAAGGTGATGCATGGCTGCCTTTTTGAACATTTGAGTCAGGTTGCCTAGTTGGAATGAGAAGAGAAGTGGCACTACACAGAAAGCCATTTGTGGATGGACAATCTATTGTACGGCAAAAATGTAGAAATCTTTTCCTTTGCGCAGAGACATTCTTCAACCTCGACATTTACTGAAACTGAGCCACGCCACAGACCCCCTGGACTGCACAACCCTAGCTGAAGCTGAATCAAAAATGTTTCAATAGAGCTGACTGGTGTGGTGGAGGATAAAAAGTCTCCAGAGCAGCTCTGCACCTAATGGTATAAACTTTCAGTAAACTCAAATGTGGGTTGCAGGGCTAACTAATGACTATTTTTCTATTAATTAATCTATCTACTATTTTATTGATTAGTCCATTAAACAATTAATCAGAAGAGCTAAATGACACACATGACACCGTAAATCAAAATAGAAAAATCCCAGATTCCAGCCTAAACATTCGCTCAAACACTTGTAACACAGTGTAAATTGTAAGTCAACAGCAGACGACTTCATGGCTTTATGAGATTATTTATCAGCTACAAGGAAAAAAGATATTAAAAAGCTCTCCCTACTAATGAAGAGACAACACTTACAAATGAAGTAATCCTTCACAGTTTTGTGACTGATCACACTGTGCGCCACAAAAAATACTAATCACAAAATAACACTGGTTAAATAAGATTTGTAGTGAAGGGATTTGAACTGTGATTTGCTCATCCTCCAAAATCAGCGACTAACCAGCTGTAGGGATCGTTATCATTAGGACTTTCTCTTTATCTTATCCATACCCTTACTGATCCAGCTCATACTAAAGAATTGTTTGTTTGTTTTTTTTTGTTTTTTTTTTTCTATGATCATTTTGGAAAGAATAAACAGAACAGGATTAGAATTGATTGTGCATGGTTTGCCTCAGCCAGTTGCTGAGTTTACAACAATCTGTCACATTTTAAGATTTGTGGTGAACTAAGATAATCAGTTACACTTAGTGAGTGAGTGCAGCCCCGCCTCGCCCAGAGAGCAGAGGACAGATAAGCAGTCTGACCATAAATGATAAATAGAAAATAAATATATGGTGGTTAATAGTGACTGGCTGCCACAAATAAATCAATAAATCCACCTATGTATTGGAAACGATGCGTCATCTTAAAATATTGACGTCGATGCATTTTCAGAGTTGACTAATCGCAGTCCCTAGAGGATTGTTATTTCTAATATAAAAACTCTACTTTTATATTTTTTGGATAAAATCATTAATTTGGCATGTTTTGCTTTGATTTGTCCTTTCAGATTAAAAGCCCTCAGTTCAGTCACAGATCATCTCTCCTTCCAGCATATGTTTGGCCTAGACTAGATGAATTATGTACCCTCACAAATTACCAGTCTGGCCAGCCGTCTGGCATCCAATTAAAATTTTAACATACAGATGTTGTAGACATTCGGGGAGCTTTAGCTGGCACTTCATCTGAATGTACCTTTTGATATGGGTGCGTAAGAGTGTGTGTTGAGTCTGAAAGTGAGGCATCCATTACATTTATGTGACAAGACTAGACATTATTAAACAAGTACAGTGTCTCAAAGAGTTCCTTTTAAGCCTGCAAGCGCTCCTGTAGCCACACAGTGATGTTTAAGCTTGGTTTATATACTGCAATTTAATGCCTTGATTAAAGTGACAGCACTTTGTGACAGATTGGTTTCTCACACCATGACTGAATCTTAAACGTGTGTTATCGCTTTTCTTTAATCTTACATCCATGTTCTTGTGTATTCTTTGTAGTGTTTCTGTGCTAAAATGACATATAATTCCACTTAGCTCAAGCATTCATTTACTGTACTTTATTATTCTGGTCTGCGAGAATCATATCTGTAACTGTGTACGTGAACAACTCACTAGCAAAGGCAGAAGCCATAGCACTACGACTAAGCCCTGCAGTCTTATTAAAATGTAAATTCCCGAGCTGCATCTTAACGGATGAACTTGTGTAACAGAAATAAAAGTTTAACTCCCAGCAGAACATCCTTATTCTTAAATAGAAAGTTGTCACTCACATATCCATTTAACAATGACAACGCTGGCAAATTTACCACTGCTCTTTATTTCGATTTCATAACTGTCAGTTATGTTTTTTTTTTTGTTTTTCTCCTGAAATGATAGCTTGTGCTTACAGATTTTTGTCAGCCATATCAAACGTACATATCAGCCTATTTGTTTTAAAACAAGAATGTTGTTAAAGGGTCTTAAATATGCATATAAGCTACATAGAGTACATGATCTTGTGCTAAAGACTACATGTCCCATGCAGATGTCAACATCTGTCCCAGCTGATGATCCATTACAGAATAGAGCTAGTTAGCCTTAGTATTATTGACCAGTATTATAAATGAAAATGTAATTAAAATGTTATTTATTCTAATATAACCCTTGGATGGTTTGGATGATTATGATATAAAAACATACTTAAACAGTGTCATGATTTTCATATTTGTACCATATTTCATTTTTACAAGAGAAAAAGATTTGATGATGGGGATTAACTGATGGGTCTGACAGATGTGATGCTGTAGTGAAACCAAATAAAGAGCAGGGCAGAGTCACTATCGTCAATGTAAACTCGCTCCAGTATTTTTCTAACATAACCTGTGACTTCACAAAATGAGTTAGCTCGTTAATGATGTGCTCCTTGCTCCTTTGGAAATAATTACTTTACTGTACTGTTACAGTAGATAATGGGCTAACATTATGTCAGAGCCTAGTGAATGGGGAGCTGTATAAATGCAGGTGAAACGTGCTGCCTACTGTCCCTTACGCCCTCTGTTGCGCCCTAATAGTATGTCCCTGGATTGACTGATGCTTCCTTAACATTTTTTTTCCTGTTGACAAATGTAACACAGTGCGAGGAGAGTGTTTTTGGAATTGAACAATCACTGTGCCTGCTGTCACAGATAATGGCAACAAACCTGAAACAGTATTAAGAGTTTCTGCTGACAGCGCATTTCAAAAAATATAAATCCAAAATTGCACAAAAAAGTGTCAGTACCCAGATGAAACGGGGGAAAAGAAGTTCCCGAAATGCTCGCTGCATCTCACACCTAAAGATGCATCTGTCAAAGCATTTCTCTGTGTTTATTGTGTATATTGCACAATACTATAGCGACAGACGGACAAAATGCTGCATTTGTATGTATGTGCAGTGCGTGTGTATCAATTTGCAAATGTTTCTTAGGGTCATCGGTCCTCATTTGAATAACAAGTTTAAGGAGCTCATTTGGCTCGTGGCCTGTCAAGTACTGAGACAGCGGATGATCAAGACAACAAAGGAAAACAAGAAAGCGACATTAACCGTAAAATATGTTCACCCTCGCTTTCAGAAGTGAAAACAAAATGACAGTTTGTTAAGTTTCATGTTTTTCTCTGTCAGTCTTTTTTTTCTTTTTCCTTTTTACACGAGCTCACTCTCTTGAGGTCAGTTGATCTCATATTTTAATATTCTATTAAAAGCTCTAGTTTTGGTGAGTCAACATCTCAAATTCTGAAGCAGCTGAAGTAATGCTTGAAACATATTCTCTTTTATTTTGTACCGACAACCCAGCACTTATCTTAAAACTTGCCAAAATATTGCACCAACTCCCAGTGAGCAGTTTGTTGCACTTATATGAAAACTGGAATTTCTTTAATCCTGTGTAAGAGAAGTATACTGTATGTACTTTCTGTGCTGGAAACCCATCAGAAAGATCAAGGTTAAACGTTTGACAAATGCCGACGCCTCACCGGAGTGTCTGCTGATTTACTCCAAAAGTCCAGTGATATTCAAATAACAATGTTATCAAACAGATTAAAAAAAGCAAATCCTCAAGTTTGAAAAACTGGAGCCAGAAAACGTCTTGTAGTATTTGCTGGATAAATAAGTAAAAATGATTAGATTTTATGTCCATGAACTAAACAATGTATTCAGAGATGGTGTCAACACTACTGACACACTGTATTCAAGCTCAGCACTGAAGTGACTCTTGAATTAGCCGATTGGCTTCGGTTGCGTGGCACGCTACCGGTTATGTATTTGTTTTGGCGACAGAAAAGGTTTTATATTTTCATAAAATATCAAAAATGCCACCTGACAAACACCCAAATGTCCATATTGACATCCAGGTATAGTGAGTGTCCAACAAGCTCACCTACAGCTACACCCCCCCCCCCCCCCCCTTTCAGAATTTCTCCCTTGCAGTATTATAATTAATCCACAACTCGCTGAACAATGAGTTAGCATGGTTGTTAACCTCTGTGACTAAAGCTGCACTTTCTGTAGCTTCACATAGAGATTAGTGAGCCCACTAATCTCTATGTGGTTGGAGACACACTGGAATGTGCTACACAAATCCTTACAAATTACAAAGATTGGCCACACTGGGACATACCTCCGGTCTAATTTTGCTAAGGAGTCGATGTACAGTATTTTGTCCTAGATTGGTTTAGAGACGGTGTTTTAGTGACCCGTGAGGAAGAACATTTTTACCTGTCCTTACCTTTCGCTCACATTATTGTAACGGCCATCATTATTTTTTGCCTCTAATCTCTCTTTGACTTTCTGTTACCCATCCCATCTATGGTTGCCTATCATTTGCGATTTCCTAGTGATGATGATGGTCATCCCTTCCTCAGGACATCTGGAGCGTCCAGTCTTTGGTCTACTTGTTTAGAATCAGCCTTGAAAAACAGGCAGTTATATTGGACTTCACATATTTTCATAGCACTTCTATGTGGGGTCCTTGGCAGGCGCAGTGTGATCAGGGACTGTTATGAAATTTATTGCTGTTGTTAAAAAGGGAGTTACAGGGATCCTTGAATAAACTGGTTACATAAAGGGTCTGTTTCCCTCTGTCACTGTGGCCATCTTTGCCTTTTCTTTCCTCTCCTTGGTCTTTCTTTGACTTGCAGTCTTCAAAGTCTTTAGATTCTTTCGACTCATACCTTTGTTGCTTTGTTGTCTCTCCCGAGGTGGCATTTACATATTAAGTTGAAAGTGAACACCCCGCACCATCATGTACACAATCCCTGTGAGACGTTGCAGAGAGAGAAAGAAAAATAAAAGGTGCAGAGGAAGAGGCAGGAACATAAGTGAGCAGCTGAAAGACAGAGATGCATTATCTTTTGTTTTGGTCTGCTGACCTTTTTCACGATGGAAAAATTAAAATGAAATAAAATCCCAAGACACAACCATACATAGCTGTGTTCAGAAAAGTCAGATGAGTGAAATGTAAACAAATAAAGAGGCCGAATTGCAGATGGATTTATCCCCTCGTGATCTCTGTTTTCGTAGCCTGCATGAGAGAAAAACACTGATGTGTGCTTTATCTACATTGATATCTGATAAATCCCGTGCAGCTGGCAAAACAGGCTCTTGATTTATGTCTTCTGTTTTCCTGCTGTTGATTTTTTAGCAGTGCCACACCTCACTCTCACACGGCTCAACACAGAGGGCGACCCGCTTGCCCCTAAGATCTGTAGTTGAAGCAGAAAATGGGGCAAGACTCCTCTGTCTGTCTGACTGATTATCTGTCTCACCGCCTGACTGCGTGTTTGAAAATTTTAGACCTGATGCATTACGTCCCCGCCTGTTTAGTCACTGAGGAGCAGCACGGCTGGGAAATAAATCCTGACCTGCACAAGCGTTATGGTGTGACTTGCGTGTGGTGTCTGAGTCCTTCGGTCAGCAGAAATCCATCTCATTAACTAGCAAGTTGCGTACACACATTCTCACACACACGCGCGCACACACGCGCGCGCACACACACACACACACACACACGCGCCCCTCAAGGCTCAGTCTTGGCAGTCTCGACTTTGCTGCCCACAGACAAACGACAGACACAGCAAGAGGCAGCCAACTATCTGGACAGGCAGCAGCCATCAGCTCAGTCACCCGACATATGTTTCAGTTTGCCGCATTTTGCCTCTACCTACCTCAAGAAACATCACAGAACCTTAACCTAACCAGTCAAGCAGATGTCAGTTTGCCCTAGAACGAGTTATGCTGTTATTGAGCAGTTGGGCAAGAAGTTGCAGTACAGTGTTGGAATTCTGGTGCAGATAATGAATTAACACCTTTAGAGCTGTAACAATTAGCTGATTAATCATTTAGACAACAGAAAACTAATCGTCAACTAATTAATTATTATTTAGTAATAACTAATTCATTGGTTAGTTATTTTATTCATGCCAAACATTCACTGGTTCCGGCTTCTGAAATGTGAGGGCTTGATGCTTTTCTTTTGATCTAGGTCTATTTAGCATTTTCACAGTGTACAAAAAATGGAGAAACGTAAATATTACAGGGGTCCATTCTCTGCTTTTTTTTTCTACAAATGTCAAGAATGGCTGCCAAATTATATAGAATTTCAGAGCAGACCCTTGGAGAGAGTATCTTCTCTTCTCTAGCTTGAGATATTGCGTAACCTTTGATCCAGTGAGAATAGATAGGGGGGAGACGGTCTCTCCATCTGAACAGTATGAGTCACCTGGCCAACAAAGGGCAGAAGGCAGCCTGTGGTGCAACACCAAATAAAGCAATAAGAGAGGATGGATCTAATGGCTCCTTTAGTATTTTAGAGAAAGTACTAAAAATTGACTGCCAGAGCCGGTGTAGCTTTGGACATGTCCACAACATGTGTAATAGGCCTGCTTGACGCTCTTCTTTTTCATATATTATTGTAAACTGAATGTCTTTGTTTTGGACTATTGGTCATATAAAACAAGACATTTGAATATATGTCCCCAGGTTGTGGTAAATTATAACGTTTCACCACATTATTTAATCGAGAAGACATCTGTAGATTAACCAACAATAACAGTAATTGTTAATAGCAGGCCTAGATGCCCTTTTTGATTCCTTCCTTTGAAAAAGAGAGAAATACAAACTTGTTTTTCTACAAATGCAGTATTTTAGATTTAACAGCAGTTGCCCAGCATCCTGAAATAATAAATGCTGTCTTAACACATACCAGTCATACCAGAAGCTCAAGATTCAAGATAGATCTAAAACGATAAGTCAATTCATTGATTCGTCATTCAGCACATTCATTCATTAGAATCTCAAAATTTATTGCTCCGTCTCTCTCTCTGTCTCTTCCTCTCTGACTCTGTTGGCCTCTTGTCAGGAAGTCTGATGTCATTCTGGGTTTTTATTGTCTACTTAAACCTCATCACCTTCTCGCACTGATTGGAAAAACCATAAAGCTACAGTAAGCATAGCCTGTAGGAGAGCTCTAAGTGCCCCCTCTTCCTCTCCTCTGCTCATATGTTCACTGCGTTGTGTATTCCCACTTGCGGTACCGTTCCATCATAAATGCTTTTTAAACCACTTGGCTGGAAAATTGCCTTGGCATGTCAGTTTGGCCGAACAGCCCCAGTCAAGGCTCCTTGTTTGTTTGCGTCTATAGTCACTTTTGTTGTTGATTTTGTTTCTGTCAAAAATTCTCAAATGTGTTCCTCTTTTTCTACTAAGGTGGCGAACTTCTAAATTTATTTCACTGCTATTCGACCATGCATATCAGATAAGAATAAGGTCACTGGATACTCTGGAAATGTCAGACAAAGACTGATGATGTTTGGTTTGACTTTATACAACAAATAATGCAACAAGTCACTGGACTGAGTGGAATGCACTGTTATAATTAATAGCACTTCACCTGCACTGCTTTAAGTAAGAAGCCAAAACATTAACACTATTAAACAGCATAGAGCCATCCTTTGATACATTAGTGTAATTAAATAGCATTTAACATTGATTAGGATTCCCCCTAACTTATTTTTGTCTATATCTGTGTCTTTTGTTTTGCTTCAGGTGCCTGAGACTTTCCTGCAGCCAGACAACAAACTGCAATTCTGACTGATGCGATGCCATAAGAAGAGGACATCTCGACTGAAATGTCAGTGGAGCCTCTACTCAACAAACTGATGAATGTTTCTCAGCAGCAGCCAGTCGTGTGCCATCACTGGGATCGTTTGTTGCTTGGAAGTTTTGAGCATTAGTTCCCGGACTGACTGGACTATCTTTTAACCCTGAGATACCATATGGCTGAAGCAGCAACATGACACAGGGGTAGTGTCTGACACAAAATATGATCACGTCAATATCAGCTAAATCCTATCTGCCTCGGGGCCTTATGTCTTAGATTACACTGAACTTATCATTAGTACACATTTGCCATATTTATAGTAAAGGAATAGTACTTGTGGAATGAAGGAGCTCCTGGCATCAAGACTGATGAAGACGTTTTAGTACTTGTCATGCAGGGAACCTGGGTACACACAAAACGACCTGGCAACACAGACTTTAGGTGGACCTGACGGTGTAGCCTTCCTGTCTTCATTTATGAGCCCATGAGCCCTGCAGAAGTCAGATAGTCAGGAATCAGCCAACCACATGTTCTTATCAGAGATCTAACAGCAACTGATATTTCCCATATGGCCATTGATATGAGCGCATGCCTGTAAACGTGCCACGCCTGCATTGTCGTGGCTGGCCGTCGCAGGACGGTCACTTTCCTCGGCCATGACACGGCTGATGTTGGGCCGGACTCTGGAGCGCATATGTAAAGGCGTCCTGCTGCTCTGCCTGCTCCACTTCCTCATCATGATGATCCTGTACTTTGACGTCTACTCGCAGCGCTTCGACCTCTTCAGCCGCTTCAACAATGGACGCAACGGATCCAGGAATAATGTCAGTGGAGCAGCAGGGAGCGGACATCATTATTACTATTACAACCTTTCCAGGCCAAATGCAACATTAGCCAGCTACCTGGCTACGGGCGAGCAACTGGTGCAGAGTGTGCAGCCAGAGACCAATCAGACACCTTCCCCCAAGCCGCTGCCACCATGCCCTGAGAACCCAACCGGCCTCGGTGAGTAATAATAATCTTTGAGTTCTCCTCCACGTCCTCCACCATTTACAAGAAGCTATTAAGAATGAGCTGTGTATTGAATTAATTTGATTAATCATTATTTTTTTTGTTTTTTGTATGATGTGTTATTACAACACAGCTTGGTTATTTGTTATTAAAATAGTAACGTAGGTGATAGCAGGCCTCATTAGCTGTCTCGAGTCACAGCATTCCCGTAAGCTGTGAGTTGAATAGTTACACTATTTGACCACCAGCTGCAGTTAACTGGGATGAGATGTCTCCCAGTTTCAGGCTACCTGGCTGTGGCTATCTCATTGTGAATATAACAGTCGTGTCCATGAGAGTGACGGATTGATAAAAGCTCTGACTGTGCTGTAACTGATCATTAGATCGGACATCTGTGCTGTACTTGAAGCATGTAGCACTGACAGTCCACTGCTATATGGGGTAATATTTTAATATTCATATGACAGGCTTGCAGATGGTTCAGGTGTTGTCTTATTCTGGCTTAACTGTCTTGTACATGAAGTCATAAAAAATATGATGTTTCAGTCGTTTTTAGTTTTTTATTACATTGTGAATTGTTTCAAACCTTGTAAAAAAATATATAGTAAAAAATATATATGGGCCTTATTGCCCAGACCTATATTGGCTGTGATAAAAATCCAAATGGAAACAAAAAGGATTTTCTGTTGTGTTTCATGCTTTGAGCACAACATGTTTGGGTGAATGTATCATGTTAAACAGTTACCTCGCTTCTGTTCTGTGCTGTAATTTCCCCTTATACGTCATTATATGTGCATGAATGAGCTTGGATGGGATTGTTCCATTTTAATCACTTCCTGTCTTGCTGAATCATCTTATCCAATGTCCTATTTGCTTTATTTGTTTGTTCTGCCAGTTTGTTGTATGTGTTGTTACAGCCAGTACATGCTGTATGGCTGATAATGTAAACCAGGAGAATTTGCACATCATTGATTAGCGTAATGAATAGGGGAGATGAGACCTTGACTGGAGCTCGATGCTAGAGGATACTTTTATATATTCAGTAAATAAATGCATCTCCAGTCTTTTTCCAATTAGTGGGAGAGCAAATGTAGCTATAATTTTGTTTTTCCGGATCAGTCCGCAACGTAAAACGGATTTAATGTCAACGATTTACACGGTGATATTTCAACCTTATAGACTCACAGCCGAGCCATTAGCAAAGATTCATGCAGCCGGACGAGGAAGCACACGTTTACAATAACACGCACAGCAGCACAGGTACACAACGAAGCTTTAGGGAGATTTCTTTTGTGTTTTCATTTCTTAAAAGAGGGAAGTTTTTCTTCCAAAGTTATGAATTTAGTGTTTTACAGTTTGTAGCGAATTGGCGTTGCCTGCATGAGCCTTCAAAATACCTCATACAATCTAATTTAGGTAAAGAAAGAAAAAGGAAAAAAAGAAAGCAATGTTCTGTATTTGTGAACATTTAACTCTAATTATAAATACTTCACACTTTTGCAGCCTGTTTGTGTATTCATAAAAAAAAAAGACTATAAATTCACCACAGGACAGTACAGTGACATTGTACAGATGTAGACACACATGCACACCTACACAACCATATGATCGCAGTAATACACTGGTCACACATATCTCATGGGAAAAAGGTGCATCAATAGGGGGTGCAGTGTACACACGCGAACACACACACACACACCTCATTATCATCAGTATCCATCCACCCAACAAATCAGAGGTTGATTGAGTCACACTAAGCCTCGGGTTTACTAAATCCATAATTACACAGTGGACACACACTCGCTCGCTCTGCTCTCTGTCATGAATACTCGCTGATAATAGAGCTCAGAAAGGAGGAACTAACTACTATCATTATTTCACATTAGCTGAAGTAGGCCTGACCTGCGTCCTGTTTATTTCAGCATCTTTATACCAGTCAGATACCAATGAGGCCAGAAAAAAAAAAAAAAAGAAAAAAAAACCTTTTGGCTTCTTGTTCCTTCACTTGGATGTTTTTAGCTTCGCTTTGCAGAGTGATGTATATGCAGAGTTTGACACTGGAAGGCAGTTTTCACTTTCCTCCGCTTTCATCTTTGTGCTCACCTTAAATCTGAGGGTCTCAATGAGTAGGATTTGTAACATCACAGCCATTCCCAGAATCCTGGTCCAGTTTAGACCTGGTGCAGCTTACACAAGTGTGATGAGAAAACTTGAAAGCTCCAGTGAGCTCCAGTGAGCTTTTAGAAATATTGTAACTAGTCATTTTCACCTTTTTTACATTGAAGAAGAAGCATTTTTATTTGTTTTAAAATATGTCTGGAGAAAATCAAAGAAACCTTTAAACCTTTCCAGATATGTAAAGTTACTTTGGAGTGAGGAATGTTTTATACTTCCAACCAGGTCTTGCAGTGGCAGTAGAGTGTCTTTGTCAAGGAAAGTCAAGCAGCGCACCATGAAACACTATATACAAATAACTATGCATTTGGCAAATATTTGTTTTACAACTAAAAGACCATTGATGCAGTTATTCACACAAGTGAGACCAGGCACCAAGCAGGCATGCAGCTGGCCAGCATTGTTGTTGATATTTGGTTGAATGTAGTTCAATGTCAGGACAACGTTGAAAGCTGACACTGATATTTTGCTGGTTTTAAATTGTGTTGTTAAGTCACCAAAATCCAACGGGCATCCAAACATCTCGACGCAGAATACCAGCATTCTAGCTGTGTGATATGGTGACCAGAAGCAGCGTCTGGTAAATGTCTGCATAAACGTAACGATGCCACTTAGCCAACACTGGGGTTTGACGTCAACCCAGCTAAAATGTAATGTCTTGACGTTACACTGACGTCCGGTTTCAGTGGGGATTCACACAAAGAATACAGTTACAGTTACATGTATTTACTCAGCACTCTGTAAACAGTTAGTTCTGTAGTTACATTATTCTCAGCATCAAAGAGTTAAAAAGAAATTCTACCATGGCTGATGTAGAGGCTCCTTACCTTTTGCACAAACTGCCCCTCAGAATGGACTACTCCTCTGAACAAGTAGCTTTTTTTGCACTTTGTCCGTCAATAATTGTGATCGATAGTCAAGGAAAGGAAATCTGGCAGATACACAGTATGGGAGGTGAAGATGAACATTTTTTCCTCAGATTCTTTGGGGCTTAATTAGTAAAAGCAAATAAATGTACATCATGTCAAGTTTTTGTAATTGCTTTTTTTGTGATTACCAATTTATTTTCCAGGTCAGTAATTTCTTCATAATTTCTTCATAATTCACAAGATGTTTGCTGGAATAGAACTACATAATTTGGGTTTAATTATAGGGAAAATAGACAGTATTCAATTGATAAATTTCCAGTTAATTAATCCTACCTAATTGCTAGTGTACTACATGGAGAGTCAGGATTGTTGAAAAGACAAAAAGGTGACATGTCTACAAGTCATATTTGTTTAAAGTTAGAAACATGAGTGTAATTAATTAATCAGATTACATAATTCATTTCAGGAAACATTTTAGGAAATTACAGAAAACAGTAGCGCATTTCCACCATCCTCTCATTCTTCATCATCCTCTTCATCTTCATTTTTTCCCCCCTTTATTTGGGCTGAGTCTTTTCAGACAGCTTGGCCTAGGTCGACAGCTGTTGATATTAAAATACGTTTGCTTCATTTGTTATTCTAATATATTCACGTATATTAATGCTGCATGGTTGTTAATATAACAGATTTATATTTCTTTTGTCAAATAACACTCAGCAGCACTTTGCTGATGAAATGAAAACATGTTTCTTATTTTCTCCCACCTGCTCCATCTGTAAATGAGCTTTGTAAACTTAATCCCTTGCGAGCAGGCACTGCGGCATTGTCAACATTTTTCTCTCTCTCTTTTTTTTTTTTTTTTTTTTTAACTGATTGCTTTTCTCATTTGATAATGAGGTTTGTAACGTGCTTTGAAATTGGGAGTGGGAGATAAAGCTGTCAGGTTGATTTGTCTGAAGCTGAGGTTCGCTGATTCCATTATTTGGCCTGGAATTGGCTGTCAGTGACTCTGGATTTGGCATTCATACCAGGCACAGGTGTACTCTTGTAGCTTATCTCTGCCTTTTCTCTGTGATGGAGTGGCTGCCTGGGGCCTGTAATGAGCAGGAAGACAGAGGAAGACTGAACGAGTCTGTTTTTCAGGCACAGGTGCGGAGAAGGAGAGAGAGGGAGATCTAAGGGACGCTGGTATGATGGTTGGTATGAAGTGAGACAGACAGAGAGGCGGGATGGAGTGAAGGAAGGAACAGCAGGTGGAGAGGTGAGGGGGTGTTGAGGGAAAAAGAGAGAGAGACCTTGAACAGAGGTATACACACACACACACACACACACACACACACACACACACACACACACACACACACGGAAAGAGAGAGAGAGAGAGAGAGGGAGGTAGACACAAACAAACAAGCCCTTGGCTGTCCCAGAACACCAGCTGACAGGTGCTGCCTGTATGAGTGGCTAGCATCCCCACTTTATATCCTGGCTGCATGTGTGTGTGTGTGTGTGTGTGTGTGTGTGTGTGTGTGTGTGTGTGTGTGTGTGTGTGTTAGTGTGAACTGGTATGTGGGCTATGCAAATCAGCTGTTCATCAAAAAAATGTATCCTAGGTATTGATAACTATTGCCAAAAGAAGTGATCGCTGAAAAGTTTTGTCTTTTCACAGTAAAACTGGCAAAAATCAGGAGTGAAAAAAACCACATTAATTATTTTCTCATCTGCTTTCTATTGGTTCCTGTGTGATCACCTCTATACTGTATAAAGCAGTTGCTAAAGTATAAAGCAAAGCTCTCAATTAAGCGGTCAACCTTTGCTCCAACCCCCATGAGATGTTGCGTTGTTTGACAAAGATTGAATGAATGAGACACAAGCAGCAAAGATGAGATCTCTAGAGTGAGATCTCTTCTTTGCTGAGCGATCTCACACTACATGATAGATGAGCAGCTCCGTGATGTAGCAGGACTTCAGCATTGAGTCGCTGTTTCTTCGCAGTATCTCTTGCATATGGGTTCAGCAACTCACTGTGGACGTTACAGTGAAGGAATTATAGTGTCCGGTTGGTTTACCCCTAGGAGGACTTGCGGGTGGGGGCCGCTCTGTTCGCCCTGTCGCCACCGCGACGAGGACAAGCAACTGGAAAAGTGATTGCTTTTTTGATCAGCTTTTTGAAAGGCGAATGGGTTGGGTCACAGCGGGCTATGAAATTCAGTGCTGCAGGGACAGGGGGGCTGGCAGAGGCTGAGGTAGAGCAGTGGAAAAGGAGGGGAGAGAAAATTACAATGTCAAGACAAAAAAAAAAAAAGTAATTAAAAAAAGGATGAAGAATGTGCGGCTTGAGTTCCATCCTTTGACAATACAACTCCTAAAGAGCAAATTGAACATTTTATGATTAATAGTAAAGACGTGAAGGGAGTAAGACGTCAAGACGGAACATGAAGGAGAGAAGTTAAGGACACGGGGGAAGTGATGTGCACTACTACAGTGTGGCACGCTATACAGGCGACGCAGGGAGGAACAGTGAAATGCTCCTGTAAGCCCGCTTGTTGACGTTGCTGTTGTTATAATCATCGTGTCGTGTCCGTCTTGATAAGGGTGGCAAATGGACTGCTTACATAGCACTCCAGTCTTATCGACCACTCAAAGCGCTTTACAATGTAAGACACGCTCTCCCATCCACACACAGTCATACAGCGCTTACGTCTACGCATAGAGCGCTTCTACCATTCACACACACTCACACAGTGATGGAGCAGCCATCACAGGCGAATTGGAGTTTGGGGTTCAGTATCTTGCCCAAGGACACTTCAAGACGCCGACTGGAGGCACCGGGGATCGAACCGCCGGCCTTCTGATTAATGGGCGACCCGCTCTACCTAATGAGTCCTGTTCTGCATCCAGTATCTGCAGTTTTATACAACAGAAGAAGACAGTTGATTCTTGCTAATTACATTTGATTGGGAAAACCCTGTAGAGAATCCAATTAAAACAAAGCCTGGAAAGTAGCTTTTAACCTCCCACTGAGTTGAGAGTGTGTGTGTGTGTGTGTGTGTGTGTGTGTGTGTGTGTGTGTGTGCGCATGTGCACTCAAGCATCCACATGTCATTTGTGTAGGAGGAAGTGATTAATAGCATGAAAAAATAATAGGGTTCAAGCTTCAGAAGACTACACACACACACACACACACACACACACACACACACACACACACACACACACACACACAATTGTTCATGTGGATGTCTGAGGATCCACTGGCTACAAGCAGAAAATTGCTTATTAAAAACTCACAGATCAAAACCAAACACATAAAAGTTTGTTTCACTGCCCAGTGTAGACTAGAAGCAACACCTGGTCCCACATCAAATAATCCACAGGACACAGTGGAAAAAGTGCTTTCCAAAGAGGTCAGAGATGTTATGCAGAAAAAAAGGGTGGGGGACGCATTAAGTGCAGAACAATGAAAAAATGAAACGTGCTAAATACTGTATGTGTCTAGGGCTCCGCTGACTGTGCTAACACAGGGCAGCGTTCTAAACCTTAGCAGTCCTATTTAAACCCTCTATTAAAAATGTAAGAGAACGGTCATAAAACATGCTGTGCCACAAACTCACCCTTCATTGAGCATTGGGAAGGTGAGGGTATATGAAGGGGAAGAGGGCCTGTGCCTCCCTGGACCCAACCTTGGGCCTCCCTGGACCTAAGGTTTTATTTTCACATTTTGCAAGGAGGGAGGGTGAAGGAGGGAGGTTCAGGCTCTCTGGATGCTTTTTCCCACAGGGGACACGCATGTAAAGTTCATGTCATTTCATTCGAATGACTCTCTGGCTATGAATAAAACAAGATTACACCTCTGTGGTCCAGAAGTGGAAAAGTGGTTGCTGAAAAAAGCAATTGTATTATACATTGGTATGTGTACATTAGAGTAACTGATACATGTTAAGATACAGCATGTGCACCGCTACAACGTTAAAATCAATTACGAGTATTAATTTTGTGGATAGTAAAACATGTTAGGGATTAGTTAATTCATGTAAAGTACGGAAATGAGATTAGAAAAACAACCTCAACTGAAGTAAAAAAGCTCAGGATTCGTGTCTTGTGCCGGCATTTTCTCACCTGTTTGTTAGGCAACGAAAATAACATCACTCCAGTGAGAAAGGAAAACAGCCCATTTTCCTCACAGCTTTCAATCAAGCCAATAAACAAGGTCGTTCCCTTCAGAAACACATTTCCTTACACTCCCACACAACCAGGAAGCCGACACAGCCATGGCCGCAAAGGCAAAGGGTTCTTGACAGCATAATGGCTGCAATAACTTTATTAAAATGGCCCTGCTGCCTTTCTTCAGTGCCATTCACTTCTTTCCTCAGGACTGCTCTGCTGTGTATGTGAGTTTCCATCCATGTGTGGATGCATGATTTTATTTTTTTCTCCAAAAATTATTTACAAATCGTTATCTTCTCCACAGTTTTTCTTGTTTAGAATTTGAATATAAACAGCAGCTATTGTGCAACATTAGCAATGTCTGTGCCTTCACCCGAGCGAAATATGAGCGGGAGCTCATCTGCTCCCAAAGGTGAAACCCTGCGTCACAGGTTGTCTCGGCCTTTGTGATTTTGCACAGTGCTACTGCATCAAATGTCCCAGCAGCTGCTTCGCCCCCCGCTGATCTCTCTGGCAGACGGCAGAATTGGTCCTTTACAAACGCTATGTGGATTCAGGAAATGTGATATGACACTGGAAAGGACACCTTCAGGGCTCGCTCAGGAAGGATCACTTGATGCTTGAATGGGGTCGATTGTTTAACTTGTGTTTCAAGTGTGTGTGTCTGTGGACACAGTGGTACATGGCTGAAGACCGGCAGATGCAGCACAGAACAAAAATGATTCAAAATTGCAGTAAAAAAATAAACAACAAAGCATTAACTTATGTTTACGTACAGTCAGAGTTGTTTGTTTGTTTTTTTTGGTATTTGACCAGAACCCCAACCTCAACCGAGTTTTTATCATTATAACCATGACAACAACACTAACTAACCTGAACGAGGTAATAATAATTTAACCCAAACCATGACGTTCCCTAAACACAGGTAAAACCTACACCTGATCAAACATTTGTCAAATTAAATAGCCAGAATTATTTTTCAAAAGGGATCGTCTGTTTCTTTGTACCTGTGTGCGTGTCCAAGTGGTGTTGTCTGCACTGCGTGTGTGTATGTGTGTCTGTGACACATACACTGTTATACTGTACGCTGTGTGTTATTAGTCCTGACGGGGAAATCGTCTCGGCTCTCCTGGTTCAGAGTGACTATTAAGACGTATGTGTGCTAACAAGCAAGCTCTTCCACTGACAAATGACAAAACACACTGCCCCACACTGCTGTTAACACACACACTGCTCCCTCACTGTGAACACCCACACCCACACACACTCTCACTCTCACTCTCACTCGCTTCTTTCAGTTTCATTTCCTCTCTCAGTTCTCGGATTGTTCATGTCTCTCACACATCTGCAGGAAAATAGGATGATGAGACAGAGAAAAGATTTTGAGGAAACAAACACGAAACAACAATTACTGTAGCCCTTCCGTGTAAAACTATAACACAACGGTGGAAGAAAAACAAATAAATAAAGCAGGTAACAACATTTCACACAACAAATAAACAGAAGACTCGGCAGCAGTGAATACAGGATGAGAATGTATTTCCATAGATAGTATCCTGTTTGGCAACGTGAGGCGAAGGTAACAGTCTGTCACGCTCGAACTGAAAACAAATTCATACCGTATAAAGCTTTATATGCTGTAGGTATACTGTAGCTTTCTCAAAATTGTATTTCAAAATGATTTAAGAAATACATTATTTAAAGGAAATGGTTAAAAACATCCAACCTGCACCGTCACCCTCTGCTGCAGATTGGAAAGTCCTGTGTCAGCCAGGAAAAATTCAGGTCTCGAGTCATCAGCCTTGTTTATTTTGTCATATTTTTTTCCTTCCCCCTCGTTTTTATTGCCCCTTATTGTGTTTTCTGTTTGTGATGCCTTTAATGCATAAATGCTTGAAGCAGAAAAGTTGTGGCTGCAAAATGTGAAAAATGAGGGCTCCTGCTGCACAGCAACACGTCATAAAAGGTTGGTGTAGGTGGTCTGTCAGTGTGGAGGGAACTAGGAAATTCAGTGTGAATACAAAAAAAAAAAAAAAAAAAAATAGAGGTTTTGCATTTTTTTAAAATAAATCCCTGCGGGTGGAACCAAGTTATGCATATAAACACATCGATTAGGGGTGAGCCCAGGAAAAATGAGCACTCCCTGTTTTCTTTTTCTGCTGTAGTTGTCTCAGAATGATACCTGCATTATGCAACCAGATATCTTGTTTTCTAATATATCTTTGTGTTTTTTCCTTATTTTTATTTATTTTTTAAATATTTTATTTTGAGTTTTTCCAATATCCAAAATACACACACAATTTAAAAAAAGGAGAAATAGAAAAAATAAAAGAGAACAGCAAAAACAAAGACCCCAAGCTCCCCCACCCAACCTCCCACCCATCCAGAGAAAAAGGCCAGAATATAAGAAGTACATTGAAATGGTGTTAGTGAAAGCTGAGTTGGCAATACCTACTGCTGCTGCAACAAAATGTCCAGCGAAATATTCAGGATCCAGAGGAAACTAAGAACAGTCACCAAGAGGGACGGACAATAAATGACCAGAGAAACACACAGAGTCCATTAGTCGTAGAAGGTCAGAGTGAGTGTGGGGTACTCAGTGTTTCTCCTGACCCTGTCCCCTAATATGATCAACAAAGGGTCCCCAAATCTTCACAGACAGTTAGAGTATCAGTTAGACATAGAGTAGCTTATCTCTTCCAAGTAGAAACAGGAAATCCTGTCATTGAGCCAATTTTATTATAAGGAGGGGATGAAGGTTTCTATTCCCTCAAAATAAGTTGATTCTCATGTGGTCGTTGAAAGCAGTATACACAACAGCCAAATATAAAATACATACAATACATCTAAAGTCAGGGGCGACTTTCTTCCCAAGTATTACACTGTACCATTGAAATATATCCTCCCAGAGCTTGAGCACATCGGTGTATGACTGGAAGAAGTGAAGTTAAAGTCCCATCCTCCGACTCACGTTGGTCACATTCAGGAGAAATGGATAGGGCAGATCTGATTCTTGACCTTTGAATAGTGTATATGGTTCATTTTAAATTGAAGTTGAAGTCTTGTATTAACAGAACAATCCTTAAGTCTGCTTAAGTCTGCCATTTTCACAAAGCTTAAGAGGTATTTCCTTTGCTCATGCATCCTTGAGATATTCACAGGAGATGTTCTGCTTAAAGATAGTGACCAACCGTGATATTAAGTGTTTGGAGGTGGGAGCCACAGACATGCTTTCATAAAAGGCATGCTGTCTGGGTGAGATGTCAGAGTCAAACACTGTCTTATGAAGCTTCTCGCTTGTAGGCAGCAGAGAAAGTGACTACGAGAGAGACTGAATTTATCTTTTATCTGACTGAAAGAGGCAAGATGATAATCAGCAGCTGCTTTTTGTTTGTTTTAGCTTTTTTTCTCAGAAAATGTTGTTATCATTTCTGTTGTCTTAGCTAGTTTGGTGTTTTATACCTCAGGGCCACCTTGACACACAAAGTGCTTTGCAGATTTGTACATTTCCTCTGCATAAAAAAAAAATGCAGTGATTGTTTGTTTCAGATGGAAAAGTCTGTAACCCTTTGAGCCCACTGAGTATCAGTATGAGTTGTGAAATAGTCAGAGGAACGTAGCTCTTTACTTAAGCCATATTAGGAAACTTTGTCTTGCTCCCTCCACATCTGAGAGTTTTTTCCCCATGTCCAGCTAACAATGGATGGCTTGAAAAGATCAGAGGGATTTGCTGACATCAATATGAGATAATCCTTCAATATGTTAGTGCAGTAAATTTGTCTGAAAGATCATGAAGTGAGACGAATGGGACCAATATTTGGTCATTTGATCACGACCTGCAGTACTCCACAGCACTTCAGGATTTCCGTGTGTTAGATCCTATTGATTATGGTTGATTCAAACACTATATTGATCATCAGTGCATCATGTCTGGCAGGACTGTGCGTGTCCCGATTGCACTGTGAGACAGTAACCCTGAGTGAATTTCATCTGCAAGCTGACATCTTTGAGTAAACTTTGTTTCATTTCGTAGATGTTTTATGCCGTGTTGTGGCATCCTAATCAGTTACACACCAAACCTTGACTCCAAACTTGGTTCATATCAAACCATGAATTTTGCACGCTGCGATACACGTTCACTTTCTTAATTTCTGTAGGTGAATTGTGCATTAAGTGACGCCCCGGGTTTTCCAGTGTCTTCCTGTGTCTTTTTAAGTGTGTTAGCCATCGTATTTTCTGCAGTGTTTCCCAATTCTAAAAAGAGAACAATGTGACTCTGGGGTTGTGTCAAACGTCGCTCTCTGTTTGCTATCTGGTGCACTATATTTACTCCCAGCCGCTTTCTTTGAGTGTCCTAAATATGAACTATTATACGGTAATGCCCCTAAAGATCCCCATGTCCACAAAGGACAGGTCCAACATTGCAGCTTCACTTTTGATGGATGTGTAAATCGCAAATATTGGGGTTCTTCACTTGTTAGTAATAGAACAAAATGATGATGGCTCAAAATAGAAATAAAATCTCAATTTCACACTCACCACAGAGTAAAATATGTGCTATGAGGGGAATAGAGAATGAGCAAACAAGAGAATGATTTTTGGACCAAGTCTCAAATTGGTGTGGTGGCAAAGTTTGGACCAATAATGGGGTGTTTGCCTGAGTACATTGTGGAAATAACCACTGTTTGATTGGTTTTTTTAGTAAGTTTCAATTCATCCAAATGTGAAGCGAGAGGCGGGGCATAATCTGTTTACATTAATCTAATGTCTCTTCATGGCTACACATGCAGCTTTCTCCAGTATTGTAGCAGCTTGCACTATGATTAAAAACCAAATTAGTTGACCTCTGGGTGTTTTGATTAGTCTACAAAGTTGGTGTTGATGTTTAAGATCTTTTTGAGTCGATGTTGAAGGTGGCTGTTGTTGACTTCATTAATTAGGTCACTCCTCAGGGATGAGAATAATCACTTGTGCCAGGCAAAGAGTCTACTGGAAGTGATTTGATGGACACATGTTGGTAATTAACTATGTAGCTGTGAAGGTTTTAGTCATAAATTTTAATCTCAACACGTAAATGTCACTGATATACTGCAGTAATCAAAGTCTTATAGTTAACCATTAACCATGGAGCTCGTTTCCTTTTTTGGGACAATTCTGTTTACAGGCTTTAAGCTGAAATATATTTATCACAAGAACAAAACCATGTAAATATTCTGTTTTCGGTCCTCCTACTGTCCGTCATGTTCTGATGAGGCTTCCCCAAATCCATAGCAACACTCGTCCGTTACTGAGTGGGTGGTGGGAGAGGATTAGTATATTAGGTTGGTTATTAACAGCTGATAATTGTATTTAGACAATTAAAAAAAAAAAAGAGGACATAACTTGTTAGTCACCCAACAGCTGCAGCACTCACACCATGAAATCTCAGCAAGCTGTGTGTGTCGATAACATCATATTCACTGTCTTCCCAGTCAAATAATCAACAAAAGAGGTGTGTTTTATGTTTTTGTTTTGCTGCGCTTAGGAAATTCTTAAAGATAATAATAGATGAAATGAAATAACATATATACATAATTGTTTTTATCCACTCTAGCAGCATGACTCTTTGGTTGCAGTGTCAGTGCACCACTGAAATATCTCAATATTACACAGACATTCATGGTCCCAAGAGGTTGAATCCTAATGGCCATGGTGACCCCCTGACTTTTCCCTCTATTACCACCATGGAGTTCCCTTTTTTTTTTATTTTTAGTGAAATGCACAAACAACTACTGGACGAGTTGCCATGACATTTTCTACACACATTCATGTCCCGCTGAGGATGTAGTGACACTTAAGTGATTCTGTGAGTTTTCTAGTGCCATCATCAGATCAAAATTTGAATTGAATTTTTTTTGGTTGATGACCAAATACCTATAATTATCAAATGTTAGCATGCTAACATGGTAAATTAAGACAGTAAGCGTGGTAAATATTATACCTACTTACCGTCAGTACGTTAGTGTTGTCATTGTCAGCACGTTACCATTGTTGTGGCTAAGTACAGCTTCACAGGGCAGCTACCATGGTTGTGGAGTCTTAGTCTTGTTCAATTATGCTTTTACAATGTCAGTTTTTTTTAATGCTTTGACATGGAAATGTAAAGCACAAACCCATCATGTCAAAGTGTAGCTACAGGCATTGTGTAAAAGATGACTAATGATAGGCATAACACTCCTAATGTATGCCTCGGGTCCATGGATCATATTGCAAAACACACATATGCATAATATGCACTGACCTCAACCTGGTTTGATTAGCGTGATCTGAAAGAGCAGGCGCAGTATGAGAGCACCAGCAGGGGAGAAGGAACAGCTTCAACAGTCAAAACTCGTTTATAGATCAATCACATCCTGTCGAGGAATCCCCTGTGCCCTCCTGCGGGTTACTGTAGTTTAGAGTATGAGGAGTTCGTGAGTGGGCCGACGTTTTGTCATATTCTCCGCGCTGTGAGGTTAGTCTTTATTGTGTTTAAGTAGGTGGATCTCGGCGTTTTCGATGAGGGAATTGCTGTGCCTCGAAACAAGCGTTGCAGGCATGCTTTGTGCGTGTATTCATTTGCTGTGCACAGGGACGCTGCTGTATTATGCAGCTGCTTTGCAATGTAAAGCTCCCACAGTAACAACTGCCTGGATGTGTTTCATACAGAAGATGCGTAGAGATCTGTGGTAAAAACTGCAGTGCACTAGTTATGTAACCGTGAACGGGGATGCAGGGTTTATCAATATTTCTATCTGTTGGTCTATAATATGATATAGGCCTAAGCCTGTGAGGCAGTTACATCACCACATTAAAGCCTTGAGACCTTTTATTAGAGGAATGAGGTCAAACGGAGCAAAGCAGCATCAGCTGACATGCGTGTCAGGGTAGACAGGGTTTGTGTTTGTTTCACACTTCACAAAATGTGTTGTTTAATTAAACGTAATACACTGATGTCACAATTTAGTACATTTTAATTAAGTAAAAATAAGTTATGCTTAAGAGTGTCAACTTAACAGGATGTTTAGTTTCTTTAAGTCAACATTCGTAGTTTATGTGAGACTCCAAAGTAAAACCGTGAGGCCTGCATGAGCCGTTCAGAGTTGTGTCCTAGCAGCACGTACGAAAGAAAAAAAGAGCTGTGCTTTATAACAAGAACAAAATATTCACATAATAGCTGACCTTTAGCTGTCCTGATTAGTCAAGAATCCTCATGTTGATGTTGAAGAGCTTTAAGTTGATGTTGGCGCTGGCTTTTTCTGACATGGGTTTTGATTAATTAGGCCGCTAATCAGAAATGAGAGCAAGTTGAAGACTCTTCTGGGACTTAGGTGAAACAAGGATGGACACATGCAGTATTGGCAGTAAACTGCATCTGGGGGAAATTTTGATGAAATACCAACATAACATAGGTAGATAAAGTATTGTGCCACCAGCACCATTTAAAATGACTCACAGTATGTATGTGTGAAGAAGTGGTGACTTTGACATATCAGTCAGTGGTTAACATTTTGTCACATACCGAGTGACAGTGACAGTGACGTTTTCTAAAAATAAACAGTCATTAAGAGTTTTCTCAGTGGATTAGAGGATCAACATCCCTCTAATATCTAGCCCGTTAGCTCAGCTTATAGATGGGGCAACAGGGAACAGCTAGTCTGGCTCTGTCCAAAGGTAAAATCAACCTGGCAGCACCCCTAAAGCTCAGTAATTAACAAGTCATATCTTGTTTGGTTAATCAATTTGGCATTTTATGGGGGATATGTGCTGGACTATTCCTTGGTTGTGACCATTAAGTTCGGCTGGTTGAGTTGCAACAAGTCCTGGTCTCTGACCTTAACCATGTAGTTTTAATTGTCTAAACCTAAACCAGAGTTTAACATTTGAGCTGGCAGATCATGAAACACTCATGTGGGTCATTTAGGAAAACCCTCAGGCTGTTTTGTCTTTAAGGTATCAGGTATGTAACATGTTGTCTGTATCAGGATCTTAACGGCATCATTACATTTCTCCCAGTGTTGCTAATGGTACCAAAATTAGAATAGAATCTCTGTTAATATTTTCATCTACATTTTATAACTTACTGTCTAATCATTCGTTTATATTATTCATATTATTTGTTATCATATATTGCTGCATCATCCACCTAAATGGTATCTATTATATCTGTATTTGTCTGATTATGTGTGTTTCATTCAAGTGTTAGCACTCTGAAACAGACTTCTTTAATTTGGCATGCTGTAATTTTCTGCTTCCCTCATTCTCGGTCACGTCATGCTTGTCTTGTACATAATGCACAACTGCACCACGTCCCACCCCTTTATGTAAAAGTGTGAACCCCCAGCACATGAATAGTTAAGCCATTGGCAAGCCCAGCAATACAACAAATTACCATCACAATTTAATTATGCATGCCAGAGCGCAGTTAGAAGTGTTTACAGATGAATGGCTGCCGTGGACCATCATGCCTAACGGATTAGCATTGTGAGAGATTTGATGTGGATTAGTTAAAGGGATTATTACTAGTTGTGGTTTCACCAGTGGACTACAAATAAGGGGTTTGGATATATTTGGAGTTTGAATGAATGGAATTAGCATTTGCTGCTGTATCAAAGAGAAAAGGATCAACTAAAGAATTCAGATTTGAATAGAAATGTCACCTCGTCCCACTTAACTCTATTTCCGTCAAATGTGGTGGTGTGGTGTTTCATTGTGTTATTAACAGCTACTGCAAATGCTGTAGCTCTCTTAAATTCCCCAATTTTTTGTGATGTATAAATAATGTATAAAAGATTGGTTTAAAAAAAAAAGTCTTATGATGATTATTATGATGGGTCCACCAGTCTCAGCAACTCAGACATCCCCTGACTTCCTGTTGCACCACTATGAGGCCGACATTTGTGGTTTGAGTGGAGTGTCTTCACTACTACTGGACAGATTGCCACTTTTTATATTCATGTTCTCCTCGGGAGGAATTGTAATGACTTTGGTGAACTTTATGGCCAAACACCTGCAAAACTAATGACATACCCATCAGCCTCAGCTATATTTGTGTATATTTTGTTTTGCACTGTGCCTAAGTGCTGCCTTGTTTTTAATCTTGTGGTTTTGGCCATCAATCCCAACTGTAACAAAGATATTGTACTTTTAAGTATGGCCATAAAAGTTGCAAACAAACACCCAGGTTAGTCAAGCTCATTTGGGCACAGCTATTACCCAAACTGTTGTAAACATCTATCACAGTTTACAGTCGACTCCCTGCCTCAACTTTAAAGTACCACACTTTCTCTTGTTGTGCTTTTGTGTGCAGTGAAGGATTACTGATATTTCACTTTGGATTCACCACCAAATAAAGTGGTTTAGATAGTTATAGTTATGTAGTGGGTGTTTCCCACATCTCAGGAATTCCTTTGATGACTATGTCACTTGTTATGAAATACTGTATTTAAAAAAAAGTAATAAATGGGCATATTTCTAAATATTTTCCATGAGACCAAAACTCCAAGACCAAGACTTCAAATATCCACTGGTGCTGTAGCAAATATAAAAGTCAAACCATAAAAAAAACAAAGAATGCAGCTGTGACTTTTTTTTTTACACTCCGGTGACCATTTGCACAGTGTGGTATAGCTGTCTTTATGGTGTGCACAGTTTTGAGCTTTCTGTGCTGATTTTACACAATAACTGGCCCTGATATATGAGATCAGACAATATATTGTATCTTTTGGTGCTTCATGTTTCATGTTGTGTCGAAGGCACTCTTTCAGGTTAATAATTCACCGCAGAGGAATGGGCGATGGAGGAGGAAGAGACAGGAAAAATGAGAAGGGAGCGCACAAAATGAGCCGGGGAAACGAAAGGATAAGTAGAGGAGGGCTGGAGGAGAGAGATGAGCTGATGATGAACGGATTAAAGTTTAAAGATAAATACAGGAGGGGGGGGGAAGGGGGTGAGGGGTGGGGGGGGGGTATCGTGAGAAGAAGGCAGAAAAATGAAGAAGGAGGGTGGATTGAAGGAGAGTTTAGTATGCCAAAGGCAGCAGCAGATAGGTGTCTGCAGAGAAGCCACATCCTCTATGGGATGAATAGATCCATTTAGAGGGTCAGGAGGACACACACACACACACACACACACACACACACACACACACACACACACACACACACACACACACACACACACACACACACACACAAACACACACACACACAGAAATAGCTAAGTGGATATTTGTTTAAAATTTATAACTTGCGTGCCTTAATATTCACTAGCAGCCGCTTTCCTCTGTAATGAGGAGCTGGGTTACATACCAAAATAAGCGTACACTGGAGTCCCTTTGTGTCAAGAAACGTTTTAATTGGACCTTTGTCGCAGTAATATCAACACCATTAGAAGTACAGATGAAGTTTTGAGTATCTAGAATTGATTTGGCTGCGTGCCCAATCTTCTTCATCAGTTTTTAGTGCAAAAGTTCTAGTTAGTTTTTTCATATGACAGAGTGTTTTTCTTTTACTCCTGTGATGCCATCTAGTGATTTATCTTAATGGAGCAGGCTAATGCATCGACCAACACCTTTACTCGGGCTATTGGGTGACTCACACAAATGCCCAGGTGAGGGGAAAGATGATTTATTGAGCTCTGCAAATATTGGACAGGGAATCCATTGTTTGATGTGTCATTTCCACATGCTTTGAAGGTTTGAGATTCGCTCAACAGGTCAACAGACGTCTGGCAAATTAGTTGGATTGCAGTCAAAATTTTCATGAGTCAGAGACACTGCCTGAAGCGGGGAGAGAGTTGATAACCAAATTTAGTCACTAGCAAGACGGTGGGTGCATAAAAGTTGAGGAGGATGTCGGATGGAAACTTGAGCGGGAGCTTGGTCTGGTTGTATTCTTGTTAGCTTTAGGTACAATTTACACTTCATCAAATGTGATTCTTTTTATCAGTTGCAGTTCTTTGCACAATGTTTGAGTAAGACGAGAAACCAAAATATATTACAGCAAATATCACAGTTTTTCTCACAGTTGGAGGCCATAAAATCATGTGTGTAAAAAGCTAGATTCTGATGTAGTTTTACCCTTTCACATACACGTTAAATGTTTGCTGTTTTACCGCTGTGTTTACCCGATTCTGGGGATGTAAAGTACGTCTGTAATCGGTGACATACAGGGAGGAAAATACTGCAATCTCCTAAGAGGTCTTCACAACAGTGTCTGGTGATGTGGTGCACTGTAAACCCTTCTTACTCTTCCCAACATCAAACTATTGGATTTATAGGAAACAGATACAAAGGGTCCTTCTTTCGAAAGCACAGCCAAAGCAGAGAGATTTACTGTACAACCAGACCGCAGGCCGGTGAGCTCTGGAGGATCAACAAATGGACACAGGTCAAAATTGGAATAAACAACCAAAATCTCCATTTTACATACATTGGTATTTGATTTGTTGTGAGTGTAAATGTATTAGTCAAAGTTCTTTGTTTGAGGTACGAAGTGGTGCCCTTTCAACAGGATTTTTCATTTTTAAAGTGTTGCCTTTGTCACATCACAGGGGAAAATGTGCTTTATGAGTATGAAGTGAGGTGCAGAAAATTACATGTTATTTCTGCTGTTTCTGACTGCGGCAGCTTGTAATTTAAAGGTGTAATTTAGTGTCAATACGCCTAATACCAAAGTTGATGCTGGAGGATATGTTATCAGCTCTGCTCATGTAGTGTGCCAGTCATCATAGAAGCAGAATGTGTTTTTTGAGGTAGAACCTGTGAAGTGAATTACGTCAGTTCCTAAAAGTTATTGCTTCTCATTTTGACTGTGGCTGATTGCTGGGGCACCACGCTGCTTTGCCACGTCAGATTCACAGTGAGTGAGTTAGCACCTCTCCACTATATTGTAAAAACCATATAGGAGCTGACACCTGCTTGACAGATGGAAGTGCAGAGGCTCCTAACCATCACTTTATTTTTTTTTTTTTAATAAATCCCAAGTTGTTATACATTTGATGACTCCAATCTAATTTATATTCTGGTACCTGTACAAATATGTACAGATGTTTTGCTGCATGTATGTGTGAAGATTTGGGGCTGTGACCGATGACTACTTCCATTATTCATTTATCTGCAGATTATTTTCTTGATTAACAGGTGAATCACTTTGTGCATAAAAGGGGTGCTGGGTTAAGCTGTGACTCACTAATCTGTTCACTGGTCCATTTAACAATTTGATTGAGAGAGTCCCTGTTTTTTAACAACAGATTTCCAAACCATGACATGGAGAAGCTGAAAATTCCTACATTTGGGAAGTTACAATCAGATAGTTGTCATCACTGAAATGTTTCGTGGATCATCATAATCAATGCCATGATTATCATCGGTGCAGTCGGTGCGCCTCAAATGGACCCAGTAGCCATTAGGGGCACTTACACTTACAGTTAGAGTCAGAGTCTTTTATATTTTTATTGCCCTTATTGAAAATTTACAAAACTGCATGTTTTATTAAAGGTAAATATTATTTCTACTCACCACTTATGTAATTTGGTTACTTTGTTCTCAAAAGTCAGAAGTAGGGACTACTCGGAAATCCAAATTTGTCCAATGAGCTTACTCCCTGTCATTTCTGATAACTTGCGTGAGTGGGTGTCGATGTCAGTTTTTTTCTTCTCAACCTTCTTAAGCAGGAGTCTAGTCCTTCAAATGGATGATTCAGTTGGCAGCATAGTGTTTAACAAGCCCAAACAAACAAGCTCAGAAGAGGGAGGACAGAAGAGAACAGGAGGACTTTACTGCTGAACTGACGACATCAGAGAAGTTTTTTTTCTGCGTGCTTCAAGTTCATCCAGTGTCAGCATTGTTGACGTGCAGCTGCGGGCCAACGTTAGCTGGAGTGGCTACATTTTCAATAGTTAACAGCAGAGCAGGAATCTGGACTTGAGCGGCGTTGTTAATTAATGACTTTGCTGAGTGCAAGAACCGGCGGATGAACTTCTATTGGGTGAGTGCAGGTTTCTCTTTATAGAGGTGGATCAGGCATTTAAGTCCATATCTTGTTACCTCTCTTATGTTGGAAAATGCGCAGCTACATAATCTGTGTGTGTGATAATATGTCATTGATGAGAAATTATGAATTCTATACAAGTGATTGCGTGATCACGTGCTATCGTCCATTCATTCATATTGTGTAGACCTATAATGAGCTGTTGTGCTTTTCTTGATGACTATTTGTTCTATGCTTACTGACACACTGTGTAAGCTACCATTGTGTTGATTTGTTAGTGTTGGATGGCAAAGGCTATTTCAGATGTTTGAGTTGCCGTGGTGGTTTGAGTCCATGACAGTAGCACGATAAGCATCGCCATGGTGACATAGCCATCGTCTGCTGTGGATGTGCGCAGAGTGTGGCTTATGTTTGATATGTTACTACTGGTCAAAATCGACTAATCAGTTAATTGATTCATCATTGCACGGAGGTCAGAAGATGGGATGAACTGCAGCGTTGGTATCTGCACTGCTGAATATTTGCCATGACATCCACATTAAATACAGTTTCTTGGTCAATGTCATAAAAACTGAGTATTTTTGCTTTTGATTATATTTATTCAGGGCTGCTCAATGATCACAACGATCCCTGGCCTCATCATAACTTACATAAAATTGAGATGAGGTACACACAATGCAGTATTCATTTATAATATGGGAGAATGCAAGCGCTGATATCTGCCTGGTATTCTCTATGCGAAAATACCCAGAGTCAAAGTATCCGAACTGGTGTCTGGAGAGAAAAGGTTGTATCAGTGCATTTGTAGTTTTAGCATATTCACTATACTAAGAGTACGTGCAGTTTTAGCATGGTGTGTACTGTATGAATTTATGTTTTACTGTCAGAATAAAAACAAATGACACAGTGACGGTAAGGAGGCGATACCACAGATTAGTAATAAATAGTTATGCAGTGATGATAAAAGTGACAAATAGTGACTTTCATAAAGTTAATGACACATTTTATTCCTCATTTGAAATGATGCAGCCTTTTTTAAATCCATAGCCCTTCATTCAGCCAAATGTATTTAGACGAGAGTGAAATTCCACTGAGATATAAATGATTAACATGTCGTAAAAATTGTTGCTCTGCAGTGACTTGTACACAGCCGATAAACAGCACTTTCCTCTTGATACCTCTGCTTATCTATCAAGTTCTTTTTCCAGCCTTTTTATGTCAGAGGATATCTTTATGAGGATTTATCTGTGACTCCTCGAGGTGCTAAATTACTGATAGGCAGCACGGTATACATGATTAGCTGAAGGAATGCAAGTACATCAGGGTGTGATTAATCAAACCTGCTCCCAGTCTCCGTGCTGCTGCCCGAGAGCCTGAAGGAAGACGTAACGCTTCATCTGCTGTGGATGAAATTACCATTCATTTAAGACACAGAACACTTTAACACCGTAGGCATTTTGTCGTTTAACATTTACAGCAGAGAGCTAAAACATGAAACACCGGGGATACCTGCTTCTCTTTTAATTCAATCAAAAATGTAATCAGAACAGAAATCGTTTTAAGTTATGCATAAAAAAAAAAAAAAATATGGAAATAAATCTCAAACATTATAGGTTTAAGCTTCTGAATTGCGAACTGTTTATCTAAGAGGAGCAATTAGAAAATGACACCTTCGGCTCTTGAAACTTGTGATCCTCATTTATTTGTATTTCCTGACATTTTATAGACTAAACAACTAATATTAAAAAAAAAAAGAAAGATTGATGACAATTACAATAATTATTATGAATATTGAGATAATTTGAATGATAATTTTTTTTTTTTTTACGCGAGGTTGTGTTAGGGAACTTCATCTATATGCAGTGTAAAACCAGCAGTAGATTCAGATCAGCAAGCTCCCAGTTTGGAGAAGCAGCTGGAGAAGAGTGAGAACCACAATGCAGCTGGGTAATGGTTGATGCCAGTCCATTCAAAGTGAATGAGGAGTGTCTCCACTGAAGCCTCTGCTCCATGACCAGAGTATGCGATGCTGGTGCGGCTCAAATGGGTTTTGATCCAACAGAAACAGCGATGTGAAAGATGCTGCTCACCTTGACGATCTGCTGAAGGTTAGATTTGACTCTAACTCAAGTAAGCGCCTGTCGCCTGCAGCTGTTCATATAAGCAGCTCATTGTGGCTGCCACTCCTCATACCGTTGTTCCCCTTTAAGTATTTAAAACTATCGTGTACTTCACTGGTCAGATGTGATCTTTACTGTACATCAGGCCTTTCATAGTCAACAGTAATCACTGTCAGCGAAACTGTACTGCAGAAGTGCCTTAACTGTACCGTTTCCACAAAGCAGCGCCTTTATATAAGAGCAAAGTCACTCCTTCCTCGAGAGACGGGCTCATTGACCGCACTGTCAGTCATGCAAAGACACACATGAACACGACCATGTACTGCAGCTGCAGATACCTGACATACTGTGTTTTGTTGCATAGTGGAACAAAAACATGTATTTACACATGCACTGTATTAATTCGCGCACACACACACACACACACACAAATACAGTCTCACACTCTGACGTATGTCAATACAACTAAATTTAGAGGAGAGGTATCTTTGAGCCGTTCAGTTTCCAGACAAAAGCAAAAGCTCTGTTCATAGACCCACCTGAGACTGTTACCCTCCTGTCCCTGTGTGTGTGTGTGTGTGTGTGTGTGTGTGTGTGTGTGTGTGTGTGTGTGTGTGTGTAAGCTTCAGTCACTGAGTTCCAATTACAACTCTCTCTGTTCAATTACCTTTGAGGAGTTCATGTAGGCTGTTAGTGAGACACAGCCTTCACACACACACACAGACACACACACAAACACGCACACACACACACACACACACACACACACACACACACACACACACACACACAGACAGACATTGACTCACAGACAGTGAGGAATCAATGCAGTGAACAATCCAGGTAGTTCCCTTGAGTTACTATGGCCAGTCGGTTCAGGTGGATGTTATTTGGACGTTTGGCCTCTTGTTCATAAAACTTCATCATGTTGTGCTCTTTGTTCGTTTATTTACTCTCCTTCAGCTGTGGTTATTTTTGGACTTTTCTCTGCTTCTTCTGAAATTACAGGTCAAGGTATACTCTTTTATTTAGCCACGGTCGAAGGTGGGGGTTCAAGGTTCATTGCACCATCAGTGGTGTGGATGTTAACTCATGTATATGAGGAATAAAAGATGAACATTTTACAAAGCCTAAATGTTAAAATACATCCAACACTGCAGTTTCTCTACAGTCAAGTTCCCACTTCTCTTATCGTCCTAATAACTGAGTATCAACTGCAGAGATTCAAACCCCCTGGCTTCAAATGTCACATGGGCACAACATAAACAGTCCACTGTCAAGCTCAGTGACTTGCTTTTTTCAGCAGCTGTCATCTCAGCGAGTGCCCACTGGTGTTTATCTTCACTGCTAGTAGGTGGTGTCTTCATCGTCCTCGTCACTGATGTTGCTTTATGTTGTTCAAGCCTTTGCTTCTTTCTCCTTAACTTGTGTCCAGAGCTGCTGGCTCTGGCTTTGTTCAAGTGTGCTTTGACTGTGGCATAGTGATAAATTGTAACATGCTGCATATTTTAACATTTATATTCATGGATTATTGAAGCAAAAATGGCAAATAGCTTCTAAATTGGCATTAAACTGAATAACTTATGGGTTTGGGCTGTTAGTCTGGTGATGTCGGCGTAGGTTCTGAAACACTGAGCAGCGTTTTTCACAATTTTCTGATACTTTATTAATCAGTTAAAGACGCCCTGTGGGGCTTCCTTATGTAACTGTTATATATGAAGGATATGTATCTGGATCCAGATGCTGACAAACAGACAAGACCTAACCCACACAACCTCCTCTCCACCATGGAGACCTGAAAGGAGGACAGACTAGACAAACACACAAGGAAAACCAACCATCACATACGGTTAAGTAAAAATGATTGTGTTGCTTCGACTTACTGTATAAAGACATCTCCCAAAAGGAAAAAGAGTCAACTCATAATATCTGAAATCAAAGTTTAGAATTAAAGAATGAAGTAAACAGTTAAATAGTTATGAAACACAACAGCACAACATACGTAAGTTTATCTGAAATTCAGAATCACCAAAGTTGGATAAAGGAGCTTCGTGGTTTCCACTGGACTCGACAAAAATGCACAAATGAACCTTGTCTATCAGGTATACAACAATGTCTGTATGTGCCACGGTCAATAAAGAGAAACGACATAAATTGGGATTAACTTAACAGTCCAGTGGCGTCGCATTAGCAACAACATACACTCTTAGCCCCTCTCGTCTTATCACATCTTCTGATCTGCTAACAAAGGAAATTAAAACTCCCCCTGCCCTTCATGACTCAGTTTGGAAAGACGATTTCCATCGGGTGCATTTCATCATAATGGCATCATCTGAACATGCTTCGTATGAATGTGTCAGAGCTAATTAAAGCTCGCATAAGCAACCACTGATCTCGGAGATAGATCCGGAGTAAAGTCAGTTTAGTGTGGCACATACTGGTCCTGAAATCTCTAATCAGTGGTCTGTCAGAGCCTGAAGCCGTCGCGTTGACAGGTTTATACCATGACGCTTCAGATTTCATCTGATCTCTTTACATTTAAGATATCATTGCCATGCATACAAATGACTGCAGTTGTACCTCACCCTTTAACATTGCTGTTGCTCATGCAGTGCAGCTGCCAACTTCCAGTCCTCTGTCAGCTGTCAGGAAAATAGCTAGCTCCCAACTGTCTCCTAAACCTCTTATGCCTTCTGTCCCCCTGCTGGTAAAATTTAGTTTCCCGCCTGCTGTGCCTCATGGCTTTTTTTTTTTTTTTTTGTAAAGTGTTCCCTGTGGAGGATCAGCCACTGTTGCTTGACAGTTGCCTCTGACATGTGCAACATTGTTTAATCTGAAATTAGCCCGTAACCTGCCCGACAGCCGGGGGTTGTTGTTGTCATTTGAAAATGTTCAGCATCAGGAGCAGCACAGGCTGGTGTACGAGGCAGCAGGTCTGGTCAGCCTGGCATTTCAGCCGATTAGAACTGATGAAGCTTAAAGCGAGCGACATCGAAACAGCTTCCTAAAGCCGTAGATGACAGCAAAAATGAAACTTTTTTGACTAGTTTTTTTTTTTTTTTTTAAGTATGCAGAATTGTTAGAAATGGACAAATGTTTGTTGACTGAGGAGGCAGCAAAGTGCACAGAGAAATCCACATTAAGGTCCAAGAAGAATGTTTGATCTTTAGTTCAGTCTACAGGTTCAGTGAAATAAAATCATAATAATTTACTCAATGAGAAGTCAATATAAACTCCAGGAGTGCTGTTGTGTCAGTGACTTCACTCTGATCTTCCAAGGTGGGAATGAAAGGCAACAATAACGCTGCAAATAATCAATTTCCTCAAATACATTTTTATAAAAAATGAAAACGTCCATCACAACTAGCCAGAACAGAAGGTTGACGGCTTTAAATTATTCACTGTGTCAGACCAACAGCCCAAAACCCAATATATTCAGTTTACTATCATATATTACAAAGAAAAACTCAGGAACACACAAAACTCACAAAATCCCAGAACCAATAAATATTTAATATTTTTGCTTAAAAAGTCACTCATTGCTTCTTCTGTTCAATAACTAATTGCTTTACTTTACACATTTATATATCAAAGACAACACTAATTTATTGACAAGAATAGGATGTAACTGTATAAGATTTAGCTTCAAGGCTCATTTTCATCTGCGGTCCCTGGACAGTTTGATGTTATACATGAAAAGCACTAAAAACAAGACATGCAAAAGGCAGACAAAACAACATAAAAGCCCATATAAAATATTAAGAAGTTAGTGTGTGTGTGAGTTAGCCCAAGGCTGTGGTTTCTTACCAGATGCTGTAATTTTTTTTTTTTAAAAGAAACAAAATAAAACATGTAAAATTACAGATAAGATCAATGAAAAGAGGAGAGAGTTGGTTAATTTGTCAAATAAATCCAGTCATGCCAAGCGTTAACAATAATTGCACTTTTAGGGCCTGATTCAATCTGTGCTCATTAAGCAAATCTATATGTGAGATACTGAAGTTCACACATCAAATTTTCGAAAGCTAGATTTCAAAAGCTAGCTTCAGGCATGGCGTTTTATTTGTATGATAAAAACTAACGCCTTGATGTATCCATGCTTTTTGGCACTGCCCCTAATTCCGTTTTGATAATGACATAGTGGAAATCAGTGGGTTTCTCCATGACCAGATTAACCTCCTGGGATATCTTCACTATACAGTTTTATTATTTCCACAGTTACTGAGAAACCAACTAGTACTCAAGGGCTAAAGTGAGCTGATCAGTCAGTCAGTTGAATGACAGAAACTTAATGGCAGCAATTTTCATAGATGATTAATTGTTTGATTAATCAAAAGTGTTTTTTTCTAAGTAAAATTCACTGACACCAGCTTCATAAATGTGAATAATTTCTAGTTCAATGTTTTATTCACCATAGTAACAGTAACTCAACATTTTGGGTTTTTTTTTGTTTTGATCTTGAGGCTTCTGGGGTCCCTGAGGCTCTGGGGCTCCATTTTGCCTGGTTGGCAATCAAGCCTTGGTTATCTCAAGTCATACAAGGATTAAGAATCTCTCCTGCTCTTACCTGGACTATCAGGAGGGAGGGATGTTTGTGGTATCGTGGGTCTTGACGTTATCCTTCCACAGAGATCATTGATTAAGAGCTTTTTTATACATAAACGCTGCAGATGCACTGGGCATCTGTTAAACTAAGCACATTTAAAGGATTTGTTGGCACCCTCCAGGCATCCCGTTAGGGCCGTCTCTTTTGATGAGCCCTTTAAAATTCAGCTGACTTGTGGGTGAGATTAGTGTGTGTTAGTGTGGGTCAGAGGACTAAAGTCATAAGGAAAGAGCTTTCTAAGTGAGCCATCAGAGGTTTGGTGGACTAACAGTAAAATCATTATCATATATATTCTTATTCTGCTGTTTTTAGCGTTTATTAATTCCTTCTAAACTATTTTTAACTTTCTGTATTTCTGTTTAAAGGAATTCACAAACAAAATAAATAATTGACAGAAAATATGGAAGCTGTCATTTTCAGACATTGTCTTGTTTGTTTATTTATTTATTTCACCTCATTCCTTGTGTTTGTTTTATTCTAACGCTCAGCACAAAGTCCAGGAGTGTTCGTGTTCATTTGCACATTTGTTTGAGAGTCGAACGCTACAAAAACAATATTTTGAGTAAACACTCCATCACTTTCATCCAAATCAAAGTGGAGGAGCGATTTAAAAAGACACGCACACACACAGGATGTGCTGTGCCTTGTAGCAGTGTAATGCCACAGCTTGTTAATTTCATCTGCAGCTCACCAGTTGTGAGGTGATTGCAGTGCATTTGGAAAGTGTTCAGACCCCTTTTTTTTTTTTTCACATTTTGTTGTGTTGCAACTTCTGGAAGTTTCTCCACGCAGGATCCCTGGAGCTCAGCCAGAGAGATCATCGGGTTCCATTTAAGTTCACTTCTTCCATGTAAGAATTATGGAGGCCACTGTTTCGCAGGATTCCTCAGTGCAGCAGAAGTTTCTTTGTAACCTTCCTCAGATCTGTGCCTCGACACAATCCTGTCTCTGAAATCTGCGGGCAGTTCCTTCCTCCTCGTGGCTTGGTTTTTGCTCTGATATGCACTGTCACCTGTGAGACCTGATAAGATGGGTCCGCGCCTTTCCAAATCCCATCCGCTGGACTCAATCAAGGTGTAGAATCATCTCAGAGGTGATGAAGTGTGTCATCATAATAAAGTGTCTGATGTGACATTTTAGTTTTTCTTTTTAACAAATTTTGCAAAGAATTCGAAAATTCTGTTTTCTCTTTGTCGTTGTGGGGTGTTGAGTGTAGATTGATGAGGGGAAAAATGATTTTCCTGGTTTGATTTATGAGGCTGCAACACACTTGCACTGCATATTTAAAGGCCTCAACTAATAAGATTTATTTTCTGTAGTGTCCTTTATTTCTTACTTTACTCCCACAACTACTTATGTTTCTACTTCTCCAGTATGTAGAAGGTAAGAGGGTCAGTCACCCCACTCCTTGTAACTTTTTTACTAGAATTAAGTTAATGTGTTGTAGAAAAGAGGATATGCTCATAGTAATGTGTATGTACTGATGCACTGCATCACAAAAGCGGCTGAGGTAATTATTTGGTTGGACAACCTCCACGGAAAGAGTTTCAGTAAACTACTGGCTTCTTTTCTGCTTTTGACTGCTTTTAGTGACTGTATTAGTTGGTATTTGGGTTTCTTTTTTTATCTGTGGTATTTTGATTTGAACGCTGATTCTGTAATCCCAATGGCAAAAATGTGCAAGTTTGTGGTTGTCGCTGTAGCTGCCGTTTGTCAGGATGTTAAACTCTTCCAATGAGTACATTTTAATAAGTACCTAAAAAGAAATGGCTCCCAGCATGGCGATTATTGAGGTCAGTTATTGTGCTAATGCTGTCCTGTAGCAGTGTTATTTAAACACTGAAATTTACGCTCACACATGAAACTTTAACAGTCTCAATTAATCTAATGTGAGCAGCTTGCTCTCTACATTGTGTCGTTGTTTGTCACAACGCAACTCTACAAGAATCATTCTCCTGGAAGGATTGTGCTCAGCAAACCTTAAGATGCTTTTGTGTTATGTAAAAATTGCTTTACATAAGAATTGATTTCTGTATTAAATCAAGGACATATCTGTGTGTGTGTGTGTGTGTGTGTGTGTGTGTGTGTGTGTGTGTGTGTAGAAGACAAAAAAGCAGATTCAACAAGTCCCCCAGAACCACAAATAAAAGCGTGTACTGATATGACACCCCACCAACGATGTTGTTTGTCTTTCAAAATGATTGGGAAAGAAATAGGATAAAACCACAGTTGGAAAAACAGCTACGTTTGGTTATTAATGCTGCTTTGATTAAGATTTGATTGGATTTAGCTGCAAAAAGAAACTTGGCGGTGGTTCACGAAATACTCATGTTGTTTGGAAAACGAAAGCTGAAGCCGAAAGCTGAATTTTGTCGACCCATCTATCCACCCTGCAATTCTCTGTTTGCAGACAGTGTGGCTCTATAACTACATCAGGATTTTGGGGGAGGGGGGTGTGTTTTTAGGAATCTGGTAAAAGTTACTCTTCTTGGGAGGCGAGGCAGAGCAAATTTGCTCAATGGTCAAAATTACAACATGGTTTAGAGACACTTTGCTCTCTTTTAATGTCTTGCAGAACAAAGGGAAAGTCATAATGAAATGGTCAGTGCTGCAGTAATGAATTCACTGACTCTTTGAAATATTCTTAATTTATATTTCATACGCTTGGCAACAGTTTAAAAGGCACCATATTTCCCCACTGTTGTCATGGTGTTCAATGGTTTTTCACATATGGCCAGGTCTGCATTGTTCTGCAGTGTGGGCAGGCAGCACAAGCTTAAGTGGTGGTTTGTCACCTCATCCTACGTCTCTCATTGTGAGCTGTATATCTGTTTATTGACGGAGGGGCTTGCAGATATAACTTCACACATAATTCAGACAAACAACATGTTGTTATGTTTATTTTTTATTTATTCTTTTTATTCTTGGCTATGGTTTTTACATACAGGCATGTATGTAAGGCATGTGTTTTACCTAACTGCCGCTTCTATATGAATGTTTTTTTCTGCTCTCATCTCTAAATAAAAATGCTGCAAAGTGTTGTACACTTAAGTGTTTGGAGAACAGGCTGCCACTGCAAAATACACTGAACACTGAAGAGAGCTGGGTCCAAAGGAAATTGCTCCAAATTTGGTTTATTTCAATAGCTGTTTTTCAGGCTATTGAGAGAAGATCCAGTGTGGTACATTACCATGGTACCTGAATTTAGGTCACCGCTTTGAACTGTGGAATGCCTTTATCTTTTTCTCTCTCACACAGTCACTCGTGCACACACACACACACACACACACACACACACACACACACACATACACTGAACAAATGCAAAACATGCATACACTTTCTCATACATTGGGTCCGTCTCACGGGGGGAAAAAACTCCCAGGAAACCGTCTCGAACATCCAGGAGTTGCATCAGTCAGTAACGGCAGGCTTGAAGAGCAAGGCTGTGAGAAACTGTGAGAGGTGTCTTGATCACAGGAAAGCCAAGAGTATGGAGAGACAGAAAAATACATTGTTATATCACATGGTTGATATAGAAAATATAGAATAATGCAAGCCTTTGTGTATTTTCCTGCATGAAACTGAAAAACTCTGTCCATGTGTTGAGCCCATTAGGGGAAGAGATTAACTAGAGCAATTAAGTTATATTTTAATTTATGATATTTAGCCGAGGATGTAAAGAGACTGAGGACACAGACGTTTGGGTTTGAGACTTGGGCTAAAACCGTCTGGTTTGGAAATGATCCTTCTTTCCTCTGCCCCAATTAGGCAGAGATACTGGATCAGCCTCACAGCATTTGGACTGGGACTCAGCCATCTGTGTGCTCAGCTCTGTTGTTCCTGTGCCATGACTTCTCTGTCAGAGGCTGCATATTGTCTCTGCTGTATTGTGCTCCGGTGTTTTGTGTGTCCTCGTGTTCTGCTACAATCCACTACATACAGAGTTCTCACCAGTTTCTTCCTCCGTCACTCGTCAAATTTGGTGACATCAAAATTCAAAAGTTTCAGCTTCTCAGATGTGTCTATTTGCTGTTTTTCTTTGTTATATATGACAGTAAACTGAATATCTTAAGCACTGTTGGTTGGACAAAACAAGCATATTGGAGACATCACGTTCGTGATTATCACCTTTCATCTTTATATTTAAGTTTAGCAAGTTTAAGTTCCAGGGTGTTACTCTGCCCTCACCCAGTGTCAGCTGGGATTGGCTCCAGCCTCCAGCGGCCCTAGAAAGACAGGATAAGCAGTTTGGCTAATGAATGAATGAGTGACGTTTAAGTTCTTAACTGACATCCCCTGAGTGACATTTCCACGGTTAAAACTAGTGTTCCTCTGGATGATTGTGTTTTCAATAGATTTTGACAGGTACAAAGAATATACAATTATAGAATATAGAATATAGAAATATAGAATATAGAGACTGTGACAGAATCTTCACAAAAATTTGACAAAAAAGTGTCAAAACGAGACGAAAGTCCCTCAATCACACAGAGACAGATTAAAAAAATGAATTTAGTGATGTGGCATTAAAATGGGTTGAAACCAACAGGGCATCATGCACAACTGCTGCTGCTTGTTGCAGCGCCAGTGTTAGTCCAGCTCCATGTTGATTTACATTTTGGAAACAGATGCACCTTGCTTTCCTTTGATTTCATTTTCTCTGTTTAAAGCAAGGCATTCAATGCGTTTGGAATGTGCTTATTTATTGAGATCTGAGGAAACAGGAATCTACTTTTAACTTGGCTAACTTTACTGAGATACTTCAGTATTTATTGATAAGGGCTGGCCTCTAGCTCCCAGGCTTGAGTAGTGCAGTGCTAGCGAGGAAGGAAGGAATGGGTGAGGATGCAAGGAATGAAGGAAGGACAGAAATTAAAGGGGGATCGGAAAAACAAAGAGGGAAGAAGTAGTGATGATAACCAGGAAGCGGTGGGCATAAAGGTGAGAAAGGAAGGGTGCAAAGAGATACATTAACCAAGGAAGGAACAAAGAACAGAACGATGGGAAGTACAAAGGAAGAAACTGTATTGTGACTTTTGGATTTCTGTTCCACCTGTGAGTCCTCAGTGTACTTCATTTATACTCTCTCCGTTGTTTTGTGTTCAGTTATCTCGGTCCGTTTATGTTGTGTATTTTATATGTGGTCGTTGCTGTTGCTGTTTTTGTGCTGCCTTGTTGCCATCTCTCTTTTTTAAAAAAGAGATGTGTCTCAATGAGACACAAACAAAATGTACTAAGAATACATTCATGTCTACTCAGTGTCATACATTTCCAAGCATTTTTACATCTTTTGTAAAATTTTAAGAGAGAAATTTGATCAATGCAACTGGTGGTCTGTAAATTGTTTATGGTACTTTTTCTTCTGTTGCTTTTGATAAGAGCTCCCCAGCTCAGATGAGATAAAGCTTTGTCTCTTGGTGATACAACGTCAGGGGATTAAAATAACAACAAAAATATACAACCTGTGTGACGGATGGTAGTCTCAATACTGTTATAGGTTTCTGAATTTGGCAGTATTTCACACTTGGTTTCAACAAGAAGTCAATTTGACATCACACAGAGAAGTAGTCAAACCCCTGTTGGTCTCCAAGGCAGCATTTTTTCCCCATCAGGGCTTCTTGTCTGACTGCCAGATCCCAGCACGGCAGGTAAAATAAATTATATGAGCCAATAAGAAAATACGTTTTTTTTTTTTTTTTTTTTTTTTTTTCTCTTGTAAACTCCTCATGAAACCAAGTTTAAAACTACTTCTGTCCAGTCTGCCGTGAGGTCACACTTACTGGTGCGGTTAAAGGGGTACAGATGTTACAGATTAAATATTGAAGTATACTGAGGGCTGGTTATGATAGACTAGAGGGCAGATTTCATTTCTTTGCCATTACTCAGTGCAGTGTCTTTTACATTTGGTACTGTTGTGCTCAGTAGCACAAAAGTACCAACAACAGTAACGACAAAAGTACATCCAGTGGGCTTTTGTTCTCGCACACCGCTGATTTAAAATGTCACAACCCCAGATTTTCATTAATGCCAGTTTACAACCCAAATGCAACATAAAGCTGGAAAAAAAAATGTTTTTTTCAGTGGACTGGTTTTGATATTGTGATAAAACCTGACCTCCAAAGAACAGCTATAGCATCACTGATCTGCAGAAAGAGAGAAAAATAAAAGCAGCAGTCAAATGAAATACTTGTTTTTGACTGAAGTAGCATAATAAATATGAACAGAGTGTGGAGCATCAATGTGATCCTTGCAGTTGGACCGTGAAATCCAGCAGCCAGATTTTCACTCTGATAAAACTGTCACTCCTGTCAGTATCTTTGGCAGAGAAGCAGCCACTTGGATTCAGTTCTCAAATGTAATTCAGCTACTTACAAATAAAAAAGTAGTAGCTGAGTCAGTGTTGAGTCAAGAAGCCTTGATGAGCTGTAGAGACAAAAAAAACATAATTTGTAAAACTGCTGTAATTGCTTGCCTGTCATGATGACAATACATGATAATAATACCTATATTATCATGTCAACAGTGTGCAATTGCAGGATGTGTTTTTTTTTGCTTCTCCACCACTGAAAGGAATTATGTTGTCAGTTTTAGCAGTGATTGCTTTCAGACCAACATTAGCACAGCATCAAAACACACCACACTGTTCATTCATAACAGCTGGCGCCACCCAACAAGATGATTAAAGAGATAAGGAAGAAAAAGAATATTTGTGTCACAGAAAATTCTGTTATGTCTGGCTTCTAAAACACCTTCAAATGAAACAGTCCAGGAAGGAAAATTCCTCTGCTTCACATTCATGCAAGGCCATGACCTGTGATGATGGGTCACAAAGTGTAGGTAGACAAAGTGATGTCTTCGCACTGACTTAAATTAATCAATCATCCAGATTTTTGCCAATTCATTTTCTGCCGATCAACTAATCATTGCTGCTCCACTAGATTTTTAAGGGGTCACAAACCAAAAACGTGAAAATGACTACCTCATAATGTTGCATTTTCCACCCAGACAAAGTACAGTTAATGTGATAACTTTTCAGGCTGTAATATCGTGTCTTGTAGTATTACATATGTATGAACTGTTTGGCTTTACTTTTGGTCTTCGTATTGTTTAGTATGTTTATCGCCTCCTGGAAGCTGTTTGTGATGAATTATCAGTTCCTTTTTTTTACAGTCACACGTTCTTCCATCATAGCTCAAATATTTATGCTTCAGATGTTGCTATTCCACTCAGCAGTGGTCATAACATAAGAACAAGAGTTTGTTAGATGAGTCATAGCCCTGCACGCAGCGCAATCAATTCAGTTTGGTAATTTCTTGACCTTGAAAAATTTACTTTGCATATCTGTGTGGTGCACAGGTGGGAGGAGGTAAATGTAAATAAAATGTAAATAAACCATTTTAACTAATCAGTCCCAGGCCAGTACAGGCACTTGAGATGGCATAGAAAATTAACGTTGTTTTTTTAAAGCAGGAAGGTCAGGAAATCAGTCGCATATAAATGAGTATGAGTTATTCTTTCAGTATCTGTTGTCCACAGCTGCTTTATACTGTAAATCTCTGCAGGATCTGAACATATAGGATACAAGGATACCAATGTCGACACCCTCTGACAGAGCACTTCATGCACACAAGAAACCAGCCTGCTTCAAAGTAACCCCAAACAATGCTACACACGTGATGGTCCGTTATGACTTGGTGTTCTGTTGTTAAAGTGGGAGATGTCGGGTTACAGCAGCTCATCAATCCTGTGTGTCACTGCCTCATTTCCAACTTCCTTTACAGCAAAACCAGCATTTTATTTTTTACTTTTGAAATGCATAGATGGTACAAATGCTGTTGTGTTGCTGAAATAGTGCTGGGCTGATGTGGCCATATAAAGGGCTGATCTGAGGTGCTGTGTGTTCAGATTGTGCTGCTCTACACCATCTAGACAACAATGTAATTTCCTTGAGAAGCCTCTATCCATTTGATGGACTGTTATCATGCTTCACTGTGATTGGCACAGCTGTTTCCGAGCAGTGAGACCAGTGATGGGGTGGACAAAGAGTGAATTTGTTCATCACCTCCGATTTATATTCCACCTTCTGACACGTCTTTGAACACAATGGTTAAAACTGTCAATGCAATGAGAAATATTCTCACCATAGTTTACTACAATGGCAAATACACTTGACTTAAGTGCGATTGGAGAGCAGCATTCCTAATTTCGTTGTATGCAGAGCTTACATTGACGATAACAGCTTTCTAATTCTAATTCTAATTTCTTCTTATTCAGTTGGTCAGCTCAGACACATGCTGTCACATAGTGGGCTGTGCAAAGTCATGATCAAAACCACCCTGCGTGGGGCTAGAGGAAAGATCGTTCTACATATTGAAAAAAAATAAGGAATAAATATATTCTGCTGCACAAGATTATGTGTATTTTTCAGACTTTTCTCAATTATTTGCGAGCCTTACAAGCCTTCAATTATTCACATGAAATTATGAAATCTTTCTTTGAACTGCTCACAACTCACACATGCCCCCTGGGGCTGCTTGTACCATTTTATAAAAAAGGGTTTCAAAAACGAAACCACACAGTTTGGATGGTTTGAATACAAAGATAAAACAATAAGACATTAAATCAGTTAATGTATCACGTTATCCAGATTTTCATGAATTGTTCTTGACACTTTTTGTCACGGTGTTCATTTTGTTTTCAGTTTTTTCTCTTGTGTTCCTGCCTGTTTCACCCTTTCTGATGACTTTTTGCCTTTATGTCCCTGCCTGTCACTCTCATCCATCCATCCATCCATCCATCCATCACGCCATCATCTGTAATGCAGCCAGCGTCTGCCTCAGAGCTTATCACGTCTCAAAGAGCTCGAGCTATATGCTAATGTGGTGCTTGTGCTGACATAAACAGTCTGTGTTTCTTGTTTGCATGGCTTACTAGACAAAGAGTGATGCTCCTCTACCAACCCCTGCACATGTCTGGCATCTGTTTTCCTCAGACCTCCAGCTCTGGTTTTGTAGTTTGTTTTCACATCTGTGGTTACATTTCCACCCCATATGCAGATGTTTCACCACTGATTGCTTCTGAAGTGATGGAATCCTCTCTGGTGCCTTTTGTTGTGCTTCTCTAGCTGCCGCAGAATTTTTGTATCTGTATTTAAAGCTATTGACTTGTCCTGCAACAATCTCCTCTCTTGTATTTTAAGCCACCCTGTCAAAATGCTTTGTGACAGACCAGAGATACTGAATAAAAAGAAGAAAATCTGTTGCTCCAAAGATTTCGCTACGTGATGTATTCCAACAGCCTTGGTATTTGGCAGCTGGCATTTGAATATCTGCCCCAAAACACCTGCATCAGCAAATGTCGGGCAATACATCACATTCAAATTTTCCTTTTTACTCATATTGCTTTCATGCGGTTGCCAGATATATTTCATACAATGGAAGCTCCTTTTTTTCTTTCAGATCTCAGCTGACCAGTCCTTTTGAGTCGTTACAAAATATGCCGCAAGACCAAAAAATAGAATCCTTGCAAAATTTCGGTTGCTTGTGTTTTTAGTTTTCATATTTTTCAATTTATGGATTGTTGCTGGCTGTTTATATATTAATGCCTCTTCCCGAAATCCGGCCTGAGTTTATCCTGAAAGCTTCAAATGAAATTTTGCATGTATTCTATCTTAGGCGTAGTCAGTCTGTCTGTCTTCTCAGCAGAAGATGCTGCATTGTATAGCCTCCAAATGCTGTATGCATTTACTGAGAAAAGTATTAGATAGAAGAAAGTACAAGAAACAATATTAATAATTCATCAAAATCATGAGAGGGCAAAAGAAGAAACAAGAGGGGTAAAGTCCCAGAAAAACAAACCCTCATGCTGTGTATCAGAATGCAGTTTTTGTGCAAACAACAGAGGCCTGAGAGCTGAAGGCTTTTGTAGTTGGTGAGAGGAGCAACTGTAGCTCTCAGCACAGGGGGCAGAGATAGGTTTACAATGAGATGTGCTGGTAGTTAGATCCTTCTCCTCTCCTCTCCACTCCTCACCTCTCTTCTGTCTTCATTCTCTCTCACTACAGCAGCAGCACAATGATGATAAAAACTTTAGACATATAGTGATTTCTTGTTTGGTACTGTTTCGGTCATTTTTGAATACATCACTGAAGGCCATGTGAGGCTAGGTGTTTTATGCAGAAAGTCAAAGCAGTAGAGCTAATTAAGACCCTGATGATTTAGTCATTTGTAGACATGAATATCTGACATAGTCTACATATAACAAACAGAATAAATTCAAACTTAAAGCTGCCCTAATCAATATTTTATATTGACATTAGGTCAAATGACAACATTGTAATGTGAAAGTTCGTAGAGATTAACCCACAGACAATTTAACCACTTTACAGTTGCTGTCAGCTCTATAGAGCATTTTAGCTTCTTTCAGCTCATTGTTTTGGTTTTTACGGCAGACAACTTTACTATTTAGCTAGTATGTGAATGAATGTGTGGGAATTTTGGTCCAGTTGCCAAAAAGAATATGGTTGTTTCTTTATCTGTGTTTGTGTTTCCATCTGAATGTCTAATATAAAACTAATTCCGAAAAAAGAGAACACTGTCGCTTAAAAATACTTTCATATACTTCTTTTATACTGAGCGTATCTGCAAACTGTCCTTTGCCATCAAAAATATGTTCCAACTGAACAAGTATCAGTGTAGTTCAGTTGTTTTTCCTACTATTACCTGTCCCTGGCAAAGGAGGTATGAGAAACGCTGTTATAGTTACTTATGGGCAACTAAAACCAGAGAGTGATCATCATATGACGTCAACATCACCACTGACTTGAAGCAAGAGATGGGACTGAAATACTGTGAATATTCGACTCAAACCGTGATGTTTTCCAGATCATAAGCAAGTTTTTTAGAAGCCCATAACCTAGCAGGACGCTGGACCCAAAAATCTGCCCAACCTCCTCCTCCCTGTGACTTCTGTACAGTCGAAGAACAAGACACCGATTGGAACAAATGCTGCCAGAGAGCATAATCCAGGCAGCAATTAAAATTACTCCAAAATGTTTGTGGCAAAGCAAATAACTAACATAAAAACAGATTTTGTAGGCGTCAGGGTTGATCAGTGCATGTGGTGCTACTACATTTGTGTAATTTGAATGCAAGAATTTGTCTTTTCCATCCATCCTGTATTCACTTGTGCGTTTTCTAACCACCGTGTATTCCAACACAGTGTGTATGAATGCGTAAAACGCAAGAAGACTGCGTACAACATGGGCTTTATTCACATGTTGACCATATTTGACAGGTTCTTTGGATGAGTGGCATCTTACCATCATGGTAGCTGCACCAGGACGCACTCAGGTTTCCACAGGAGCGAGGGGGAGAATAAAGGTAGCGGAGAGAAAGGAGAAAGATCAGATTACTATGATAGATGCTGATGCTGAGAGTATTGTCCTCCTCTCTCCTCTCCTCTGTTTCTCTCCCTTTATCTCTGCATGGCTGGAGATGAAAGAGGATGTTGAACAGGGAGGAAAGGACAGCTGCTGATGAAGAGGAAACAAAAGAAGCCTTCTGTCCTTCCTCTGTCCTTCCTCTCTCCTCCTCCTCCTCCTCCTCCTTCTCCATGCATCCTCTGTCTCCCTCTATCACGCCCCGCCCTCTCTCTCACCTGTCCATTCATTTTTCTCCTTCTCACCCTGCCCCTCTGTACTTTACGTTCTCCCTCTCATTCACTCGATATCGTTCCCTCAGTTCATTATTCTCCCCCACTTTCTGCAACTCTCTATTTCTCCTCTTTCCACCCCTGTCTCCTCTTCCCCGCAGCCTTCTCCTCATCTTTCTCTTCTTTCAGGTCTGTCAGTGCACACTGTTGAAATCGGATCTGTCACTGTGTCTTTGGAGACAGATTTGGGTTGCCAGGGGTTTCAACCCAGCAGAGAAGCAAAACTGCGGTTACATCAGTTAAATCGGCTCCCATCTGAGCCACAGCCAAAGTCTGAGCATCTGTGTGTGTGTGTGTGTGTCTGTGGGTAATATTGTGAATGTGCATTTGAGAGACTGACTGTGAATAGGTTCACATCCAAGTTTTATATATTTTATTAGGTCTAGTACAAAGTACAGTTACTTTTGTCCTGATGATGGTGTTGGATGAAAACTTAAGGCATCTCCAAAGTGACTGTAAATCATCCTCTCAGGAACATCCTCTCCATCCAATACCTGTAAAGACATTTCACTGAAATCCACAGATTTCAGTCTGATGGTGGTGCTATAGGAAAAGTCAGGGAATCACAAAAGTCAGTAGGATCCATCCTTCGAGGACCATTAATATCTGGTCAGAATTACATGGCAATCTGTCCAACAGCTCTTCAGGCATTTCAATCTGGACCAAAGTGGAGGACAGACCAACATCATCATTTCTAGAGCATTGCCGAAAATTTGGCATTTCCATACCTTCAAAGCAGAGTGCAGTATAATAAATCTTTGGAAAACATTGCCATAATCTAACAATTGTCCATTAGTATTCATTTAGATGAAAATGGCTGGGCGTTATTGGGTTAATTTTGAGATACAATTATAACATGAAATGTGGCTGACATTAGCTGACACAGTCCAACAGTTTGCCCACTAATAATCAGTCACTCAGTATCATTATGGCTAAATAATAATTAGTTCTCTAAAGACTTTTTATTTTCCATTAATTGAGGAAGACTATTCAGTCACTTCAGAGCTGGGAATAATTTGGTGAAATTAATGAAATGTGGCTTTGACATTTTAATTTTTGTGATAATTCAAATGTTGGTGTACAATTATGATTGACTCTTGGTGAAAACATAACACACCCTCCCTCCAGTACTTACGTCTATATTTGCATTTATGCTTTCGTGTTCATTCATTATCTTTTTATTGCGGTTTTTTCCCCTCTCGTTGCTGGAGAAGCAGCGGAGAAGGAACGGCCCTGCCATGTTCTCTATATTGTATTTTGCCCTTGAATCAGTGATTGTTTGGGGCACAGCATACAAGAACGAGAGGTGAAAAGAGCTGATTTGTTATGAAGGCTATGATTCGTTGTTATTGAGCGGAATGCTGTGTTTTGTGTGTGTGTGTGTATGTGTGTGTATGTGTGTGTGTGTGTGTGTGTGTGTGTGTGTGTGTGTGTGTATCTGTAATTGAATTGGCTGAGGTGTGTGTTTTGTCAACTGAAAGGAATCACAGCTCACTGTCTGTTTTCATTCCTACAGATGGATATCATGGTCAGCTGTGGACGTGTACACACACGCACGCACACACACACACACACACACACACAAATTATGGTTGGTGTGTGTGGGCTGTGGGCTTGTATTACTCATGTTGTGAGGACATAAATCTGTTCATACAGTCACTCTGTGGGGACTCCGCTTCAATTCGTGGTCTAAAAGCGAATCCCCATCAAGTAAATCATTAGGTTTTAGGATGAAAACTTAAGGTTTAGATAAAGTTGGGTTAGGGAAATGAACAACAACTTTGTGTGTTAGTGTTGATACTTGTATCTTATTGTGCTGTGAGCAACATAGTGCACTTTCTCTCTCCCTCAGTGTGCATGTGTGTGTGTACTGTTTTGGCTAATGTTTGCAGGTTAGGTTCATTTTCCATTGTTCATTTGAAGCTGCTACAAGAATGAAGATTGTGATTTCCAGGCCTGAAAAAACTTTGGAGGAGAAAAGGATTTTAGAAATTTGTTCATTTTATTTCCTTATTTACATTTCAAGCACACAGCAGAAGGCTTTACAGTAATGTTTAAATATGAAGACAGAGCCACTGCAACAAGCAAAGACGCCAATTGTGCTGTCGGGTTGAGTGCAAACGGCTTTTAACAGCAGCTGCTGAGAGCTGATTTAAGCTGCTGCTCAAAGCATAAATCATTAACGTATGCAGTTACACTGCAGCTGAGGTCACTGAATAAGAGAAATGTACCTTTATATTGTTTTTTCTGGACTGCAGATCATGTTTTGTCTTAGAAGTTAGGTCTATAAATGGAGAGAGAAGAAGTGGGAGAGACCCCAGGTGTGGGGAAAGTCCGTCGCAGGCTGTCAGGGCTTCTGGCTGGGTAAACACCACCAGACTGAAAGAATTACCTTCTCTCTTTCACTCTGTCTCTCGCCCATTTTTGCACAGCCTGTTCAAGGTGGGAAAGATGTGCCTCTGTTCTGCCTCACACTTCTGTATCAAAAATACCAACATGGAGGGGCGACCTGATAGCCGAGTGGTTAGGGCGTGTACCACATGAGAGCAGATGCCCTTAGCAGGCAAGCTGCCGGTTCGACTCCTGACCAGCTCCGAACATCCTCATTCCCCCTCTCTGTGACCGTTTCCTGTCTCTGTGACCGTTTCCTGTCACTTTCTGTTGTCCTATCAATCACGGCAAAATGCCGATTAAAAAAAAACTAAATCATGGAATCAGGGCGGGTATTGTTGTTCCGGCAGTAAGCTGGTAGCATCAGGAGTCCATGGGTCCATGTCTGTGTAACAGGTAGAGCTGGCACAGCAGGACAGATGCCAACAATGTTATGTTACTTGTTACACCTCTGGTACTGGAATCCTCTAAAATCCTCCTTCACAGGAATGTAGCCTAATCTCCATTTATAAGAGGCCACTGCCTCTCCACCAGTTTGCCTTTTTCCTTCATACTTGAGCGTGCTTGCAGCCACTCTGTCTGTCTTACCTGCAGCTCCACTGAAACATTTCCTGTTGAGAGTAGTTGGGGCCATGCAGTTTTCTAAATGACTCAGTTAAACTCATCAGCCTCTCTGATTCACTGTAATGAAGGGCACTTAGTACTTATTACATTCATATTTTCTTTTCATCCAGTCTATTCTCTGATTACTCTGGGCACAGGGTCAGCAGATGCAGCTGATGTGTTATTGTGTGGGTTACTGTGGCCTCAGAAATCTGTCAGGATGCGCAAGTTTTAGCAATATATTGTGTCTCATCAGCACACTGGTGGGAAGGTTCTGTGTAGGCAAGTGGTTAGTTGGATAATTTGCTGGTGGGCCTATGTAACCAAATGTTACACATTGTTGGTACACATCGAAGCCCTTTGTGGGTGGGACGACCAGCACTTGGAGAGAGGAGGACATGGCATTAGTTTCATATTTGTTCCTCACTGGGGTTGTTTTCTCACAGGCGATGTGGCTTCCACCAAAACCTGGTGTCGGTTCTACACCCTTAGAGAAGCTTTTCCATAAACACGGAGACTGTAATGTTGTGGCTGAGGACATGCTGTCACCACGATAACACATATTAATAGTTTCCCCTGGTAACCTGAGCATTTAGAAGAGCACACGAACATGAAACATGACAAATTCAGAAGGCTCCAAATAAGAAATGCAGCATGACAGTTTCAGACTCCCAGAGACATCCTACTATAAATATGATTATTTTTAAACTTGGTGTGACTCGGTGACAAGATGCTGTCACTGCTTGTGCCAAAACACTGACATCAGCTGACATCAAATTTCACTTTTTTGATATCTTTTAGAAACTGGTGCGCAATGATAGACCTCCCATTGCTACTTTAATAATTTTAACCCTTGATTTCTACTACTAACCGTGTAATAATAATAATAATAATAATAATAATAATAATAAATGGTAACGTGAAACTTACACAACACATTTATATTTTTTAGAAACTCTGTTTTCTGTTTTTGCTATTTTCTGTGAGGATTCATCCATGACTTTGTGTGGCTCCTAATTATAGTGATGCACTGTGGAGTAAGCAAGGGCCTGACTTATCAGGCTGCTTTTGATTCATTGTGCTGCTGTTGCTACAGTTGCTGCGAGTTTCGAGACAGGCATGAATGACTTCAGTTCTAGTTTTTCTTGCTTGTTTCCCTAATTTAGCTAAGTAAAAAAAAAAAAAAAAAAGGCCATATGGTGCCGAGTTGAAAAACACTGTAGCTGTTTTGTTCTTATAGCTGCAAGGCACTCAAATTAAAACATATAGCCTGCTTTTTACCCTCACGGTCATTAAGTCATTTTACACCAAGTGTAATTACAATAGACTGCAAAATCATTAAGCAATGAGCCACAGTGCAAACACTATTCGAGGTCAAATTAAGCTATTTGTTGTAGTGAAGAAGAGTTAAAAAGACATTTTTTATGTTTCAGTGATAATTTAATGGAGGATTACACTCAATACGAGGACTTAACCGCATATTTAATGAGGGTCCAATCAGTTTTTGAGACATAAACAGTTTCATTTCTTCCACAATTCATCTTCTTCCAAAGTGCTGCACACCTCTGTCCCTGTCATCCAACGCTTTGCATCCATCCTCCTTGATTGCTGTAACTCTTTATGTTTTTGTATCACTCTTCCTCCTTTATCCTGCATCAGCCCTTTCCAGAAAGCTGTTGCAAGGCTTTTAGTGAGATCAAAATGAGAGACCACATTAGTCTAGTTCTTGCTTGCCTCCACTGGCACCCTGCGAGCTCTGTAATCTTTAGTTTCCCGTCCACAAATCACAAAATGCGCTCTTCACATGTCTGAACTCCTGCCTTCCTCGCTTGAATTCAGTCCTCTCACTATATTGACAACTCTTAAGATTCAAATTCATTTGTTTTTGTGTTTTTTTTTTTTTCCTCTTGCTCATGCTGGCGTAACTGCTTTGAATTAATTTCCAAACAAGCTGTTTTTCAAGAAGTCAGGTTGACTAGGGTGTGTGTCAGACATCCGTGTGTGTGTGTGTTTGCCGTCCGCTCACAGTTGGATGTGTGCGGATGGCCTTTAATGGTGATGAACAGAAGAAAGAAATTTCAGGGAGAAGGAAGGAAAGCAGATTAAAGCAGAGGAAGATCAAGACAGACGTGAGCAGAGGGACACTGATACTCTCAGATGGATTAATGTGTGTCTGTGTGTAGGTGTCTGTGTGTGCGCGGACACTTGCATATACACAAATGCTTGCAAGACGCTTCAAAGTACAGCCTCAGAAATGTCAAATGTCAGATTCCGTTCAGCTAGGAACATGTGCACGACATGAACTGCTCTTTGAAAGAGTGTTTTTCTTCCTCCATTTGAAGCACTAATGGAAAATATCCTTCTAGGTCAGGCAAAGGCAAGACACTGTTAAACTGTTAAATTCCTGTTTCTAATATTCATCCAGTCGTCTAATTTGGTTTTTAAGTTGCCACCTTTAAGTCTCGTTGATTTTGAGTTCTGACTCTAAGGTTTTATAACATTAAATCACATTTTGTGTGCCTTCAGTTAGCCTGCGAAGGCGCATGTGTGTCTCCTCAGACTTTGTATTGAAATGTGAGAGGGCTAAATTTTCTGCAGCCGTTCTTCAACAAATGCACAGTAAATATGGCTTGGAGATGAGGTGGATGTGAAAAGGACTTCTCATAAATTAAGACATTTTAACTTTAACCCTAACCCTAACCACTGGACCAATGGTGAATTTGTTTTTGTGTGTTATTGGCTGAAGTGTCGTGGTAGCATGAAAACTTGAGTTTCATAGTAATCTTCCTGCAGCGTGAAAACCAGCTCTCTGCACCATTTCACATTCAACCACAACAAGCCTCAGCGTGCTCTGACAGCATCATGACCTTGGAGTCTTCGTGCATTTGGCTACGGCTATTTCAGGGTACTGACTCTTCCGAGAACAGTGTTTGGAGTGTGTTTGCGTGTACGTGTGTGTGTGTGTGTGTGTGTGTGTGTGTGTCAGCATATGCGCCAACTACCACATCAGTATGCCAGCTGGACAGTGCCAGTGAGACCTGTAGCTGTACTGCCAAACACACACACACACACACACACTTACATGCACACACAAACACATGCTGGCTTGCTACTGTTGTTTCATCTGCCACTCATGCAGATTTGATATCATGTAATAGGGAGAACAGTCCAAATCATGCCAAAAAGGGAAATACAAGTTTGTCTGGTTGGTGGAGCCAGTACAAAACTCAGTTTTACTGTGGCTGCTGTCCCTAGATTACTTGGAATAGGTTAATTCCAGATTAATAGGATGATGATAATCAAGGATTACGTTAACATAATTGTCAGTTTTTTTTATGAGGCAACAGAACAACAATTAAAAACAACACAGGATTTTTGTTCCACTCTTGCGATTGAGGAAGATTAATTTGTATTGTTGCTATTAGGTAAATCATGAAAGTTAACGGTATTAATGAAACAAAAATATTTCACATACACAGTGTTGCTGCACATAACAACATTTCTCCATACTACATACTAAAAACACACTGTACGTACTATATATATACCAATACATTTCATGGGGTACAGTATATGTATTAAGAATGTAAGAAGTATGTAAGAGTCTATTTATTTTACCTTTCTGTATTGACAGGAAATGATCACAGCTATCGATTAATCAAATGTCTTATGTTGTCTGCCCAACAGCCCAAAATCCAAAGATATTTAGTTTATTGCTGTCATGTGTGACAAAGAAAAGTATAAAACTATCACATTTCAGAAGCTAGAAACAGAAAATATTTAACAGCTTTCCTTTACAGATATTGATAACTACAGTGATTATTTGATGATCAAAATAGTTGCCGATTAATTTTCTGTCGATCAACTCATTCATTAATCGACTAATCTTTCCACCTCTAATCAAAGCCCAGCTTTGAAAAGCTATTGGTAATGAACTTTAAAACAGGTGCCTACAGAAACAGAGTCGGGGTTCAACTTCTACATCTACATCTACATCTACTTCCAAGGTACACGGAGAAGGGAAAAAGTCTAAAGAGGTCAAAAATCCAGCAACACCTGTTGTATATAGAACAACTTTATGTTAGGCCAGCACCTTTCAGCTTGTTGTGATCATAAAACATACTATAGACAACATTAAATAGGGCAGGTATAAATACATCAAAAACAACCAATCATATGCATCCACATACATATCAGCCAATGGGGCTCCTACAAAGATAACCTGACTTTGGTGCCTCCCTGTGGGATCATCCATCTCAGGAGATAGATAATAATGGACTGAAATAGACAGAAACTAGACTGACAGCAACATGTAGACTGCACCAATTTTCACTGTTACTGTCTGATTCTTCTACAAACAAAACCTTATGGTTTGCTATGTGAATAGTTTACAAGACGCTTGTATCACATAAGAATTAGAAAGAAATTCTACAACAGATAGACAGCAAAATGTTTTTAATTCCTCTTACGAGAAGCCCCTGTACAGTATTTCCTTTGTTCATTACATTGTGGGAGCAGTGTCACTGTCACACTCAAAATTCTGAATACTGCTACCATTGAATATACCTCATTTTGTCATTTTTTTCAATGTAAATGTGTTTTATACTCAACTGCTTATAATAAAATGTACAAAGGTCTTGGTGTTTTCTCTCGCCTGCTGTAGGCAGAAATGTTCGTCATGTCTGACAAAGTTACACACTTTAGAACTCAAAGTGTGATTATTTTGACAGTGGATGTGTGAGTAAGAGGCTATTCAATCGTTATTTGTAGAGTTTCAGTTGGCACCTACAGCAAACACTGTTACTACTGCTATCTACGGTAGCTTGGAAGCTCATTATCTCATAATGGGTGAGTGTCAATTGTGGCAAAAGCTTAAATTAACTTGAATGAATTAATAATTTTTTATTGATTAATCCGCCCATCCATTTTCTGCTGCTGAGTCTAGGTTTATGAATTTAATGAATTGTATCATTAGGAACGAAATTAGAAATTTTTACTTTAGTATTAAATCATTTTAGGCCTTATTGTCCCCACTGGTTTTCCATCACACTTTCATACTTTGGCAGGTACGACTATATTCAGTGTGAATTTAAAGAGCCTTAAAATGAACCCTGACCCAGAGCTAATAAGTAGTTCAATGATACAGTAAATTAATGTGAATGTAACTGCAGCAAATGCACTCTTTATCATTTGTTGTGCACTGGTTTATGTGCTATCTGCAGCACAAACATAAATTCTCTGGATATTTACATGGATGACAGCCTGTAATACAGAGAAAATAAGAAACCTGACAATTACAAACAGTAACAGCCAGGTAGTGAAGTGAAACAGCACTTTCATTTCAGTGGTGTTATGTTGCCATGGAATTTGGCTCACAGCCTCACACTATCTGTCACCCCCTTCACTTTGTGTTTCCATTGTTTTCTACCTCTGTTTCTTCAGCTGTGTCGTTCTTTCTTTGTCTGTATTTATTCTCTCGCTGCTGTCTGTCTGAATCTCAAATCTATAACTCACTCTCCTTTCTTTCTTTCATGCTCCTTCCTTAATTCTCTCTGATGTTATCCACATTTTTTGTGTTCACACGCACCCTGTTTCTTATGCCAGGGTACATTGTGCTACATGCATTCTCCATCTGTTTCATGCCCCCTACTTGCAACCTCTTCTGTCTCATTACAAAAACACATCAGTGAACATACTGTGCACATGGATTGGAGCCATTAAGTGCTTTTTGCCTTGCTTGTTTGGGTAATGATCCACAACACTGCTGTTGAATAGAACACTGACTAGTACTTCAATAAATGCTGATAGAAGTACTGTTACTTGATGTGAGACACAGCACTGTCGAAGACCTTTTCACACTATAATTACTTTCGTCAGCCTGCTTAAAATTCACGCTCACTAATGAAATTTCTTGTTAAGACTTGTTTGCGTACGCACATAATGTTTGTCATATATCATGCCAGAAAGCAAAAATATATTTCCGAATGATTAAAGATTGTTATTCCCTCGATTTGTGGCTGTTAATGTGTCTGAACAAAACAGATCCAAGGGAAAATGCCTGTGGCGGAGCTGTGGTCTTTGATAATACATTTATGTGGAATTTTGATGAAAGACAAAACAAAGAGCACTAGTGACATTATTTTATTGAATAATTTTATTAATATATTCACTGTAGTCATGGGTGGATTAAGGAGCAGTGGGCCCCTGGGTGCAGGCATCCAGACTGAAAGAGACACAAAAGGGTGGCTGCCATTTTTTCCTCTCTTCACAGGTATTTTTGTGGTCATTGTTTACAGCTGTTTTGAGTCTCTAATGTGTCTCTTTGTAGCTGTTTCCAGTATCTTTGTCGACAGTTTGTGTCTCTCTGTAGTTGCTTTGAGTCTGTAGGTCCGGACAGTATTCCATCCATTACTGTAGTTAAAAGACCATATGAAGCATTTCTTGCAGACCACTTAAGTTGTGAGCAAGTCAGCTCATCAGTGTCAGTCTAGTCTTTACCAGTCCCGTTCAACCAAGACATAGGGGTGGTCTCAATTATCTCACAAGATCCCGCTCTTTCTGATAGCACTGCAGCCTCTTGTGCTTGTGTCCTTCCTGTTTCATGCCGTTGTCACTGGCTGTGTTGTTCACACGGGGTAGTAGTAGCTCCTGGTTCTGGAAATCTTTAGTTTTTCCTGTAGTGACATCCTTAATGTTGCTCAACGTACAATCACCTCAGGCTGTAACAATATTTATTGTTGTTTACTGTATGTTTTGTCCATTAGTTGTAGAATATGCCGAGACACTATCCAGTACATATACAACAGCCATGAACCTCAACTACTGCTCAGCATAAGCAGCACATGCAACAGAATTTTAAGATCTTTGATTGCATTTTTCTTACAGAAATGCACCTTGGGATTCATAGTTTTCTCTCCTCACATACACTTGTATGTTTGATTTTTTTTTTTTTCAAAGAACCAGATATTTTCAAATGTGGTCGCTGTTGTTTTATGCAGATAAATCAACTGGGAGACTTTGATGCACATCGCAGGGCTCCAACCCTTCAGGAAGATTTCTGCCCATTTCCCGTTTTAACCTGTTTTTGTCAAGGTTATGTGATCATCCTTTATAATTCAATCATCATGGGACTATTTTTGAATATTCTCTCTGTTGCGCTCTCAAGGAAACACTGGCTCGTGGGGTTTGAAAGATGGCTGCAGAACAGCAACGAACAGACCAGTTTCACATTATCCTTTTCGTAAAATCCATGTTTCCTTTTTGTTGCCTGGATTTTATTTTCCAGCAACATGGCTTGCAACAACAAAGCTATCAGTTTGTGGATGTCGCCGCTTTCTCTTCAACCTTTTGTGCTTGCTGTAAATACACCACTGTTAACCCTTCATCTCCTCTTCTCTGGCACACACACACACACACACACACACACACACACACACACACACACACACACACACACACACACTCACACACGGGGTGTTGTGCATAAATACACACCTACATGAACAGATGACTGGATGTTTTGCATGTCAAGGGGATTCTTAGATAACAATAATCCTCTGATCCAGTAAATTCACACGAATACACACACACACACACACACACACACACACTCACACTTATATGTAGACACAGAAACACACACAATCAGGGTTTCATGTTTGAACACAGTCTTTGGTGCTCCTGATTTATAGAGGATAAAGCCAAACTGAGGACTCTTGAAAAGAGGTGACAAAAGAAGAGGAAATGCAATGAAAGATATTAAAAAAAAAAAACATTTTTACAAGTTGCTTGACTCTTTTTCTTTCACTTTTCCCTTTCCTCTAATTTCTGGCACACATTTCCCTCCTTCTCATTCCCTCCTTCCATCACATTTCTTCTCTCCCTCGCCCCTCTCCATCTTTTTTCTCCCTCTCTCCCCATCTCTGCAAGAATAGCAATTACAGCCTGCAGTTGGTAGAGGCACTTGTAAATGATTGAGAGGGAGAGAAAGAGAAGAGAAGGAGAGAGTAGACAGGCTAATAAGATTCAGAGAGCTGAAAGTCTCTATTGTCACAGAGTCTGTGTCAGTGGGAGGCAGGAGGAGAGAAACAATCTCCCTCCCTCTCTCACTGTCCTTTCACTCTCCATTCTTTACTTTTTTCTTTCCATTTATTCACTTTCTCTGACTCCCACTTCCCCCCTCCTCCTGAGGCCAAAGAACCAAACTCAATTATGAACTCAGAACTTCCTCCTGAAATCTGACCCTGGTGCTGCTTCACTTGTCAAAATGTCTCCGAACAGGACTGCTGATTAACAACCAGTCTGTTGTGTAGTTTGCATGGTCAGATGGTCTGACCAGTGACTCTGTCAGGGCACAAGTCGTGGTGTTATGTACATGGAGCCAGACAAGTTGTTAAGTTATGTCATAGACGGCCAAAAAAGAAGCAAATGAAACCACAGAATTTTTTCTTGTTATTCAGATCCCTAGATCCTGTGCAGAGGAAGTTGTTTTGTTGGTGTTAATTTTGCATTCAGTTACATAACTGTACACTGTGCGTTGAGATCTGGTGGTGGGGAGAAGTGAAAGTTTTGATTGCAGTCAGTGAACAAAGACATTATTTAAAAGTTTGTCTTTTTTTTCTTTAATTGGCCAGTTCAAGACAAATCAGTAAATATAGCATTTTATATGATAATGTCTTTTTTTCCCCTCAGATCTTCTGGAAAATGAATGTGTATATGTACAGTGTGCTTTGCTAGACCCTATGCACGTTAATGAGTCAAAGAATGTAGTTGTGTTTTAACAAGCTAATCAATATTAAATTGCATTACTTAAGCATCATACTCTAACGATATTGTACCATTAAAAAAAGGCCCACATTTTTTGCGCCTACATTACCCACAATGCACCTCAACCACCTATTGGTTGGCGGGAGATTTGGGTTTGTTGTTGTAGTGGCAGCTAATGTAGCCGCCAGATGCTAGCATCAGGCAGAGCTTAGGAGCAGGGTACAGAGGTCGGGCAAGATCACGTCTTTCCAACTACACACCGGAGGCCTCCTTCACTTTCAGACTCGTATTCTTCTTTCCCCAGCCAGCGCTGACTGAAGGGACATAATTTGCAGATATTTATTGGATTTCTCAGATATTTGTGCAACTGATCGAGTGGCATAAAAGTAATAAATGATGATTTTAATCATCAGTTAATGATTAAATGTTAACAAACCAAATATCCGTTGGTTACTGTTGGTTCCTTTATAGAATGATAAATTGAATGGTTTGTTAGCTGACCAGTAAAGAAAATAAGCTATTTCAAGACACAGTTTGGGCTCAAATAAGTGCATTAATAATAGATAAATCGGTTATGCAAAGACTCACTCGTCAAAGCCAACAAAACAGATTTTAGTTAATAGAGTTTAATTATAGAAAAAAAAAATCATAAGTTTTACACTCACTGCAAAAGGGACACATGGAAAACCTGCCTAAACCAGGGTAGTGCAAATAAATGCTCCACCAGTCAGTGCCACTTAAAACACGTAATTCTCCTGAAGTGATTGAAACAACATGTTATCAGAGCTGACAGACATATTATATTGACACACAGAACCTGTATGATCCTATTTATTTCTCTGGTCAAGTCCATTTAAATCTCTACCCACAGATCTCATCTTCAGGACCACTGGCATGGTGGAGGGAGTGTAGTGACAGGGAGAGGTCTGAATGTTGTCTGGAATATTTCTGTGATCTTTCAGCTTTGATCTATGTGTTTTATGGTATAAAGAGCAACAACATGAGACAAGAAGATAGAAAAACAGAAGCAAAGAGCAGCCGTAATCTGTGAATGGATGCCACATCACACGAAGCCCTCAGAACCAACAAAATACTCGAGTGCTCCAATTTTTTATCCTATTTCTGTTTTCTTGTTGTCAAGTCCGACCCAGGCTGAATCACCGTCTCAAATAGGCTGACTCGCTCCGTGTGTGTGTGTGTGTTTGTGTGTGTGTGTGTGTGTGTGTATTTGTGCATTTGTGTTTGGAGTGCTTACTGCCTCAGGTCCGCTCTCAGTGTATTGTGTCTGTACATGTGCTGCTAACCTAATAGCTCAGAGATTTGGTTCATTATTGTGGGGGGAAATTTGGTGTGTATACAGTGAGTGTGTGTGTGTGTGTGTGCGTGTGTGTGTGTGTGTATGTCTGTGTACAGTGTATATTTGCAGACAAAGCAGTGATGTATCCCCCAAAGTGCAGCGGGTGTCCCAGATAGAGCGATCAAGCAGCATGATTATAATGTATTACTCTAATATCGCCACATAGATAAGCATGAGATATTATGTGTTTGTGTGTGTGTGTGTGTGTGTGTGTGTGCCTAATTGCACTGCTATCAATCTACCACACATTACAACTCTCATTTATCATCACTCTTTCGACCAACATTAGCTCAAACCCACTTTTTTTCTCACATGCACATTCCCTTCCTCTTTTCTCTTTTACAGTATTTACACACACACACACACACACACACACACACACACACACCCTGTAGTCTTCTGTGCTCACATTACCGGACAGTTCGGAAGCTGACTGAACTGCTTTACCTGTCACCATCTTTTCTGATGACACCGTGAGGAAAGCGTCTCATGCTCCACCAATAAAACAACGACAGCGAAGTGCATCACTTCCTGTACGTGTTTATGGAAGGTGAAATCAACCAAATCTGCATCCTTGTTTCTATCCCTCGAGACAGAAGATTTCGGAGTCAGCTGCCAAACAACTGCTGTCCACAACGGCAAGTCCTGCTGGGTGCTCCTGTTCAGCAGTAGTGTAGCGTGTACCTACCAAGAGCGGTTGGTGGGTACACGCTACACCACAAAGCAATGCATCCACAACCCATCGGGTCTGGAACGACAGAAGGGCACAAGGCCCAGAAAACCTTAAGAGTGGTTATGGGAGGAATGTGGCACAACACACTGTACATCACACCCTTCTGTACGTGGAGCTGCGTAGCTACAGAACAGTCAGAGGTACTGATGTTTTGGCCCCATATTTAAAATGTCAACTATACCTTTAAAATGATTACAGTTTGGCACTTGATAAATAAAAACAACCTTAAAACAAGAGTCAGATTTTTGATCCTTGACAAGAAGGATGAGTTATCTTGATTGTAAAGATTTAAAAATATTGTGGTGCTAAAAATGCCATGGTGATAATCAGTTTGATTCACACTGTGCTCACAAGTTAAATTTCAGTGCAGTTCTGCTGCTGTATCATTTTATGGATAAAAGTCTCCCTGCAAGCTAATTATCATAACCTGAATACAGGGCTTTGTGTACTACATTGCTACTAAGAGAATAGTCAGTACCGTTATACTATAGTCAGGGGTCCTTATCTGCTGCAGAGACACAGTGCACTAAAAACACACGATGCTCTCTTTGCCTTGTACTGAATTTAAGACTTGCCCTAAATAAAGCATAATATAGGTCTCTGAAGTGGGTTATTTCTAAGAGATGGTGGGCAGAAATGTATATTTAATATGGGGCTTAAAGATGATGTCACTGCTCTATTTACCTGATGCTAGAAGGTATCTGCACAAATTAATTACTGAATTTTAGTGTCAAAAAAAACAAAAAACAAAACAGCACTTAGGCTGTAAAAATTGCATATTTTTGTGCTAGAACTTGTCTTTCATTTGTTGCCTGTGAGCTAACTAACAGCTCACTGAGACGAAATGAAAACACCATGTTCTACCAACTGTCTCATTAGTGCGAGAGAGGAGGAAGAAAAAAAAGAGCGTCAGACAGGAGTGTGGATGAGAGTGGAGAGGACGGAGGATGACGGGCAGAAGGGGTCAGGGGGAGAGGGCTGTTGGGACTATTTGCATTCAGCTCTTGTGGTGTGATAAAGATGTGGTTTATGAACATGTAACCTTGTTGCCAACGATCATGCCACTTGCCTGCAGTGTGGATTGGAGGAGAACTCTCAACACAAAACTTGCGTCAATGCTAAGTGGATTATTAGCTCATACACCTGTATGGGCCTCGTCTGTCTGTCTTTCTCCCCTCTGCTCTGCTGTACACCGAGTACTGAGCCTTCGCACACATATTCAATGCAAGACAAGTGTATTATTTGGAGTTTTGATCTGTGGAAAGGATAAGGCTTTCTTGTTATTGTCAACAAATCCCATGAATCCCAGGGTTTGAACATCTCATCATTCATGGCTCGCGAATGCCATGAATGCCTTTTGAGGAGAGGTGGTCCCCTGTTATCCCCATATTTAAATGAATGTCATGTCTTGCCCCTATCTGTAGTGACAGACTCTTCACTTTGCCTTTGAGTCTGGTCCTTAGTAACATGTACAAACACTTTTGTTGTCTTGTTTTTTGTATCTTACTTGAAAAGTGCCAAACACACTTACTTTGGCTTTAGGCAAGGTCAGAAGAAACCTTCTGCTAACTATTTTGTTTATACCACAGTGTTTAGTGCTACTTGATTTCTCCTGATGATGTGAATCTTTAAAAACAGTTCAGAAATTCTGCACTTAGTTTACTTTCTGTAAAAAAAAGTTTGAAGAATTTCTTAGCAGAGCTGGAAACTGCAGTATTTAACATACTCAAATCAAAAATGAGAGGATGCTTGGGGACTATTTTTAGTCACAGATTGATACACATTTGTGTATCAATCTGTGTACACTTGTGAGTATTTCAAGCAGCAGGATGGTGAATATGAGATATACTGAAAATGAATGACAGTGCCCATTTTCACTGTAATGAAGGAACTTTGTCACGCATTTATGATTTTTGACAATGAAGAATAAGCTGTGCAGGCTGTGGAAACACAAGCAATACTTGTTAGTCGCGTCAATCCCTTGCTGGTTTTGGTCTTTTCATGAAATATACAATATCTGCAGTGTTGTCCTTTTAAAAATATATGTATATATAAAAAATATATATGTATTTTATCTTTTAAACACATGAAGCTTTGAAAATTAATAAATGAGTTCTTATAAAGATAAAATGAATAATGAATTATTATAATAAATTCTGTATTTTTCTACAGTGTGAACACTCAGAGTCTGGGTTGTTTAAGTGAGGGTTATGGTTGCAGGGCTTTGGTTGGAGCCCAAACAGCAAAGTTTGCTGTTTAATGATCCGGGCTCAGGACGAGGGGCTGTAGTTATCGTCCTTGCCAGAGATTTAAAACCAGTCCGTATTTTAAATTAGTCTGAACCAACAATCTCAAGCACTCAAACGCACACACCCATTTAGATAGCATTTGATCCTTCAGTCCTCAAAGGAGTGATAGATAGATTTGTGATGATATAACATATGGTGTGCCTTCATCAGTGAGCAGCGTAATTACCTTTCATGTTGTGTTTACGCAGACCGACTTCAAAGTCTTTGTTTATTTTTTAGGAATATATGTTTTCCAAAGCCTGTGCATCTTATTAAATGCTGCATTATGCAGAGCGTATCCCTTGAAACCATTATTTCTGCACACATTGCTTTGATACACGTACTCTATTGCTTTGAAGCCAAAAACTCTCTCTCTATCTCTATGTCCCTCACTCCCAACATCCCTCCTTTTTTTTTCTTCAACTTTTTTTTTCCTCTGTTTTCTCTCTTATCCCCAAATCTTATTAACTCTTCCCTCTCTTCTTCTTTCCTCAGTGGGGCGTTTGTTGATCGAGTTCAGCTCCCAGATGACGATGGAACGAGTGCAGAAAGAAAACCCCAACGTGACGGAGGGAGGCCGCTACACCCCTCCCGACTGTCGGCCTAGATGGAAGGTCTGTAAATGTCTCTCACACACACAAATACATTCACATAGAGCCCACTTTTGGATGAAAAAATAGATAACAAGTTATGCATCAAATAAAATGATAGGTGTCAAAAGTATTAGTCAAAATCTTGAAAAAAATTTAAGGTGCAAGACTTGAAAAACTTTTAAACTATTTTTTTCTTTTCCTGGCAGAAATGGGCTTCCATAATTTCTCTCAGTATCTGGCAAAGCCCAGGTCTGTGCAGAACAGCCATTAGGATGTTAGTTTATCTCATCTCATGCTATGGAGCGTCATATCTGGCTGTTTAAAAGAAGATTGCTGAGGTCTGGGTGCTTTCATTAGCAGTGAAGATTACAGCTAAGTGGATGCACCCAATGCAATGCTTCACCATACAGAGACCAAGGCCAATTTGCTGCCAATCTTCATCAGAGCACAAAATTACCATGAACATACAATTGCAGCTGAACCTTGGACTGTTTGGACAGCTGAGAGCGACTCACACAAAACACAGAGATACAGAACAGCCTCAAATCTGTCTCAGATCTGTGATGCCAGTGAGACGGGCTTCCGAGAGCTGCTGCATTCATAATGCATGAAACCAACTTTATGTACACGGTGACATTAACCAGGAGGATTTTCTGCAGATTATACTTGTGTCTTGTTTGTATACACCATTATTGATTAAACTATTCAAATGAATGATTCTGTGTAGGGCTGAAACTAATAATTACTATTCATTATCTATTCATCTGCAAGTTGTTTTGTCAGTTACAATTTTTGTTCCATCAACAGCCCAAAACCCTAAAACATTCAGTTTTTTCAATGACTTTGTTGTCAATTATTTTTATGGTAGATCGACTAATGAATTAATTGCCTAATTGTTGTGGCTCTTGTTCTGCAACTGATAAAAAAGCGGTAAATTGCATTTTGTCATAAATTTTCAAGTTGATTACAAACAAATTACCGACCAAAACTGTTTCTTTTGTGTAGGTGGCCATCATCATCCCGTTCAGACACAGGGAAAACCACCTGAAGTACTGGCTCCACTACCTCCACCCTATCCTCAGACGGCAGAGGATTGATTACGGCATCTACATCATCAACCAGGTAGGTCAGCTGATGATATTTCCACTAACGATTGATCTGGGGAGTTTTTTTGACAATCAAGTGTTGCAAAATCAACAGTAGTTGTCTCTTAATTAGTGTCCAGGCCGTGGTCACTCTTGGACATAAAGCTTGCACATGTGTGAAAGAAAAAAAAAGTTAGCCAGCTCAGAGACATTCATCACACATGTTCTTGTTCAAGTTTCTTGTAGTCAGCTCATCATCAGATCAACACACAGGCAAAGTGGTGTTGGCTCTCTCTCGTTTCTACTGCAGCTCAACAGCGTCGACGCTCTAATGCTAGTTAACTGATGCGCTCCTCCAACGTCCGGCTAGCCAGAAGAAAACAGGATGTGATAATGCGAGCAGCTTGATAATATGAGCCTCCTGCTCAACCTAATGGAAATGAATCATTATTTAGTCTACAGAATGTCTGAAAGTGAAAAATGACGCATCACAATTTCCCAAAGCCCAACGTGACCCTTGTTTTCATTCGACCAACAGTCCAAAACCCAATGGTACAAATAAAATAAAAGTTAGAAAAGCAGCAACTACTCACATGTGAAAAGCTGGAACAAGCGGACTTGGGTAGTTTTGTTTGATAAATGACATTACTAATTAATCAATTGTAGCTCTCTACAATTGTTTCAGCACGACTGGGATCTCCCTCTGGGTTCACATAGAAATTGAGTTATCTAGAGTCACAATCCTCATGAAATGAAGATCAGACTCCTGTATGGGTGGGGAGGCTAAGTAGGTCATATTTGTTACTTGCACAGACCTCTGTTTTATGATAAACAGTATTTACAGGCCAAGTAACAAGCTGTAGGCATATCTTATTCCAAGCTCAAACAAGAAGTAGACATGAACTAGATCTGTCAGCTCATGTTAAGTTATAAGCTTTGTGAAGGAATAATGAGAACACTGAGGCCATCGTCAGGTATTCATTAATACGGTGGAAAAAGTCTATTACTACATGTTGAATCTGAAGGAGTCGATTTGCAGGTATTTAAACCTCTGACAGCTGCTGTCCCCCCTCTCCCGTCCCTAGCTGGTCTTCGGTAATTGTGTTTCAGGGTCTCTTCTTCTGCTGTGTAATTCATCAACATATTTACTTTCACTGTGCTCAGTTCAGCAGCAGCAGCATAAGGAGCTTGGTTTTCAGTGTTGGGAGAGTGTGTGAGTCTTCCACATTGCTTTAGGTGAGAGTTCGTCGTCTTCTACATTATGGGTAATGAGCTCTCCTTTCTGCCCTTTCTCTCCCCTGTGGGCCTTGTGCAACACCTTAATCACTCCCCCTGTGGAACAGACCTTTGGTTCCACCTGCCCTGCTGTGCTCCGCTCTTGATATGGTTATGTTCCAGTGTCTTACTCTCTCGCCTCTCCCTCACACTTACACACACACACACACACACACACACACACACACACACACACACACACATAAACGCACGTCTCTGAATCTTTCTTATCTCAAATATAACACTGTTAGCGAGATCAAGAGCATGTAGAGCAGGTTATAACCTACCCATCCCTTTTCTTTACATTTATTTTAAGAACGGGGGTTTGGCTCATTTCTTGTAGAAATTTTCATCATTTCATCAATTCATCAATTTCATCTTTCTAACTGCCAGTCAATGTGGCTTACTAAGAGGTCTAGACACAATTCATGTAGTTTTAATCCATTTCATAACTGGAGTTGAACTCACCTCTGTTCCATTTTCCATTTCCCTACAATTGAACTTTGGTCATTTTACAAAAGTGAAAATGAAATAAATATTAAAAATGATAATAGTAGCTATACAGTGTATTTAGTGTATGTCAAAACAAGGTACAAAGTTCTTCACATAGAAAGGACAGAATTAAAACAATTCATTGTAACAACTAAATATAATCAGTCAAATTAAAGTACAGAGTGAAACAGAATAAATACCCAACAATAAATAATATACAAACTGTTAAACTTAAATAAACAAACAATACAAAACATATCATTAAACATACTGAAACATACTGAACTTTAACATGGGCTTGTTAAAATAAATGATTTTGAGAAGTGATTTAAAAGATGCCACTGTCTGAAGTGGTACCACCTTACATCAAAAGAATAAAAAACATGATAGTTAGTAAATCCGTGAACCACAAGATCAGGTTTAGCTAAAAAGCATCAACCACTGAGCGAAAATATGATTTCACAGTTGACGGCATAGAGCTGCAGATGCATCTTTAGCTCTTTCACCTGCACTTCAAACAGACACTCATTCACCGCCTGGCTGTAATTATCTGCAAAACTACCAGATTTTTACCTCACTCTGTGATTTAGAAGTTCAGGAGGGGCTTTGTTTGAAGTGGAAATTACTCTCATCAATTTTTTAAAACTAATTGTGAACTTGTTGAGATGCTGTACCTGACTTGTGCAGCCAGCTATGCAGCATTGTGAAGTGGGGTTAATTCCTGCCTCTCTTGTTTTTGAATTAGTTTTAAACTCATTCAAAGATTTACCAGTGTTTTAATGACCGTGGCTGGGATGTATGCTCCACCTCCTCTACATGTAACAATGACTAATGATTTTAAAACTGTTACAGACTCTTTCCAAAAAGGACTGACTCATCAGCAGCTGCTCAAGGTTAAAACACAAATTTTATAATTGCTAAAGAAGGACATCTTAAGGTTATGTTTTATTCATTTTTTATTCAGTGGGTGCTCATTTCAATGACATGGTTTTGAAATTACCTCCAAGTTTGAGGCATAAATTAATCACCAAAGAACTTGTTTAAGGAACCATTTCAATAAAGTTCTTTTTGGACCAACTTGTTCAGTAAATAACCGTTTTCAAATGGTTTTTCAACAGACTCTCAAAATCTAAATGGTTCTTTTGAGAATTTCAAATTAAAATACTATATACATTGTGTAAAATAAGAGCATGTTCTTCTGTTTTTAATCAATGATCTTTGCATTTTGTTAGGAAACAAACATCTCAGGATTTCCTTTAAAGAGGTCAGGACATGTGCGTACTTGGGTTGCCAGAGAAGTTGAAAAGAAGTACCAAAAACAGACAGTGAAGCAGGTAGACACACACACAGACAGGCAGATTGAAAGAAACAGAATCAAAGTGACAGAAATGGGATTCTGACGACAGGAAGTCCAGATGTCTCTGACACGATGGGCGATTAAACCTTTACACCCGGCGCCACTTTCGGCGAGGACGTGGAGAGCACTTTTTTATCGTGCTCGCTGGAGCGTTAAATGAGTGGAAGTCTGGAACCTTTTAACACAGAGCCACTGGAGAGGGTCGAGGCGAGGAAGGGGTGAACGGTAATAATTTCCCCCCTTCCGGTCTCATCCTGTTGTGTCCTTAGAGTCAAAACAGGAATTTTATGGAAAGAATTGTATTGTCTGTATTGTCTAATGTTTTTTTTTCTCTTTTCAGCAAATAGAAACTGTTGTAAGTCACTGAAAAACTGGACAATGAACTTTTATACCACCAAAATAAAAATAACTCAAAAACATCTTTAAATTCATATGACAAAGCTTTATTTTACAAATTATAATCTCAGACATCCTATCGCTGTTGCCAGGTAACAGTGAAATAAGATCAAATATAATAATTTATCGAAGTGGGCACAAATCAGAGGTCCGATCCCAGTTTCAGAGATCCACTTTTCATTTACTGTTAAAACTGGCTGAATTCATGAGATGGTTACTTCAGGTTGAAGGTTGCTGTATCTGCTCGCTGCACCATCCTGCTGCCCTTGTTTTGCCTCAACCGGACATTTTTCAAGCAGCTATCATCTTGCTCTGAACAGTGGTTTTTGCTGCTGGTGAGGTACGGTGAGTAGGCGTTGCGGAGGGCTCATGCACAAAGTGATATAGCAACCTTGCTGTTCTGCCCTGCTGCTCTGTGTCCTCTCCGCCTGCCGAGGACCCGGGCCAATGTTTGTTTGTTGGCCGTCAGCTCATCGTGTAAAACTGGAGAAAAGCCCAGAGGGAGAGGCAGAGAGAGGGACAGAACAAAAAGAGAAGCAGGTGAGGAAGAGAGAGCGGTTGGAGGGAGGCGAGTGACAGAAGTGATGGAGGAAGAAGAGCCATCTGCTGTTATGATTTTTTTAGGAGCTTAAGGTTGATGCAAGCTGGATATCAGTATTCATTTATACCATCTGATACCCTCTAAGGGAAGTCTTTAAGGCAACAGTCACATAATGTTCTTCCTTTTCTTGTTTCTTCCCAGAATCTGCAGTGGAAGTGGAAGTATTCAGGTCCTTACCTACCAACCAGTTCAACCAGTACTAGTATCAGTACAGTACCAGTACCACTCAAAATACATAATTACAATTGAAAGTGTGATTCAAATGAATTCAAATAAAATAGACAGAAATATTGTCAGCTAAATATACTTCAAGTATGAGAAGTAAAAGTAAAAAACATTTTCTGCAGATAAATGGCCCCTGTGTCAATATATTATTAATATTTAACATTAGATTGTTACTACTGATGCAGCAGTGTGTATACAGCATTTTGTTGTTGCAGATATTTAAGGCAGATCTAGTTTTAATTACCTGCTGTAGTCTAGTGGTTCCTAACCTGTGGGTTGGGCCCCTCCAAAGGGACATAAGATAAATGTACTGAGTCGGAAGATGTTTGATGGGGTAAAAAAAAAAAAAAAACGGAAAACACAAAGTAATTCTTCGCACATTTGTTTTCATATCACCTCAAGCAGTGAATTAAATGGAACAATCTGAGAGGTTTTCAGAGGAAATGTCTCCTTAATGGAGCTGCAAACAGCACATTAGCATTGAAAACATGGCAAGTGGCGCCAGCACCATTTTTTGGGTAACGGATCAAAAGCCAGAAATTTTGGGAGCAACAGATTTAATCTCAAACAACGCTTTGTATTTTAGAAGTGTATCATGTTATTTTTTTGATAATAATGTAAAGTAAATGTCCTGAAACCTTTGACCACCGGACCAATGGTGGCCTTGGACCTTTCCCCCTTTGTTATTCTAAGTTGCTGAAAAATTTACCTCTCAGGCTGCAACTCTAAAGTCCTGAGGTGCTCCTGATTTCAAAGAAGTCTTAATCTCTGTTTTTCGGGGCATTTTAGCACCAGAAGCGAATCAAGAGGACAAAAAGGAAAAGCAGGATAAAATGCAGCATACTGACATCTGGTTTCAACACACACAACACTTTACTAAAGCTTCTGCCGGGTGCCTTGCTCCACTAATCCACCAAGATATGACCCACTACCCCCTTTCTCCCTTTGGTACCCCTTCAATCTCTCATACACAGACACTGTAACTTCCCAATAACTCCTCTGCATCTGTCCAGAGTCTCAGGTTGTGTTGCAGAGGAAGGAGAATCCAGTCAGCCTTCGCAATGTTTGCACCTCTTATTCATGTCAGCACTCCAGCTCCAGCAGTGTCCAGCACTGAGTGGACACCGAAGGATCAGGAGGGATTAAGCTCTGTGTGTTTCTGTCTGTATTTGTTTGGTCTTTATGGTGAAGGTCGCACTAAGGCAAACCAGGCAGTTCATTGGTATACGAATGCCCAGACAGTCAGTGTGTAGACAGCCAAAGCACTTCTAGAAATGCAGGCTCTCACCTCTGCACTTCACAGGTGAGCTTTTGTGGTTTTTGATGTCTTTGTAGTGTTTGCTGATGTGCGTTGAGACCAGGCTCTTGTAATGTCAACAAACCAAAGCACTAAAAATGTCACAAACCGTGTCCATTAGCAATCACTGCAAAGAAATGTATGCACAATCACTACTTTCACTAATTTATGTTTATTTGGAATTTGAGACCTGCTATAATTCTTAATATCAGAATAAAAGCCCATATGATCCAAGAAAAAAAAAAAATAAATAATAATAATTGGGCATAGTTTGAGCACCACTCTGAAGGATTGCTTTTAAAAACATTAATTATTTACAAGGGGCTGCAACATAGGAAATAGTTGTAATTATATTGAAACTGTTTTTTTTTTTAATTATTAAAAAAAAAAAACACTGTGGTGAGGTTATAGGTTGGAAATCAATATCATATTATATCACATTTGTAGATTATAACACAGAATAGGAAATGTATGTAAAATCACATCGGTATGTTATGCTGTATTACAACACAACTCCTCACAAATGTAAAACAAACGTTTCAAAGACTAATTTTGTTGATTTTCAGTGAGTGTTTGCTGGGAACGATTCATTTGAACACCGCATTTATAAAATAATAGAACAAAATCACAATGCCTTGCTCATGAAGGTCAACACTGAATAAACAGTTTTGTAGAGGTGTTGTGAAATACAGAATCACACAACATACACACATTTCTAGACTTCCTGGATTCCTGTTTAGTAACACCAGCTAGAGTGAAAAAGCCTCTGGAGATTACTTTAGGAGCATAAGGACATCACGCTGCTGTGGGTCATAAGAGTACTGACCCTGTAGCAAAAGCACTGTATGTCTGTCTTTGTGAATATGGTAACGAGTCAGAGCTTGATATATAGGAAGAGTGCGATAGGAAAATCCAGGCACCAGCCTAGAATATTCAGTCCCTACTACTCTTTATCTTTAGTTAGTATTAGCATTTTTTTATTCAGGTGATAGATGGAACAAAGCCTTTTTAATTATAACATTCATTATTTTCTTATCTACTTGGAAAGGGTACAGGGCTGGGTGAGATATTTAGACCTAAACCTCTTAGAATAAAGAAAAGGCTGTGCCAGACCTTCACTTTTTTCTCCCTTTCACTCTCCATTTCCCCCTCTTTCACTTTCACCACCACTCTACCTCATGCATGGTTAATGTACTTCCTTTCTTCTTCTACTAGAAATTGAAAATGTTAAAAAAAATAAAAAAAATTGAGGGACTTTTTGTGCAGTTGACCATGGAATAGGATATTGATCTGATGAGCAACAATTCTGTTTCCTTCCTCCTCCTTTGCCTCCTCAGCTGCAGCTTATGTTTTAGTGTTTGCTGGTTCCTTGTTACTGTTTTCTAGAGGAACTCTACAGTAAAATAATAGTCTCATTCACTCCATACCCCAGACCCCAGTGAGTCCCAGGTGCAAAGTGCTTGATGTGATTGCACTGTGATGAATTATAGATTTAACTGCAAACACCTCCACTCCTATCCTATCCTCTCCCTCCTCTCCTTTCCTCTCCTCTCCTCTCCTCTCCTATCCTCTCCCTCCTCTCCTTTCCTCTCCTCTCCTCTCCTCTCCTCTCCTCTCCTCTCCTCTCCTGTCTTCTCCTCTCCTCTCCTTGCAGCTTGCAGCTTCTAATTACATGGTATTAGGTTTACGTATCCATTAACACCACCTACAGTGGATCATAGTGAGGTAAAAACAATGTGACCTTTTCAATCCAAAACTCCTAAAATTTTTAAACAGTGAAATCTTAAGCTGGGCAGACACTGTACAGACTAAGCCTGAATTTAATCAACCATTTCTGGCCCAACGAAATTCTTAGAATTCAACAGAATTTTGTGAGGGTTGTTTAGGACGTTGTGGTTTTGTTTGAATAACCTTCATTGGAATTGTCACTCGGCAAAATCAATGTGGGTTTTCGTGCTTGTATTCAGTGCAAACAACAGAATTGTGGCCAGTCAACTGATCTGTGAAGTGTGAGGACAGGAGTCATACGTTTTGACCATGCATGCATAAAAAATATGTCCACACTGTAAATTCATATAACCCAGATCCAGACTGCTGCATACAAATTTTCAACCAATAATACAAAAAATGAGGACTAGAGGACTGAGAGAGTGCAGCCTTCCACAAGGCCAGTGTGAAACAACATACACCAGTTCATCACTTTCCGAATAATCCTTCTGACAAATAAACAGACATGGTGAAAACATTACCTCCATGGCAGAGATAACAAATCAAACTCCAACATATTTCGCAATCCAATTTTTGTTCATTGGCCACAACAAAATTCATCATTCACTGGCAAAAGCATTTACCATAAAAATCTATGGAAATCAAAATACTAATTAAAAATTTTTTTTTTCCTTAGACAAAATGAGTAAACTTAAACACATCAAAATTAAACAACTCCAATTTTTATCTCTGCCCCAAAATATTTCAGGGTTTGTTGAGCTTTTTTATGGAAGATTGACTCCCTTAAATCATCAGTTTATGCAAAATAAAATAGGACTCACTTTATGCTTCTTCAAAAATCACAACAGCTCACCCAGTCCGTTTTCCTCCAGAATATTTTTCAACCTCAATGGCCAGAGGAGAAATCCCTATTAATATTTAGTAAGTGTTCCTCCCTTCAGAGGTCATTTTAGTATAAAACAAAAAGCAACAGCTTAAACTCAGTCAATTTAGCAACTGATCAATGACAACAATGATTAATGAACCATAGAAGACCACAGTACACACATGTATCATTTTAAACAGCTGGTGCTCCTTGCGTTAAAAATACAAAACACGAGCCGCCTGTTTTCTCTGGATAAAGTGCTCCGATATAAATTGAAGCATGGTGCAACGGTGAATTGACATTTCAGCATTTTAGTAATGCATAATTTAACGTGCCTTTCTCCCCTCAGCTTCTCTCTCAATCAAGCATCCATTAAAGACCGAGCTGTTTAGACGGCAGGAGTCAGCGAGAGAAAAGACAAACATGGACCCTGTTCATACATTACGCCATCCCATGGCCATTTTGCTTCTCAGGTTTTGCCTCACTTTCATACATAGTTCAAGTCAACTTTATTGTCCCAAATGGGCAACAGGGGCTGCAGCAAGCATAAAAAATAAATACACAACCCTCCACATGGACCCACGAGTAAACAGTACAAGATGTACAAACAGAAAATGTGGAGGAACTCACTCAAATCAATATTGAGCGTATAGAACAGCTTTTCTGAGACAAGTTTGCATGTCGTAAAAGTACACACACACTACAGTAAATGTAAACATACACACTACTGCCGACAGTAAACAATTTTAAACTCACAAACTCCAATATTAATTCAAAACCTACAGTGATGATGGTGATCGTGTGTCTGTAAGATTTAAAAACGTATTATTAAAGACTTTTGGCATAACATTGGGCTTTAATGTTTTAGAGGTGACTGCTCTGAAATTATCTATCATCATATTTGTGTGAGTTACAGTCTGGGGTTATGAGTAATATCTCACCTTAATAACATGTTGTTGGGGCTTTTAGTCCCTCCTACTCTGTAACTGCCCAGTTTTTTCTTTCCTTTTCACCTCCACATCAGCGTTGTGATATTTGGACAGCAGCCCTTCACTGTTAACACTTTCATCTCGGGCTGTCAGCCAAACAGACAAACTTGACGACCTTGCTATAAGGGTGAGCTGAGAACAGCTGTATGAAACCTTCTAACCACCTTGACAACTCACACTGAAGCTGTTTGGCTGCAGCTCTGCTCTGTTTCCCTCCTGTACACTGATTTGTGCAGGAAAGAGAGGAGAAATAAATCTTTTTTCTTTACTTCGTGCTTAAAAAGATTACAGGATTACAAGAGAAGATTAATTAGGAGTGTACTCCCCTGCTTTATTGGTGATTGAATAGATTTTAGTTTGCCTGTAGGTGGATTCAGTTCATTGAATACTGTATTGCTGATATTGAGCAGAAAGTAACATTTGCCCTGAAAGGCAATTGCAGAATTGAAAATATTAAAAAAGAAAAATATTGACTGTTTCATCTTTAAACCATTACATAATTGACTGGTTCAAAGATGCTGGATTTCCTCACAGTGTGCACCTTATTTTGAAGTTGTGGTGATTTGATAGGATGTCACAGTGGTGCAGTGCAGAAATGTGGTCTGGGCTTTAAACCTAGAGGCCATCTGGGGCCTTTCTGTGTGGAATTTGCATGTTGTCCAAGGACATGTAGGTTGGGTCAATTAGCTCTAAGTTCCCTTTGTAGTCAATGGTTGTGTCAGGTCTGCAATAGACTAGGAAACCATGGTGTAACCCACCTCTTGCTCAGTGTATGATGGGATAGGCTCCAGCCCCCTGCAACCCTCCACTGCACAATGTACACAGCAGTGATGGATTGGTTATTGTTTTATGTGAATTTACTTGGTGTTACCACTAATTTTGCAAAAAAAAAAAAAAAAAAAAAAAAAAAAAAAAAATGAAAAAGAAGAAAAAAAGGGAACAGATTAAGACTAAAATGACAGTTTTTTGTGTTGTAAACTTAATATTAATTATGTTGTTTTTCAGGAATGCAAAACTTAATTTTCCTTTACACTAATTAAAAAAAAAGTCAAAATTCAGGGGAGGGCTTTGGTTATTTGCTAATTTCATATTCAGACTGAAAATAGCCCTGCAATTGAAAAACAAAAAACACAAGGTCTATGTTGTTGCTTCAGGCCTTTGTGGGACAATTAAGTACAATCCAAGATGGCAGCTTCGAGTAATAGATCTACTTAAGACTTATCAGATGCCAGAACACTGCACAGGGGTTAATATTGCTATGAGACAGGATTTTACAGCTGTTGAAAGTTATCACAGCCATAATCATTTTTATACTGCGTTGGAAGGGTTGGAAGGTAAGCAGTAGAAGTTTCCATCCACATGAAGTTGCTCATCTATCAGAAAAACATTTGCAAAGATAAACTGACTAGATTTTGGTGGTCAAAGGTCAAAGGTCAAGGTGACTGTGACCTCAGAAAACACGTTTTTGGCCATAATTCACAAATTCATACACTAATTATGACACAATTGAACTCAAATGTCTGTGAGCATAAAATGAAATGATGACATTGTGTATCCAAATGGTCAAAGCTCAACTTCACTGTGACATCGTAATGGTCTGCAAAAACACCTCTGGCCATTATTCAGTGCTGTATCAGGAAGGGCACATTGTGACCCCTTTTACTGCTACTTGGCTGTTTGGGGGAGGCATACAAGGAAAGGTGGTAACTCAAGTTTGCAGATGACCTTCTGCTTTTTTGGTTTAGTAGTCTGCTGTGACACCGCTCACTGAGGTGTTAATGTCTGTCTGGACACAGCTCCATTTCCTGAGTGCAGACCTTCTTTGTAAAGGATTTAATCGGTGCTGTTATTGTCAAGGAGACATGAACAGCAATCTGATTTCAGTCTGGACACAGGAAATCAATATTAATGTGGATTATGAATGTAATAATAGCTAGACACAGTGTGGACATGTCATATATGCTTATCTGAGGTTGGTGTCCTTAGATGGAGAGATCAGAAACTGAGCAGATGTAAACACAGAAAAGCTTTCAGTCAGAGTTATGCTTTCTATTTCTAGAGAGACACATTATAAACAACCAAAATGTTTTTAATAATTTGCAACCTGCACACTTCCCGATGCATTGTATTATAAAGGCAAACATCCCTTTTTAGTTATCTCTCCTTGTTTCATTCTGCCCTGCTCCTGTATTTTATCCTGTGAGCCTACTAGTGGCAAGACAAAAAGAGGCTGCACTGAAGATAGGTTATAATAATGTCAGCAGTATTAGAGATTACCAGCGGGGACAAGATCATTGTGCAGAACATACTGCGGTGAGGTTTAAAGCACAAAAGTGGAGCAAGAAAAAAAAAATACTGTTAGTCGTAATTGTTGAGAAAATTGGCTGAAATTGGTTCCCATTTATTGTCGTTTCTTCCTAATGGCTGTGGAGTGTGATTGCAAAGCAAGACGGGGATAAGTGAGACATCCTGTAACTTTCAATTCTCTCTGTTATTATAGGAGTGCTTTTTTTCCTCTTGTTTCTAGACAAACCTTTGTCAGCACTACCTGTTTTTGAGAGGATAGGTGTGTGTGTGTGTGTGTGTGTGTGTGTGTGTGTCTGTGATCCCAGTTCTGCAGCACATAAAGTTTTGCAAATCACAACATCTCATCTATATGACAGTGTTGTGCTTCAGCATGCAAGATGAGGCTTATAAGAACACAACTGAATCATGAGCAAGTGCAGTTTGTCCCATGATTCATTTTTTACCAATAACATATGTGGAATATCATGAATAAATTTACATTAGTTGATGAATATCTGCCACCCCTATAAAGAAACATAGGTCATATTATATTACATAAATACATTAAAGTAATGTGTATTTATGAAGTGTGTTTTATTATGAAATGTGTGTTTGATCATGTGATATAGATAAACTCTCGACAATGTGATATTAATCACTATAGACAGCAGAATGCAGGAAGACTAATCTGTATATGAGTAAGTTTGCACAGAAGGTAAACATATGGTGCCAAGTTGAGCCAAATGAAGAAGTTGTATATCTTTTTGTGCTGCATGAAAATTTATTATCAAGGATAGGGCTGTTGTTGATGATGGATGTTTAAGTGGTCAGGAATGTAGCATCCACACGATAGGCCATGGGATGTAGGTGTTATACTGGGTTATGTAGAACCATTCCTCTGTGCTGACTGACCTTCAACTTGTTTATCTTTGCAGCTCAGCAGTCACAGAATCTCTGTGAAATGAGAAAAAGGTTTTCGACATCTTGATGAGGAAACCCAGGATGGTATGAGCAGGGATAAAGCACCATATTAAATCTGTGAGGAAAAAAAAAAAAAAAAAAAAGTTATCTGTCAATAGCAGCTAACACGTCTTTGAAAATAATACATATTGATTTGACAAAATGGATCTGATATTGTCCTTCTCATGGTCTCAGCGGGAGAAGCCTGTTGTACTTGGAGCTGTGGCACAGCGAAAGCTTCCTTTTGAAGAATTAAACAAAGGGAGGGTTTGTACCGTGCGTTGGGAGAGAAGAGAATGCTGTCAAGATATCTGACATGACCTTCCGTCTGTGAAAGACACCATTCTGTCTCTTGTTTTTCAGCTATTCTGCCATCCTTTTTTCTCAGCGGTATGGCTTTCAATAGACAGAGTTGGAGCAGAAGAGATAGAAAGGACGAGTAACTCTGACTTACACTTGGTGTCAGAAGCAGAAACAAAGAAATCGAGGAATGTTAACTAAAAACAAAAGTGTGTTTGTTCAAGGTGGATGTGTGTTGTTTTTCTGCTTCACATTGGTGCGTGTATCTATTTCAGCTTTTATCACCTAAGAGTCTAAACGGCACAATGGTTCATCTGAGATTTTAGAGAATGGCCATGGTTTTTGAGCTAAATTGGTCTTTTAGTGTATTTGTTGCCAAATATAAAACATTCAGCTGTCTGGGTTGCCGGATGCCTGATGGTGACTCATTTACCCTCAGGAAGCACCACTTTGATTCACATCATGTCATTCTTTTCTGCCACCTCATTCGTTATTTTCATGTGTCAGGATTTCTTGTCGTGTATCACTGCTACTATAGGTTACAGCGGACCTTCTGCCCTCACTGTGTGTGTAGGTGCAGAAGTGAGGTAAACACATCCAATAAAGATTGAAGGTAACCGTGGTTCTTTGAGGTTTCCATTGGAATAATACAGTATTGTATCCAATACTGTGAAAACACTGGATACAATAGAACTAATTCAGTGTTCATGATCACAAACCAAAAAAAGAAAGTAAGAATGCTTTAATCACTTTTTTTGTTGCCCGTTTGTGCCTCTAACGGCCTGTTGACTAACTTGAAGGACCTGAACCATATTTTCATATAGAACCTTAAACAAGAGTGTCAAATTAATTGCATTGTCCCTTATGCCAGGAGGAAGGGGTCACATACTAATCGACTGGTTAGCCTTTTACTGAATCCACAGGCTGTGGAATAATCCCTATTGTCAACTCCTGCAGAATAAAACTGCATTGCAAATGCAACCCTACATGCAGACATTAATTGCAGATGAAATGACAAAACTGCAAATTGAAGTGATGAATTTCAAAAACGACATGGGATTTTGTTTGAGTAGAGGCTGACTAATGGTCTAATTCAATAACAAGATCATTGGGATCTGTTTTGTCGTTAAATGATATGTTTGGAATTACTGAAATCTGTCTCGTTGTTTCACTGCTAATACTGCACACACACGGGGAGGGAGTGTTTTGGTCACAGATCCTCGTCTTAAAGGCCTTGCAGTGTTAGCTCTTTAAAAATAAAAAGTGAAAATGGGGACAGATGTTCGATGAAAGCTAGTGTTTTCTAGTTCAACATTTCTTCTTTACGGTTGTTCAAAAAAATCTTCACTTCTGTGCTGTACTTCTGTACTTCTGTCATCATGTTTGTCACAAAACACACACACACAATATGCTTATTTATGACATCTGACACACCAATGGGAAATAAAAGAAGTGGAAGTGTGACAGAGCTAATTAAATTAGACCTGAATGACACCATTTCATTCACCTGCTTGCGCATAAAGACGTGCTACAGACAGAAAGGCAATGTCCCCTATGACATCCACATTAACAAAGCAAAAACATCTCTATGTATAAGAAGCACAAGCTCTTTTGTGTGTGAGTGTGGATTTGTGAGAGGATGTTTATTTCAGCAACTTGCTGCATTTTGAGCCAGTTTGTCTGTTGCTAAGGAAGCAGGCATTCAACCCTGACTGAGTATGTGATAGGCGAGTGTATCTTTGTCTAGCCTTGCATTCTGCTCTTCCTCCAGTTTTTTTCCAGTTTTTTTATATCCCCTTTGCCTGTCTTGTCTTTCTGTACATTCCTTTCTGTTCACTCCCTGTTTTCTTCTCTCTCAGTGTGTGTGTGTGCGTGTGTGTGTGTGTGTGTTCATGGTTGTTCTCTCTCATCCTCCCACATGATGGTCTTGTTTTTGCCACTGACAGGTTCAGATTGTTATTGTAAGCGTCTGACAACATTATGAATAGGAGTTCTACAGAGACAGACCTTTCTGTTAAAGAATAAGATCTCTGTTTAAGCGGAAACGGCCTTTTATAGCACTGTTGAAAGCCACCAGACTCCATGTACAAAAACAGTAATTTCACCTCGCAGAGCGCTGGACTTGCTGGTCAACCGCTGCCTTGATCGCTTAGTTTGTTTATCTTGTGTGGTACTTTTACTTAAGTAAAGGATCTGAATTATTCTTGTGACAAAAGTGACAAAATAATACACGTCATCCTTTAAATGTTCAATTATCCCACAGAAATAAGAGTACTGATAGAACTAATCAGCACTCATGGCACTAGTGCTGTGTGAGCACAATTTTTATGCCATTGTCAAGCAAAAATAACAGATCTGTTTCTCATGTATGAGCCTTTTTTTGGTTGCAACACTCCAGTCAGCACAACCCTGGGTCACATAGGTCCTTTGTGCTGATTACCACTGGGACAACCTGCACCTACACTAACTATAACAGACTTCTCTGTCACTAGCATTAATGAGAAAACCCCTACCCGTCTCCTGGGCTGTAATATTTATTCCATCCATCAAGTAGCAGAAGTAGATTTCATATTTACTGTTGTTTAGGAAGACACCAAATTTTATATCCAGTCCAAATGTCTGAAAGAATCGGACTTATCAAACAACTCTCTTAAACAGGTCAGTGAGCAGTCTATTCAATGTGTGCATCAATCAGTTATGGCTACAAATCCAGTTTGACTTGATGAGACAGGTAGAGGGCCCAGTGGGGCCACTGAGGATGCCCCGACTTCCATGGTATCTTAAAGGCCCTGATATGCTGACTTATAGTCTAAAAATGTAGTTTTTTGAGATGTACACAGACTTCCGCAAAGACATCAGTTGATTTATGTTGCAAGGATGCTTGTGGCCACACAGAGATGAAAAGTATAATTTGGTATATATTCCTGAACTCAGAGTATCAGGGGCTGTCACATTCACAATTTATCAAGCAAGGGAGCTTGTGCAGACCTCCTGTGGACTTTCAGAGAGGTCATGTGTCAATGTTCTCTCTCAATCATGTTTAGGGCCACTGGGCTACAGTATCCAGCCCATTCTGGGTGAGAGGCAAGGGAACTGGGTGTACAGGTCATCAGACTAGTTCAGGGTCTTGTTCAGCATAAATGTCTGTCTCAAGCACTTCTACCAGCACTGAGGTCAAATACTAAAGCTTTTAGATGAGACCTCACTTAATTACGCTCTCATTTTCCTTTCAGAAATATGTATGTATACAATTAGAATTAAAATACATGTGCTGCTCATTCATTATCTGCGCACTAGAAATTCAATTATGAAGAAATATTCATCGTGAGATAATCATAACAGATTAGCAGATCTTGCTAAAGGTTCTTTCATCCTCCTGAGAAAAATGTATTTTTCCGCAGTGACTAAAAGGTGAGTTTGTTACATACTCGACATTTCACTAACTTCAGAGCTGTTTTTGTACATTAAGGTTTACTTGGTCTTTAAATAGATCTCAGTGATATATTGTTCCCTAGATATGTACGTGAATCATTCAGCTCTTTGGGGGAAATTTTTATACTGCATATCATTTCAGTGCTTTCATAAAAGATAAACGGCGCTCAAACCAACGCTGAAAAATCAAAAGCTTAGATTCCTCTGCTGTTAACCTGTTAAACAGTTCATCTAATTCAAGCACAATTTTAATTTCTTAGCCCATAATATTTTAAATAATATATTTCTTAAAATGTACGTGAGGAGGAAAATTCAAAGAGATCAAATTGAGATCAGTAAGAAACATTAAAGTTAATTAAAGATAAAGATTGCTTGACCTGACAGTATTCCCATTTTCCTGAGCCATCCCTGCTACGTATACTATACATTGCTCTGAAAGATCTTCATTTGTGGTAAATATGCACTGGAGAGGAGGTCACAGGCTGTGTTAGCCTGCTCAGTGGGATATTGGCATTTTCCTCCACCATCCCTCTTTTTTCATCCCCATCATATGTATGACCTTTTAAAACGTTGCAGAATGGAGGGCAGCTTCTGTTGGGGTTTAATTATAAACTGACCCGAGGTCACATGATATCACAGAGGGCCCATGCATATTATTCAGGGATTTTAGACCAATGACGACCTGTTGCCGGGTTACTGTGAGCAGACAGATGATGAAGCAAAGCAGCACAACAAAGAGAGAAAAGGACAGTGACATGCAATTTATCAAAATGGCTTCAATTCAGGCCAATATGACAAATGTGTCACTGTGTTGTGGAGTATTTTGGTTCCAAACCTGCGCCCAATATTGATATCCATAGACTTTCTAAGAGAGGGTTCTACTGTGAAGATGAACTAATTCACTCTAATCCTCTTATGATCAAACCAATTCTGATCCTCTAAATCCAAAACAAAGATATTAAATGAAAATCCATTATAATCCACTGTAGCAAACTTTCTGCAAAGGAAAGATCAGTGTCAGGTTTAAAAGGGGTTTTAACTCAGTTTAGATTGAATTTCTTCTGGAGGTTGGTTTTCATTATAATTTCATGGTTAAAGCTAATTGGATTTTTAATTAGAGGTTTCAAAAGTGTCTGCAGCTATATGAAACACTGTGTACCTTTAACTCCACTGTCTTTTACAGTGCTGTTTAACTGTTCAACTTTGAAATGATCTCTTTGAATATCATGTCACCTGAGTCTGCAACAGATGGTACGTGCACTTGACCAGTATGGGTCAAGTGTCTATTTGAAAGGTAACCTTGAATGTGCTGCTGGTGTTCTTATGTTCTCTGCTGTTCTTCTCCACATATAGGTCTGTAGCTGTTGCACAGTTCAAAAATGTTTAATGTGGTAAATGTAAACAGACCCTAATAGAGAGAGAACACAAACACTGGCAGCAGCACAATGTGCTATCAGTTAATTTGATCAGTACAATCACGTTGATGATGGCTTATAGCGAAAACATGTTTGTTGTTAACTCCACATTAAACATGAAGAGAAAGAAGGTGTAAAATATAATAATGTAATAATAATGAAATAGTGATAATACTGACAACTTTAAAGGTTCTCGAAACCCACTATTTTCTGCTGCAGTGATTTTGATATTTGGTATTCAACAGACCTGAGACTGGCAGCAGTAAAACAAGACCTCGCCCTTGACTGGCGTCCTGGGGCAGGTCTCAGTTCCTCAGAAAGGAGCGGACCCGTGAAGACCTCTATTCCAGAGGTAGCTGGTTAAGCTTTTAGATTTCTGTCAACCTCGCTAAACCTCAGCCTCCATAGTTACTGTTGCTAAGGCTGTCAAATTACAATTACATTTGCAGTTTACAGTGAGGGTGGCAGATTTCCCCTCAAAACTCATGATAATTTTTGAAACAATGGATCTGTGATTTCACAATGAAGTAAAGAGAATTAAGGTGTATTCACATTACTGTGGAAAAACACAGATGCAATGCCCCAGACGTTGACTGCTGCTTACACTGAAAGATTTACAATCACAAAGTGGCTTCATATCAAGGTGATGTTTGGCTTGACTAAATATCAACATGCAGATGTTGCTACCAGGTTTGTTACTGTTTGAGTCTCTGAATTTTAGAGACATACTGCTAGCAGCATTAGCATTGTTGCTAACATGGAGCTGTTTATTACAGTGTAAATATGTCACTGACCAATGATGGACATACTGTCCGCTAAAACTGGAATTTGCAAGCAGATTTCATCGGCTAGAATTAGCTGATACTAGAATCATTGGCTGAAAGTTCAGTCAATAGCTGACTTTTGAAGGTTTCCAGCTAATTCACTTTACAAGACCTTCATTAGATGATCCACGTCGAAGACATGGACGTAAGGAGCAGCATCCTCGTCTTGTAGGGTAGCTAGTTAGCCCTAAAGTATTACTCTGTGTTTTTCAAACAGCATGTTCAACTCTTCCAAAAGAAAAACGTTGGGTAACAAGGTTCACAGTGAGGCTTTTAGCAAATGTATTGCCAGCTAAAGTAACAAGTTCAGCTGGGGTTGCTGAAATGCAAACTTCTCGGAAAAAAGCAAAAGCTGCTAACATTACTCTAAACTCTGATATAACGGCATCTTGTTTTGCCCAGAATGGATGTTCCAGTCCCATGAGAGTTTCATAACGTAACCTGTTCACTAATGATGTGCTCACTGGCTTTGAAAATAACGACCACTGACTATTGTAACTCCTATGCCCGTTAGCTGGTCATACTAAGATTAGAAGCTTGCATTAGAGCAGGTAAGCATTAAACCTCTTGTGTTTTTCATTTTGATTTGATTGCACTTGTTTTCGCCATCAGGCTTACACAGTTTGGGATTTCTTTGGCCATGAAAGAGTATAATTTTCTCTGCACATTTTTGAACATATTGGGACAAGAGCAGGCAGATGGTTGCAAACTAATTTCTCATGGCATCCTGATCATATTCCAAGGCTTCAACCCTACTGGGACCAAGTGCTCTAATTTCCTACATGGAGCTGAATCACATGAAACTTCCTCAACAACCACTTACCAGGTGTAAAACTGGGGGGAAAACATAGGGGCGATTGACCTTAATGACATGCTTGTGAATTATTAATTGATTCACATTTGGTGCATTTACATATCAAACTCCAAAGCACAGGAATGTATAGCTGACTGTGGGGCAACGAGAAGCGAGAAGTGAAGTTCATATTTGTCAATCAGAGCTTGTTTGTGTATCGATTACCTTCAAAATTAAATTCTAAACCAGCTCTCTCAGTTGTGTTCCATTTTCTGCTTCCCTGCTGGGTGCTATCAATAAAATATTAAAGCTTTGTTAGTGCTGAATATTGTGATGCTGTATACAGCATGAGCATCCTCTGCCTTTCTCTTGTCACTGCTATTCGACAGGAAATTTGGACCAGGTTTTCAAAGTCTACTACCTACAGGGAGTAGTGACATTTATCTTAAAATAACCTTTAGTCAAATGGCTTTCAGTATCTCACAGCGGTGGCTCAGTCCTATTTGGCTTATCATATAGAGAGTTTATAATGAGAACAGCAGATAGGCAGAGGCTTAAGGAGGCACCTTAAAAAAAAAAAACACACAAAGCATCAGTGGCATTGAAGCCGCTCTCTGTTTATAACAAAGGGAAAACAGACTGGGTGCAAGGATAAAGGCTGGTTACTAAGAATAACCAAATTAAATAACCTTTTGCTAAAGATGTGGGTTCATTTTTTAGAAACAGCATTTGGATTTGAAAGGTGTTCATATAATTAGTTTACTCAGAGAATTGCTGTTGTTTCTGAGGCTCCTGTTCAGACTTGACACTAATGTTTTTGCTGTGTCATTATTCTAAGGCCCTGTTTGATATTCCAAGAAGGTGATTGCAGATTCCAGTGAAATTCTGTGGAAAGGCCGGTCTGCTCCAAACTTTGAAATGGGTTAGCATGACATTTGGTACAGACTTTTATAGTCCCCAAAAGATTGATCTGGCTGACCTGGTGGTGGCGATTCCCTGACTTGTTCTCTAGCGCCACCATGGGGTTGACATTTTTGTCTTTTAATGAAATCGTCTCGACAACTATTGGATAGATTGCAATGAATTTTGGTACAAACATTCATCTCAACCTTAGGATGAATTGCAGTAACTTTCATCTGGTCAGGTCAACATTTTAATTTGTCTAGTGTTTTTTATGGCGTGTTTCGTGGTGGAATGTGGTGGAAAGTTAAGTAATTGACCAAGAAGCAGATTATAGATTTTTGTGTTTTCAAATCCAGCAGTTAGAGTTTTTCGTTTTTCTACTCAAATCTTAATTAGCAAGAGATTTTCAGCATTAAATAACAGCAAAAACAGCAACAAAAACCTCCTTAAACCTCCTTAAATTTGGAAATCCCTTGTGGTTATTTCTATTATTTGTGCTTTCCTGTTGGTGGATTCATTTGTTGCTCCGTCCTGATGTCAACATTTTGAGACTCTAATGATGGTTTTTCCCATTTTCTAGAATTTGTGATTGTTTCTGTGTCAAGATATCCCTAGATATCTTTTCCACTGTGAAGATTCCTTCAACAAAACAAAAAGCTAATTGGTTCTGTGTCAGAGACGGCATTTTCTCCAGTTCATTCCAATGGCTGTTTTTGTACTGGCTATTAATCACATTCTAACCAACTATAAATCACTTTCTAATCCATTTTTTTGGAGTAATTACAGAGCTAAAGATCCATACAACTCATCTGGACCTTATGTTCTTGTATTTGTTGGAGCATTTTATAAACCATTTTTCAAAGCACTGTTTTCTGACACAACTAAATTTGTGATATTGAGAGAGGCAGTTTTGAACGGTTTTCCCATGAATTTCACTTACTTCTGATTTGGTCCTTGTATCCCTGCTCGTCTCTATGTGTTTTCTGAGGCACATCCTCAATATGAAGATTAAAAACTGTAAAAAATTTACTATTTTATGAATAAGCAGCTCTGAATGCTTTCCACATCGTTCATTAATTTTTCCTCCCATGCCTCCATTCTTCATTATTTATTTTCTTCCTGAATCCCCTCCTACCTACAGCTAAGCTTTTTCTCCCCTCTTGCATGGATAACATTTGCTTCCACCACAGTCTCCTCCACTGGGTTAGTAAACTGGTGCTGACAGCTGGAGTTCAAACCCCAACCGAGGCACTTGACTGAACAATCCTCTAGGAGCGTTTCAAGAGCCAAATGTAACGGCCAGCCGAAACAATTCCATCCTCTCACGAGGAGCCGTAGCTGAAATGCAAAAACATCACAATACAGGAAGTCGTTGCAGAGCGCTCCTCAAACGAATCGGATCAGAAGGGGGGCACTCCCTTTGGAGATGCAGCGCGTCAATTCCAAGACAGAGGAGATGTGCTGGCCTGTCAGGGACTGAAATACGCCCACTCCAGCCTGTGTGCAGTATGGAGCATCTGTACGAAGTAGTTTATGGTTCAGCGGACATGTTTGAGATTAAACACTCCAGTGGGTTGATTATCTTTCCATGAGTGAAGGTGAAGCTCACACAGCAACCTACGCTGCTGCCAACATGCTGGACGACTTTCCCTGTGCCTTATTCCATCAACGGGGGGGGGGGGGGGGGGGGGGGGGGGGGGGACACACAGTGACATACACACCTGCACAGTATTACACAATGCAAGACAATAGCCCTGCAATAATTACTTTGTGTTGAGACAGTGGCTGTGAGGTGTTGATTGAATTCGGTAGCTTGTTGCATCAAATACATTTGTTCCTTGTTCTTGTTTCTCTTTCTAATTTTCTTATCTTTCACAGCGATGACCAAATGAGGGCACAATTAATACCTTCTTTGGGTTAATCTTCCAGCAATGTGTCTTCCATAATAGCATTTAGTCTCCAAATACTCTGAGAGAGCTGTGATTGCCGTAATGGCATTTGTTATTGTGCTGTATAGCTCCTGTGAGTGTCTTTCTGTCGAAACATAATGCTGCGTCTCTGCTGCATTTTAGGCATAAATTATCAGAGTATCATTATGGACTTTGTAATCAAGCCTTAGTGCTCCAGTGCTAAACCAAGTGAAACTGACGAGCAATTTGTTCCTATGTAATTATGTTCCATAGAGTGTGTGTTTACATTCAAAACCCAAGGACTTTAAGAAACTAAAGACTTTACCTGTCAAGGACGATTTAGTTCTGCGGTATGAACTGAGTGACACATCACTGAAAGAAGTGAGAACATGAGGAACATGATGAAATAAGGTGACAGATAACGTATGAATGTGATAGCTGTATCAACCACAATGAAAAGGCAAGTTGGAAAAGCAATTGCTTTTTTCTTAGAAAACAGATAATAATGCTTCAATCTGCTTGGAAAGATTTACAGGGAAGTAAGTTGTGGATGGATAAAAAAAAGGTTTATAGTTGAAAATAAGAAGGTCTGAGTGCAGAGTTAAAGTGTAAAGAAAGCTTTTCTTTGCTGTCACTTGTTCTGTCCTCTTATGTCATAATTTTCCTACTGTACTTTTTCCCTTTTGTTACAACTCACTACATCTTGATCTTGTATCTCATGGGTCAGTATGATAATTTGACAGGACTGTTAGGACCAGCCTTAATGAGGTAACCTGTTAAATCAGTTAATCCCCTGGTATAGGATTGGAAACTTAGGGTCAGATTCCTTTAAATAAACAGAACTGGCACCATATATGTTTAAATACAACCCATGATCCCATGCTATATTTACACATTAGAGGTCTGTTGTTAATAAAGTACAAGCAGGAGGTTTTCTTTGACCCCCTTAGTAATCAGATGACACTGCAACTGGCAAAAAAAATACAACATTTTCATAAACTGACAATCAAACTGAACAATACCCCGAACAATTCTTTGTTTTTATGTTTAGATTTTTTTAAGACATGAAATTTTCCAGTGACTCTAATCATAACTTCCAGAATTCAGCAGTGTCCTCACAACTTGCAGGAGGTGAAAGGTCTGTTTAGCGACTGCTGATTTCACTTTTTCATCAAAAACAATATAAACACTTGTCCAATACCAGCCTTTTATTTTCATTATTATTTCATTTATTACTTATTACTTACATTTATTATTATTATGTTTACGTAGAGGTGGACTTCAAGGTAGAAAAAGATAATTTTGTCACTTTGCTTGGTATCTTGTATAAAACCTTCATCAAATTATTCTGCTAACCAAACATGAAGCTGTCAGCCATCACATAATTGTAATATTTGACAGTAACAGGAGAGATAGGCAGCCACACCTGTGTAGCCTTAATCATATAAGGTCCTTTTGGTAAAAATGGCTTGTGACAACAGCTTCCAGGACATATGGCTAATCTGCATAATGTATAATCATATAAATGTATTAACATACTGGCTCATATCATATAAGATAATACTACATGAAATTATATGCAACACATTTGATTATGTGTTAAAAAAATATTTATATTTGTTAAAAATATTTATTTTCAACCCATTTAAAATATCATCACAGATATTGTTGTCCCAGAACAAACTTTGCACTTTCAGTCTCTGCATCCCTAAACTGTCAGCTCTGGGATGACTATATATTTACTTTTAATCCTGTTCTAGAGTGTTAAGTCGCTGCTGGAGTGTGTTTTAACCTCACTGATGTCTTTAAACCATCAAAACGTCTTTGAAGCATCGCGGTCCTCCCTCCGCTTCCATCCTTGAACATCTGCCTTCCTGCATGAAAACATCTTTGAGAAAATGTGGTCAATATTCTGTGATCAGTAGGGCTAAATGATCATATGAACCTACCAATTAGTTAAACATCCACCAGTTCTTTGCATTACAAAGCATGAGAAGTCTTATCTTCTCTCTCTCTCTCTCTCTCTCTCTCTCTCTCTCTCTCTCTCTCTCTCTCTCTCTCTCTCTCTCTCTCTCTCTCTCTCTCTCTCTCACTCTCTCTCTCCCTCTTGCTCTCATCTCCACTTCTTTGATCACATGCCAGTCACAAAAGTTAAAAGTCCATCATCTCCATCATTAAATCAGCGCTCTCTAAATTGGCAGATGATATAAGCTGATTATATAAGGTGCAAAATAAAAATATAGGAAATCTGTTGCGCCGACTGTTCAGCAAGTATTTAAACAGTAGATGGTGTTTTGAAGTGAGAGTCTGCGTACTTATTAAGGTACTTCAAAGGGAGATGAGTGCAACTCAGTTTCTCCATGTGTAAATACAAGATGTTGAGAGAGCGAGGGGTTTATGGTACAATTAGTCCACCGCATATATTAAGTGCTGACAGAAACCAGTGCAGTTTATAGACTGATGCATGCGTGTTTTGTGTGTGTGTCTGTGTATATATATATATATATATATATATATATATATATATATATATATATATATAATCAATGCCCACTCAAGTTTTTTTTTGCACTAAACCCGGTTTGAAAAAAGGGGGGGCAACAGGCTTGTGTGTGTGTGTGTGGGTGTGTAATTTGTAGTTGTAATTTGAAATATTCGCTCAGTTTTGCAGAGGAAGAAGAAAGTCTCACCTGTTGTTATCACCAGAGACATATTGAGTTACAATGTGCTTTGATATTGTTGTACTCAGACTCTCAGGTTGCATCAGCAGAGACTTTATATTTGTCAAAGTTATTCCTACAGCATTAAGTTCCAAGCATTATGCCAGGTATAAAAAATAAAGAGGCTCAGGGGAAAGTATTATGAATTAAACAGCTTAATGAAAGTTTTAGTGCTGCCAGCAATATTTATCTCAGCTACACTTTCTCTCTCTTCTCTGTGTTTCATTGTTGGAACAGGTGTTTGTATTTTTTTTTTTGTAGTGCTGGTATTCCCAACAGCTGAGGTAATTTCTAAACTAAAAAAACCGTCAGTCCATGCTGTACCTCTGTTCAGGCAGCAGCAAAGGAAATGTTTATTTTGCATGTGGATCGGCATGAAATTACACGTTAAGTTTGGCCCGGATGACCAGATGTTTAGGCTGTGACTGTCGATTGCAGCGTCCCCGGTTTGAGTCCGGGTGGAGACATTTGTTGCATGTCATTCCTGATCTTTTTCTCCCCTCAAACTAAATATATTTTAAAAAAAAAACAAAAACAAAACACTGGCTGATGGTGGCCATACATTTTTTGTGTCCAGGAAGTTAGTACTTTGTACAAGAATAGGATCAGTTGTTAGCAATGTAGCAGCACAGGCGTATGGGTTTTCTCCAGGTGCTCCAGGTTCCTCTCACAGTCGTGCAGGTTAGGTTAACTGGTGCTTTAACAATGTTTACCAGCCATGTTCACCTGGCTGACATTCAGAATTGGTCAGGCAGATAACTCCTTATTTTGAGATGTTACCGGCTGGTTGTTGACTGCTTTGTGTATTATCACTAAACCGGTATAACTTTATGTTTGATGTCATAAGCCCGCAGCCCCATAACTTTGGATTTGAAGAAGAAAGAACAAAAGTGTAGCCTCAGGCACTGTTGTGATTGTGGCTCAAATTCAGCCGTATCAGCCCTGTGATCGACTGGCAACTTGTCCAGGGTGCACCCACCTCTCATCCAGGGTCAGCTGGGATTGCCTCCAGTGGGTATAGCTACCAGATGGAATGGAGGCTAGACGGAAAACGACAGTGTAATCATCATTTGACTTTATCATGCTGCTGAATCACCACATTTCGTGTGTATAAAGAAAAATGATCTGTCGATATACGGTATAAACAAAAATTGCGAACTTTTTGCCTCATAAAGAACAAAAAATAGTGTTGAACCGTATGTGTTAGGAACACTACCATTAGCCCTAGAGACTAGCATTTTTAATACCATTCCAGAGGAGGACAGACTTTGTTGTGTGAACTAGGTCAAATTGAGAATGAGGTTCATTTGTTTTGCTGTCTTGCCTACGAGGACATAAGGGATCTAGGTTTTGGTAAAATGTCCTCTATTTATGTTAATTTCTTCTGGCTGGGTGATAATGATAAACTTTTGTTTGCTCTTTTGTTGTGCTTCACCGAGGGAACTTTTTATGAGCAGAATTTTATTTGCCAAGCTCTGGAGAGAAGGTGAAACATTTTGTTTAAGACTGGGCTGTAAAATATCCTGTAATTCTGTACTGAAATGTTTGACCACTGCAACTGTACTTTTGGTGTCTTGGAAAAAACCCACGAGGGTTTGGGCATTTTGTCTGCATGGCACGGAAATAAAACCCATTCACACATACAGTACATACCGCTTTGTAATTAGTTGGAATCTCACAATGTATTCAAGATGTTAGGTTGTTGACAAAGACCATACCCCCCCCCCCCCAATTGTTTCGAGTTTAGATGTTGTTTGTGGTGTGTTGTTATTCTTATTCTATGATGATGGAGGCATCTTCACACATCTTCACCCTCTTCTTATTTTCACTGCATCATTACCCCTATTACACATACACACACACACACACACATTCAACCACAAACACGCACACACACACACACACACCACTCCCGCTGTGTAGTAAGCTGAGTGGCCACATTCTGGGCATATGTGCCCCATGGGGCTCTATATCCTTGCAGTGCTCAGTCTGAAAACTCTTTATCTCCACTCTGTCTCCTATCTCAGCGCTGTGCTCACCAATGGCAAGGGCAGATTGTGGGCATATTACTTTATTGGATGACAGAACAGCGTGCCTCCATCCAGTTATGAGTCAAAGGTTATGGCCTCCGATTCACTACAAAACACATCAAAACAGATTACTCCTCTCCCTCTGACGGCTTTCTTTTCACTGCAAGTCCACAACACAAATGAAGCTGTCGTGGTGTTTTCTGTAGAAGTGAACAGCGGGGAATTAGTTCACTGTGAACGTCACTGTGATTAAAGAAGCAGTCGTGTACAGTGCAAACCCACATGCCACTGGTGGCCCCAAAGTATCTGTAATCACTAGAAAGAGTCATCAGTGAGATTTTATACATTTGGAGTTGGGTGTTGATTCTCAAAACCCTCTGATTGCTGTGACTGAATTCTGTCCATGAATTTTGCATCATTGAGAACTTTTAGGACTCAAAAGTTGGCACCAAATGGTTTGTCAGATTCTTTGCCTTCTTGACGTGTTATTAGCCACAACAGCAGCATGACTCTGTGGCAGTATTGGTCGGTCTGTCCACCTCTGACCCCTGATCCTGACTGACATAATTGTACAACTAATTGATTCGATTTTCATGAAATTTTGTTACAAATTACAAATACCTGCTTAAAGAATGGCATCTCCAGCAGCCTCCGTGGTTTTTACCGCTAATTAGCAAATGTTAGCATGTGAACACACTGAACTAAGATGGTGAACATGGTAAACATAAACATTATACCTGGTAAACATCAGCATATTAGCATGGTCACTGTGAGAATTTAAGCATTCTGATGTTACCTCAAGTACAGCATCACAGAGTAGACTCTTATTCTTGTTTGACTGTTTTAGATTGATTTTCTTCACTTCTACATTTTATGTTATTTAGTCCTTTTTTTAACATAAAATACACATCTTTAATAAAACTGGCGTACTTGGTTCAAGCACAAATAAATAATTCAAAAAAGAAAATTTAAAAAAAAGAAAAGTTTTTGTAGGAAAAATATGTTTGTACTCAGAAAGTAAGTGTCCGCCAAGTTTTGGTATTTACCATTGGAGAGATACTCTGTGGACTGTACATTAATAAATTATAAAATGAAAGACAAGAACTAAGATCACAAAGTACAGTAGCTCCTTTTTACTCTCAAGACTTGGCAAAGCAGCATAATCTAGCAGCTGTAACATCCCAGTAGATCATGCCTAACTCCTCCGAGTGCATCTACTGCACATTTGTTGTAAAAGTCTGATTTAAGTTGCTTCACCTCTTGAGAAGCCGATCTCCATCCAATGACGTACTGATACAAAGTGAAGTAAATGGATTTGGAATCACTGGATATGAAAGAGAGAGAGACAGAGGAGACATATGAGGAAGCTCCGGATGTCTGCTATGACATGAATTATTTTTAATTAGAGCTGATTGGTATTCATAATGTATCACAGTGCGGACATGTTACCCAAAAAACCTCGATAACTCTCGATGCTTCCCTCCTTTTACTCCAACATACTAATTAATAAATCCTCCTTGGACAGCTCTCAGCTCTGATTACATACTCATACTTGTCCTTACACCCTCATGATGGCAAGAACAGCCGATGCAAGCTCAATTTAATTTAGAAGTGCTGCAACTTGCACCGGCTTCAAGTTAAAAAAAGATAAAGTTAATTGTTCATGAAAGATGTCATAGGTTGACTGTCAAATGTTGGCTCCGAAGCAGACGGGAATGACAGACTGTTTTATTCCTTTTAAGACTGCAAACTGCAGCAAAGTACAACGTGTGTATGTGACTGTGTGAGTAAAAAAAGATATGCAAATACGTGCTGTCTGACTAATGAAGCACAGGATAAAATCTAATTGTCTGATGAAGCATCCCCATCATTAAAGATTCTCTGGCGTGAAATGTCTTCACCCAGGACAGCGTTAGCCTGAAGTTAGGAAAGGCAGGTTTAACAAACAAACAAATGAGGAAGGATGGAAAAAAAAGCAAAAATTGAAAAAATTAAAAAAAAAGGGCAGTGAAGAAAGAGAAGCAAATAAGGTAGATTCAAACTAAGGTGTAAAGAAAAAATGAAGGAAAGAGGAAAGAAAAATGAAGGGAAAGGTAGAAGGAAAGATGAAAACAAAACGGCAAGAGAAAGAAAGAAAGAAAGAAAAGAAAATGTAAGGGAGAGTACTATGGGTAGTTCACTTGGCCTTATCCTCATCTTTATGAGACAAGATCATTTTTTCTTTCACTGTCTCTCCGCCTGTAGATCATCTGTTTTTGTTGTTTATGCGTCAGGGTTCCTTCACAGTGGTGATTCTCTGTGGAGAATGTGATTCCTCAGTGCTGGGTCCGCCCCCTCTCTGACAACAGTGAATTTTCATGGGACAGAATCCCACTGTCTGACGACCAAAGCTCAAGTCCTGTGGTGAGACTAAATTTCTAATGTTGGGTCCTATGTCCCTGCTTCACAGGGCTTCGTCTCACTGTTTGGGTTTTCATTAAGAGTCTTTGTAAAGAATCACAACAGAAGTTTGGGATGCATGTGGAGAGAAGCCCCAAGGTAAACATTTTTTCTCCAGGCGGATGGGAAATGTTGTCCTGCTTCAAAGGCTTGCGCTCAAGAAATGTGGTCTCCCGTCATGACACGAGTTCCATAAATAAATAAAACTCCCAGTTAAGGAAATGCCATGTCGGAACACATTTAGAAACACTCAGCATGGCCTATGTTAGGTCCTCAACTACGCTTAACGCTGCACCAATGAATATTTTTATATCAACAGTGGTCAAAATGACACTGTATAATGTGAAAAGAGTCAACTTTGATGTTTTAGCATCTTTCAGCTCATTGCTTTGATTTTATGGCTCAAACCTTTACTGGTTAGCTGTCACTGCTCTCATCTACGTCTTTTCCAAGGTTTTTCATGGCGACAGCCGGTGAACGTAGTGGAGCATTTAGCAGCTAAAGGGCCAGATATTTTTTTCAGGCGTTCATGGAGACCAAAGCTAAAAGGAGCTACAGTTTTCAAGTGGGAAGAAACACAACTCCAACTGAAGGCTAATGTTGCTCAGTGTCTGCTGGTTGTGTAAAAAGTCAACTTTTTGCTAACATGTTAGTTGTATAAAATGTGTAAGGTGTCATTGTTGCGTTTGCTTTTTTCCCCTTCCCCCAAGTTGGGAGCAGAAAAACTTAACGCACAGAACTTTAAAGACGTTAAAGTTGATTTTGTGATTTGTTTAACATTCAGCATGCAGAGCAGCATTAGCATTCCCCAAAATATACTGTAGAAGTATTGATTAATGGAGCTTTGAAGATACACTCCCTGATATAACCCCGCAGCACCCCTGAACTTTTAAATTTCCTCTCAGCTCAGAGTTAATGTCTTTAAACTCAGCTGTAAACTATGCTCATTTTCAAAACATGTAAATTTAATCGTGGGAAAACCTTGTAGTTTGGGACACCACTGGTTACTACAAAATAATCTGTGTGTCGTCAAGAAGCAGCTCGCTTTCCCTCCCGGAAAAAAAAAAAAAAAAAAAAGTCAGAGAAAGAATCATGATATCATTATTAGCTTGTCATATTTCTGTCTGCGCACCATACACGACGAATGCTTCCAGATTCTTCTAGGGAAATTGGAGAATAACTCATTCTCCATTTGCTTGAGCTCAAACTCACACACACTCTTAACACACACACAGGCCGAGCAATATCTCAAAGTGATGGGGAAATTGGAGAAGACTCTGTCATTATTAGGGCGAGGCAGATGGTGTCCCATATTGGTCCTGATGGGAAATGGGGAAGGATGAGTCATCTGACTGTATCGAGCTGTAGGTCTGAAGGACTTGCAGTGTGCGACCCAGCCTTTGTGTGTTTGTTTCTGTGTGTTCGGAGCAGGAGAAGAGAGGCTTGATGTGAGAGCAAAATAAGTTACTGTATTACTCAAGTTCTGGGGCAAATTTCAACTGAGATTTCAGAAAAATAAAAACTGAAGCAGTGCGTATTTCTATCAGCTACCTTCATACAAATAGAAAACACAAAAAGTACCAGGTACTTATCACGTCATGGCATTTCATCGCCGTTCCCCACCTACTATGGCATTTGTGTGTTTTGTTTAATGAATGTGTTAGCTTCACACATGCATGTGAACTTTTTTATCAACCATTAAGGTGATATGGAAGAACAACAAGGGGGGGTATGTGTAGCCTCAGGACTTTGCTCTTACATACACACCTGATTTTCTAGCTTTTTAAAAAATTCTTTATCTTTTTTGGGCTTTCTGGTGTCAGCACGACATGAATGTCGCCGAAATCAGCACCGTGAATTATCGCTAAAAGTGCAGCCTTATTCATTTTCAGTGGGATGTCAGTGAATTGCTTTTGAACGTCAGGCAACAGAAAAATGTAGCAAATCAGGGCAGAGTTAGGAGCGAGATGTGACTGGAGGCGTGTCACATTTGTGTGCTTGGAGTGGATCTTCAGCATTAGTCCGTCAACAGTTTCGATGATCAATAATTAACCATTAAAGTCACTGAACAAGCAAAAAGGTTAAATATTTGCTGGTTTCAGCTTCATAAATCTCGTTACGTTTCTGTCTTTTATATCATTTTAAATCCAGAATCATGCCGGGAACTTGTAATGGCCATTTCATCTACAAAACCACTCATCGAACAAATATTCAAATAAAATATCTCTCTGCACCCCTACTGTACATGAATGCCTTGTTTACAGTAGAAGATGCAGATGCCACTGCTTCAAAATGTATTCAAAAGTCTGTTTCTGTCGGATTCTGTGGCATCGTATCTTTTTCCTGACATGACAGATTTTCTAGCTCAGTCAAAAACTTTATCTGCAGTATTTTAAATGATTTCAATTGTTGGCATTACTTTGCTGCAAAAATTGAACTGAGTGCATTAATGCACAGGTGGATGGAAACATACGCTGGGAGATGAGGCAGTTGTGCAAAATACTCAAAATACTCAGTGTTATCCAAGAGATTCCTTTCTTTCTTAGCCCCAGTTTGTAACTTTTTTGATTTGTTCTGCTACCTAGACCTTTCCCAGTGGTCATAATGCTGTCATCATTTTCTTAAATTTAAGCTCGTTTGATAAAGCTAGTGGCTGCTACATCTTGTCTGTGCTCCCTTTGTGGATATTTAGTGTATTTTCATTGTGATGCTTTTTTGTGTGCGTTTTTATCTGCAAACTTGCTGTTCGAAATGAGTCGGCGCTGCTAGGAGCCTGATGTCTAACACTGCTACAAAGGTGGTTTGCAGGAATGTAGTTTCCAGCTGAGAGTGTTTGAGTTCGTGTGTATTGAGTGCCCTTGATGCTGGAGAGGTTAGATGTGGTGAGGCACGCTATGGCTGTGATGCCTGAGAGAGAAAGAGAGAGAGAGAGAGAGAGATTCCTGTCCCTCCGGAGAGCACCCCGTTTTTGGTTTTTACAGCATCACAGTTGTTTTTGTCACATCCAGGGCCCCATATGTCTGTAAGAGCAGGTCAGGTCAAAGCAGCAAGCCTCAGCAACCATCTGGCCCCATACTTGTCAAAATGTCAGGTGGGTTTGATTCTCTGCCCTCAACCTCCCTGCCGCTCTCCTTTGGCTCTCTGTCTGCACATGTCAGGTGCCAGCTCCTAAGTACAATATCTGTGTGTGTGTGTGTGTGTGTGTGTGTCTGTTTATGTGTGTGTTTTCTGCATGCATCTGCTTTTTTCTCTGAGTGACACATGCGGGCCAGCTCCTACAGGGCCGCTCCAACCTTTGCTGTCATTTCATTTCTGGCAGCTACTCTGTCATTATTATAATCATCACCGTTTTCTTTCTCTCTCCGTCTCCCTTTATTTTTGTCCATCACTCTTGTGTTCTGTCTGTCTGTCTTTCTTCCTTTCTCTCTAACCCTCTTCCTCTTTGGCTTATGCTGTCATGTTGATACATCCGGTTCGGAGCTACTCACTCGTTTCTTCTCTCTTGCTCTCTCTGACTCACGCTGTCATGTCGGGGCGCTGCTAACTGTACTCTGGTTTGTCACTCTCTGGTTCAACACCACACAGTATTCTCTCTGTGTCTCTGTTTGATGCATCAGTTATATCCAGCACAACCGATCGTCGCTGTCGCAGCAGTGAAATAAACCCAGCCTTTGAGGCAAAAACAGGCCAAATGAACATAGCACGGCCTGGGAGGCTAATGTTAACCTAATGGATATACTGTAGTAATGACAAGATATATTCAGTCAGAAAGCATAATGGTCAATGGGCCAGTCATAACAAACATTTGTCAGGCCTACATAAACCTTATTTTGATATCTTCTGAGGTCCCAAAATTACCAAATAGGAGACGCAGTACTGTGATTAAATGTGTATAAAAATGGATGTGTCGTATTTCCATTTAATGGAATTATGCAGCTTAAAAGAAAACATGGTCTTAGGTATGAATAGTTTACCCAGTGTAAATATATCTTAAATGGAGAGCTGGAAGAAACTGATACATTATCTTTGATTCCATCAGACAGTGGTGAATAAGATGATTTTGGATGTGCAAAATATAATTTTTGCAACCGTTCAAACATGGTGGGCATGGGCCTTTAACACATGGAATAAAATTGATTCAAAATGCATATATTTGTTTCTGCTGGTTTTTATCTGTGTAAATTGAGGCTGCAGAGTGACTCATACTGCATGAAGAAATTTTAATTTCCAGTGTTATTTCAACTTTCGCCTCTTGAGAAGGTTTGGCCTTTTCAGTGAACCATTTGAATCATTATAACCTTTAATTAAGAATAAAACCACATTTACTGTATGTGTCAGTGTATCGTATAGGGGGCAGGATAATTATGATTTTCCTATCACCCTTTGCACATAACTAAAAAAAAGTATAACACATATTTTTTTTAAATATTTTAATTTGTGCTGAATCCTCTACACAATGGGGCAGAAATAAAGAACATAGTGGACTGTCCTACACTTTCACTTGTTATTTCCATACGGACATCTCGATCCAAATTCCTGCAATAAACAAAAGTTATTTTACAGTTCATATTGGAGTGCTTTCCTCTGCTTATTTACTCACAGCAAATTACTTGCTTCATTGTTTCAGCGCAGCAGACTAGGGTATCATCAGCAGTTGTTGTGTTGATGTTGCCCTGATCTGCGGCTAGCGACGACACTGAGGCGGAATAGTAATTGAATTGTCCGTCGTGGCCTGGCCTTTCACTTTATGTGGGAGCTCCTCTGTGTCCAGACTGCCAGAAAGTCATTACAGCAAATTAGTTATTCTGGCCCCACGCCAACTCTGTCACGCTCTTCCCTCCGCATTCTTTGTGCTCGGAGCCAAGTCCTCATAAAGCAGGAAACAAGCTGCTGTGAATATGATTGAAGACTGTAAGGTTAGGAATTAGATATACATAACCCGATGTGTGTTTGTGTTTGTATGTGTTTGTGTGTGCATGGTTGACTGCAGTTTCTAATCAAGCTTTGATGAGCCTCCTGTTTCCCAGGTGGCAGGGGAATGAAGGGATCATCATCTTTTATTAAGAACGCATGGCCGAGTGCATTTAGTCACAAATGTTCAATACAGGCTCTAATGAACAATGTAGCTCTCTTTCTCCTTTCCCATGTGCTATTTTTTAATACCACACTGTCAAGCTTTCCATTTTCACACAGCACGTATTCAGTTCACAGTGATAACGGTGGCAGGTTTACCACTAGACATTCCCTGTCAGATCTGGTAGCCAGAAGCAGGCTTCTCATTTCTCATTTGCCAGCCCTAATGACGGCCACGGCTAGCAGATTCTTTTTAGCTGTAGCTAGCTGGTTCATTAAGCGAACGATAGCTGCTCGTGTCGGTTGGAAACACCGTCAACAGCTGACTTTTAATTGTTTTATGCTGACTTGTTTTAAAACAGATATGTTGAATATGCACTTGATGGCTACATGAATAATATTGTACTAAAAAGACAAAAACGAAAGCGAACAGGTCCCAGGCAAAAAGTTGGCATCCTCAGCAGTTGATAAACCAAGTAAAAGATATGACAATAAAGAAACACTGCAGTATAGAGCAAGTCAGTTCTTGTAGTCATGGCTGGATTAACCTCCTGGGGGGGGCCAGGGGCAAATATTTGTTGTTGGGCCACTTTTGCAACCACTGAACTTGACTGTTTCATTATTTCCCCTGGCATCCAGGGCTGAAATGATTAGTTTATTAATCAATTAGTCGATTCACAGAAAATTGATTGGAAACAATCTTGATGTTTAGTTTTGTCTGTTTGTTGGTCTTAGCGAATATGCCAAATTTCACTTGTACCAGCTACTAAAATCAGATTCCTAGTCTTCTGTGTTAGTAAATTTATGTCTGGGTTCTTGACTGCCAAAAAAGCTATTTAATTATGCTAAGTTGGGCCTCGAGGAATGATTATGACATTTTTTCAACATTGTCTTCTTACACTGAACTATCAATCAATTATTAAAGAAAATAACCGTCTGATGTATTGTGGATGAAAACAATTGTTGGTTGCAGCCTTACAGTACTTTACAGTACCTCGCCCAATGTATGCGTTGGTTACCTGACACAGAAAACGTGGTAGCTATTTGATAAAACACAACTTAACAACAAATCATCTCATTATAAACTACAACACTGAAGGTCTTAAAACTAGATATAGACACAGAGTAGTGCGACAAGACCAGGGACCACAAGATGTAGGATGGAGGACCAGTCAGAGTTGATACTGAACTTCAGTGGCACCAGTTATTTTTACAAATTTGAAATTAATCACATTTGCATATCCAAGTTAAATGGGCTTTTGTGGCCTCTTAGCAGTCGCCTGCTTTGTCCAGTTGGTAATCCAGCCTTGCTTGTGTTTAAGTAGAAGGAAAATTGTAAGATAAAACTTACTTTTTTGTAACATACTCCTGTCTTGTTGCTGTTGTCTTGTTGCTTACATACTTGTATTTTCTGGTGTAACCTCCCCTGTATCAAATAAAGAGTAGGAGCATGCTGTCAACATTAGCTTAAATTACCAGCATCCAAGACCAGCTTCCACACCATGGGGAAATACGTCACAGTGGATGAACTAGTCGTAAACAGGGCTTTTTTTTTTTTTACATTACCTGAAATACTAGACTCTGTAAAAAGTAGTTGGTTACAGATATACTCCTTTGCCTTGAAAGTAATTACTACTACTGCTGCTTTAAGATAGTTTGTTGGACATGCTAACACATGTTAGAGCAGATAAATACTGTTTAATCAATTCCCTGTGTTTTTGGTCTTGTGTTTTTGGTTTTGGACATGACTGAAACAAAAGTCTTTAAACTCAGATTATCACTCTTACTTGTAGCGTCATGCTCGCTGCTTCAACATGTGGAGTTTGAACCACTGTGCCTAGTTACAGTCTGTAAGCCCTAACCTGACATTCACGCTTTTACAGGTGTCGGTTCATCTTTCTTTCTACATACAGTATGCTCATACACACACACACACACACACACACACACTCAACTCAATCTCCATTAAGTGAGATAAGGTGAAATCTCTCTCCGTCTCCTGTGGTCTTCTCTTTCCCTGCACTGACTGACTGGCCAAATGATAGGATGAGAAACTCCACCTCCGTCTCTCTGCAGGAGACTGATAAATCCTGTCACCCACACACGGACACTCAAAATCTGCGCATGGACATACACACGCTGCATTCAAATGCTCGCACTGACTTGCTGTCTGGCGATAATCATTCAGGCTGAGCATTGGCTGGGCCTTAATCCGTCTCCATGGCAACAGGCCAGGTATGTTGTGAGTGTGCGTGCACGGTGACCCAGACCTGGGAGAAAGGTATATGCTGGGCTTCATCACACACACACACACACATGCTCACACACACTCACAGAGGGAGAAGCAATGGATTTATCTGGTGATACTCAGATATGGCTGATAGGGTTAATTGGTTTTCAGAGGGCATGTAGAGGGAGAGAGACTGACGCTGACCAGATTACTGCGGAGACGCCAGGGAAGACCTGCCAGACACAGAAAGAGCAAGAGGCATGAGTGGAGCAGAGAGAAAATAAATGTAAGTGAGGATAGGAAGTGCAGGTAGGAGGGGAGGTGGAGGAAGATTTGTTTTACCTTGGGAGTAGAGCAGAAGTCATAGACTCCATTTACACCTGACATTAAAATACGTCTCGTATCCAGATTGTGTCTAGATATGATTTTAACTTGATGATGTTTACAGCTGGTATTATCTCTAGTGTCCACATTGAAATCAGTCGGTCTGTCCAGCTTATATCTCATCCTCCTCTAATTTTGCACAGGTCCAAAAAAAGAAAAGGTGTAGCCATGTGTGAAGCTGCGTTATTGTATTTTCTTGTTTTTAAAGCAGGGGAAAGAGCAGTCCTTGACAACTGCAGCGCCGAAGACGAAAGCAGACATTACCTCAGTGTTATTAGTTTACCTTTATATACTGTATATAACTTGTCATCCTCCAGGGTGCAAATGACAAATCACAGTGACGCACAAAGATGCACCGCTTCAATCAATCATTCAGTCATTGTTAATGACTTGAAAAAGCCTTTTGAAGCTTCAACTTCACAAACTTCAGATGAATTTTTTAAAGAAACAAAATGGCACTTAGGCTGGCAGTGGAGATTCCTCCAAGGGTTTGCGACAAGGCAGGTCAATGAGGGCATGCAAAATGGTACACTGAGTACGAGAGTAAAAGGTTCCCATGTGGCTTTTATCCACTCGAATAAAAGTGATTACATGGCTCTTTATGTAGCAAAATTCGTAAAAACGACACATTGTCTTTCACGCTCACTAACAGTGGTTTTTGTTAGAGCAGCTGTCACTTTTTCCAGAATGTGTCTATCTAATTTAGTAATAACTCTCCAGTGGGAGCTCGCAGCTTCCTTTGAAATACCAGTGAGAGTGTTGGAAGGTGATATTTCAGATTTATGGCTCTTTCCCCCTGTATATAAATGAGTAACAGCTTTTCCTAACAATGTAACCAATGTCTTTGCTTTGCTGGGAAAATGCTGAGCAGACACTTTCTGTCACATTTTACAGATGTTTGCGAAGGCAATTTTTTTAAAGTTTCAAGAGCACATTTAGCTTTCAAGACAGCTTAGATGCTTAAGATGTGAACATACCAGAAGAACTGTCAAAATCTGATGGCATTTTTTTTTTTTTTTTTTTTTTTTCACATTTTATCTGAGATTTTTAATGATCAATTATGTCATAACTGAAGTTGTTAACCAGCTCCAGATGGTTCAAATCTCATCACCGAAGCCTTTGTTACAAAGAAACTTTAAGAGGCAGTGTTATATTCTCTTGGAATATTTATTACTGTTTATATCATTTCACATTTTTCCTCACAGCCTATTTTTCCCATCAGGATTTACTAAACACACATTTCTTTCCACGGTGTGCTGCTGCACACACACTATTGCAAGTTGGCAAGCAAGAGCTGCCAGCAACCACAGCAGGGAGCACTACAACCACAGCTTCCTGCTGTCAGTCACTGAGCTGCTGCAGTGGAGGAACTGGACACCTCGATGGCAGATGATGAGAGTTTTCCCATTCAATTACCCCACCCATATTTTCCCAGGCAGCCAGTGATTTATCCCAGCGGTTTTCTAGTCACAGGTCGGTTTTCCCAGTCGCTGCCAGCACTTTATCCCAGTTATCAACCATCCACAATGTATTCAGTATCAGTCATCTGTGCTGAGACAAAGGTTTGTCTGCAATCTTGTGTATCTACTTCTATCTATCTTTAAAACTGCTCTTACCCATGTTTTCATATGGGTGGCCACAATGGGTCAGATGACTACATATAATGTGAAAGGGTGTGTACCACAGAGAAGACTCTACAGTTCCCCTCTGCTCTATGGAGCGTTTTTAGTGCTTTTCAGCCCATTGTTTTGGTTTTAAGGCCTGCATCTTTAATGTTGTGGTTCACTTTCTCCGCTCCCATAGCATCATTTTTGGCTGAAGCAGGCTGCTGTTTTTAGCAGAAAGCCTCCACTGTACACAGCCACACCAAGTTGGCAACTAGCTGGTGAGAACAATGGAGCATTTAGTAGTGAAAGAGCCAGATGTTTCAATCAGGAGATGAATAAGACCAAAAAAGAGCTAAAATAGTTGATAGTTTATATTTTTTCTTATATAGTGAATGCACTTACCATAAGTCACTTTGGACAAAAGTGTCTGCCAATGCCAATGTAATTTAATGTGAAAATGTCAGCACCATTATTTATAAATGTCAGTTACTTCACAATGAACTAATGAATTCCTAAAGTTTGTAGACTGTTGTCTGAATTGAATCAGTCCTGGCCTATATTTAATTTAAAGAGAATCCCTGCAGGGAGATGCAGCTTGGAGAGCGAAATCTGTCATTGTGATGGATACCTGTTCAGTTTTTAAATTAGTTATGTGACAAATGCAGGGAAGTTGCAGAAAGAGAGACGAGCTCAGATACTGGGTGTTTTCAAACATGTAGTGTTAGTGCCAGTTGACTGTCAGGAGGTTTTCTCTTGATAAATGTGAGTTTGAGGAGGCAGAGGTCTTGGCTAACTGAAGGAAACCGTATTTGTGACACACACGTACCTGTTACAGTTGTTGGTAAACGCATTTACACAATTTTGAGACTGGATTCTCACATGCATATGCACACTGCATTATGTGCAGCCTGATCAAAAATTAATGGAGCAGAAATGTCCTTGAAAGTTAAGAGATGCCTGTGAAATTGCAAATGAGGAGCCAAAAATTGCCCTCTGCTAAATTGAAGTACCCTTTCTGCATTTCACCCTGGCAACATGTAATTTGTTGATTTGTCAAATATTCACACTTGAACGGTTATTCTGTCCCCTGTGGGCCACAGTAGGCAAATTGTGGCTGAGCAGGTTGTCCCAGTGCATCCTGGGTGAGAAAAAATGGAGATGGCCTTTGGTCAAGAAACAACAGCCTGAAGTAGAAGGGAGAAAAATGGTGAATGGAGTTGGCTGCAGGGGAAATGCAGAGTAATATTGAGAAAAAGCAGAACAATAGAGTGGTTTGAACACAGAGGAAGATGGGTTGCCCTCTTCTTCTTGGTAGTTAAAAAATGTTTGACATTTTGTATATTAATACAACGCTTTACATTAAATTAACATACGGTACTTACTTAAATTAACACAGTATATCAATATTTGGTGAAAATAGAAAAGAAAACTAATCACTAAAAGTTCAGTCAAGGCATGAAAAATACATAGTACACCCTCCACATACACCTTAAAGCCTTAAAACCACTGTATCTATCAATCCCAGTGCCTCTGTATATCCTACTACTTAAATGCCCTGTCCAATATAATGGGTGTCAGTTTAACTTCACATCCTGCAAGTGATTTGAACTCGCTTATGGCAGGAAGTGATTAGGAAAGATATAGAGCGCCATTAGCCAAGATGCTGAGAGGCTCAGACACAGATGTCTTATTAAAATAATAAACAATGACCGGAGTAATTCTTAATGAGGTTAGGAGCTCAAAAAAAAAGGGCTTGGTTTTTTGTAAAGATATACAAGCTAATCTGCTGCAAGCCGGCAAATTCAATAGAAGATCACTTTTCTTTCTGTCTCCTGGACTCTCTGACTCTTTGTTTCTCACTCTGTTTCAAGCACAGTCACACACAGATGTAAACATTTTTAAGATAACTGAAGTCTGTGTACATATTGATTGTATCTTGCAGCACTGGAAAAAACTTTTGAAAAGAAACTTTTTGCAGAAACATGAAGTAGTTATAGTCGAGGGTATTAAAATTGAACATTTATTAAATTAAATGTACTATGTGAGAGCCATAATAAGAAAGGCAATCTGCAGACATACAGTCCCTGGCTACTTTATTAGGGACACCTATGCAATATAGTGCAATACCTTCTCTACATAATAATATAATGATAACTGTATGTTCTTTGAGTATTTCAACGAAAATAACGTAAGACATTCTATTTTTCTTCTTTCTGGTTAACTCCAACAGTTTTATAATATTAACATTTTTATAATAAACAATCCAAACACATCTTAACGATTGAACAGCTTTTAACACGTCCCTTTGTCTTTCTTTTCATCTTCTGTTCCACTTTCCCTGCTAATTTCTCCGACGTCGTTTCTCACTGTGTGTGCATCCCACTGACTGACTCAGTTTGTAGTGATTGGCTGAGTACTGTCACCTGAACAGTGAAGTGAAGGCTGGAAAAGCTGCAACGGTTAAACTAGAACCAAAATTTGATAACTCTGACTAATTTATGGTTTGTACATCCAGGTCCAGACTGCAGTCTGCCCATTACAGACCTCTGCCATAAAGGGATGTACATGGTCAGCAACAATACTCAGGCTGTGGTGTTCAAAACATGATTGATTGATATTAAACAGCACAAAGTATGTCGAGAAACACTCCTCAACACAATTACACCACCACCACCACCACCAGCTGTTGGCTCAAGGCAGGTTGAGTCCATGGATTCATACTGTTGATACCAAATTCTGACCCTACCATCTGCGTGCCTCAGCAGAAATCCAGATTCATCAGACCAGGCTCAGTGTTTTCACACCATTCTGAGTAAACTCTGCAGAATGTTGTGTTGTTGTTGTCGTCTGAAGATCTCAGGAGATCACCAGTTTCAGAAATATTCAAATCAGCCTGTCTGACACCAACAATCACGCCAAAGCAAAGTCGCTGAGATCACATTTTTTTTCCCTCCCATTCTGATTTCATGCTTTGCACTGCTCCAACATGACTGGCTGATTGGCTAATTGCATGAACAAGCAGGTGTGCTGGTGCTCCTCATGAAGTGCTCAGTGATTGTAGATTGAAATGTTTTAAATATTCTTCTGCCCTCCTGTTTGTAAATAGGGTGGGGAAAACATAGACGTGAAGTGTTTCTGAATGACTGAGTGTGTTTTGGAAAATAGTTTTTACTGATATTATTAGTAGTTGAAATGCTTCAGTTTTTTGAACGCACCTTCACTTCTATTGTCAGCATCATGGCTGGTAGATCTTAGTTGGACTTAATTAGTATGTGGAGCAAGGCAGAATTTTGACAGTGTGGACTCCAAACATAACAAATAGATACTGTAACATTTCATTTTTCACACTAAACCTTTAAAACTTATTTAGCAGCATATGAAGACACATTTTAATTCAGTGACAGTCCAGTAAATTGGAAAAGGAAGAGAGTTGCTACAAACCATATTAAATGTCAGCACATGTAATCATTGTTATAAAATCTCTTGTTTTTGAAGATTACTGACTGACATCAGTAATATTTTGCTTTCCCAACCTCACATGATGTTGTTCCAACCTACTGAACCTGTTGTTGTTTAACAGGCAGAAGAACACTTTAGCTGATATTTGGAAACCCAGTGGATTTGTGACAATAGATTTTTTGTTACCTGCACAGGGGATTATGCTCTCAAATCTCAGGTATTAGTGGGTTTACCAGGGGGATTACATATTGTACTTGATTCATGGTCGGGGCGAACAGATAATGCAACAGTATGGAAGCAAGTGTAATTCAAAAATAAATAAATAAATAAAATAAAAGGAACTATATCCTGAATAGAAGTAAGGACAAGCAGCAGAGTCATTAATCATCTTGGAGATTCTCTGTACTGTCAAGAGTGGGTGGTTTTCCCTAATGGCCCAGGACTACGTGACTGCGGCAAATTTGTAACACTGGTTCATTGTTCAGCTACATACTGTAGATACCAAGGTATTCATACAACTGGGAGAAATGGAGCTTCACACTTGGATCCAGTCTCATTAACATAAACATGTATCTCGTCATGTGGGGCCCAACACATCTCAAACACTTTGCATAAGAAATTAACAGTGCCACTCTAGTCAGATTTGAAACTATTATAGTCATGATAATACAGAAAGCTCACTATCCAGAGTAAATACAGTAGTTTTCTTTGCAGCTAACCCAGTGTTACTCTAACTGTACATCAGGAACAGAAACTTGCACATATTAACAATGAACGTTTTTCTTTTAGTGTCATATACACACACCAAGCTCACAATTGAATGTTGCACCGTGTGGATATCATTTCATCACATATCCTGAACTTTTCTGTTGATCAACTAATTGTTTCAGCTCTAATGTTACCTGGGTCTGTTGGCTCTTGTGTTAACTAAATTTTCACACAGCGTTTTCACACAGTGGGCAGAGGAAATCAGTGACCCAACAAGGGCTGCAGTTGTTGCAGTGGATGACGCAACGATGCATATGAAGTTTGTGCTTGCACTTGCTAAGGGACTTGAGAGCGTTTGTACTAAAATAAATTGACTAGTTGTACCATAAGTGAATAAAAGCATTCCCTTAGGGATCAGTCCTTAAATCAGTCTGTTAATACATGTACGAGGTAGTGACAGTACAAAGGGTTTGAATTTTTATCTCCGCCCTGGACAGCATATCACTGTCTCTCTATTCTGGGCTTCTTCATAGTACTTGTCATGAAAAGTTGAAAAAATCCAGATGTTCAAGGAGGATAAACTGTCAAGGTGCTATACAAAAGTGTCTGCCAGAGAGTGTTAGGTTTCACTGTAGCTTCACTTCTTGCTCGCTGACCTCCCCACAGCTTGACAAGGACTTGGATTTTTAAGCCAAGCTGTTGCACAAGGGTTCTGCAAAAAGAGATATACAGTACCTTGTACATTATTGAATTTATAACTGTCATATATATAAACCTAGACTATCTTACACTGCTGTGCTGCTTGGCAAGAATGCATTCATCTTAGCCAAGGCGTTGAACCTGGGCCATGCAGAGACTTAAAAACAGATGCAATTCACTGCTGCAGTCAGCTCTCTTGAGGTCAATACACACATAAGTTCATACTGCTTGCAGCAATAAATACAGACCAGCGCTTCAGACAATAAATACTGATTTTCTGTGACGTTTTAAACAGCATTACTTAAGTTGGTGACTACATGTTTGGCTGAAAGGAAAATTCCCATATTTTTTCAACCTGGAGGCGATTGCAACAGCTGTTTATAAATTAAAATTTAGCCTAGATGTAATGTAAGTGTTCACTAACTGGGGAATTAGACATGATTACATTAAAACTTGTTGTGCCACCCAAACTTTTTCTAACATAGACTTCCTGTTACACTGTCAGGTGTATCTCTTGCGTAGTAACTGAACCAACTGACAAGGCTAACGTTAGCTTAGCACGGCCCATTTAGAAGTAGAGTAAAAGAGGCAATATGAAACATGATCGCTGTATCTGACCTGACACTTGATTAAAATGCTTTTTAATAATTGGGGAGTTTGTAAATACCATTTCACTAAGCAACAAAAAATCAGAACCTATTATGCCAGTAACATTAGACTGTATCTTCAAATAGTTAATGTCAGTTAGTTTAGCATAATCCCACTAATTTGAGACTCTACAAATATTACTGACTCTTAAAGACATACTTTTATCATGCAGATAGAAATGAAGATCTAATTTAACGTAATACAAATTTGCAATTGGCAGTAAAGTTTAATGTATCATTTGGCCTACAACCTTTATTTTTGGAAGATACATGATACTATAGTGACTTCTTTTTTTTTTTTTTTTTTTTTTCCATCAGGCAGCCTTGCACCCAGATTGAGTACACTCTGAGTATCGGTCCTGCTAATTTATGCTCCCTGCCTCCAGTGAGGTCCGTTGTAGGTTTAATCCTTTGTCTCTGAGTCCAAACAAAACTCAACAAAGAAATTAGCTATTTTCACTAACTGCACAATCTATTTTCAGGGCTAACCAAGTTAGCTGTATGGTAAGCTAGCCAGCAATTTTTTAAAATCAATATCAATATAATTTATCAATTACTTCATATGTAGCATGACTATCACCTCAACAGAAATAAAAGTGAAATGGCTGAAAAATACCTTTGGCTGTGTTAAAGGAGAATTCTGGCATTTTTCAGCATGGGCCCTTTTATGATTGTGGCTTTGTTCAGACTAAGGGTCATGCTAATTGTGTACTTGCCCCCTTTTGTTATAGAGATTTGGGAAATAAACTCTAGTGGGGCAATCAGCACCTACTAAAGCTTTCTAAATAAATTTGAATTAAATAAATGATTTTCAGTGCTTATATCTGTGTCCAAACTCACGTAAACACAGAAACTAGCCACCAAGGCTAACTATTATTACTAGTTGCATAGGGATCTACTTATTGGGAAGCTGTGAACTTTTTACATCTCTTCTCAGATATAATGTGGTCCTTCTTCAACAGAGGTGTACAGATTTAAATGCTGCAATTTCTCTTTTAGGTGTTAGAGGTGATAAAGTCTCAGAAGCAGGTGTTGTCTTGGGACTAATAAACACATTGGTTCACACTGAATTAATATGGAAAAAACAGGTTTCATTAAAATGTGACATCATTTGTCTTGCTGTGACTCATTTTCTCTTTTTTTATGGTAAAAAAAAAAGTGCCTGTGGCAAACATGTGAAAGTCCTGATTTGTATTTGTGGTTGACTTCTACAACACTCGAACCCAATTTGATTGTATTTTTTCAGTATCTAAGTATAAAGAAAATAGCATGTTTTAATTATAATACAGCAGTTTTCATTGTCTGTTTCTCACTTAGTACTCCTTCACTTCCCTATTTCACTCTTGTTATACATTTAACCTTATAAAGTGTCAGCCTATTTAAGTTTGAGGGCAGATGTTTACAGTGTAAAACAGAGTCACAGGATTTGTTATCTACTTATATTACTAACATCAGACATCCTGATTTGTCTTTCAGTTGAGGATACACTCCAAGCTGTTAAACACTTTTCAAACACAGCTTCTCAAGAAGATGACATTGATGAAGCTATTATATCTGTCCTCCTCACCTGTATGTAACCAATGAAATAATGACCTCTCTGGTGTTTTTTTTTCTTGCAGTTGGGTGAGGACACTTTCAACCGTGCCAAACTGTTGAATGTTGGCTACACGGAGGCTCTCAAGGACGCAGAGTACGACTGCTTCATCTTCAGCGACGTGGACCTGATCCCAATGGACGACCGCAACCTCTACCACTGTTACGACCAGCCAAGGCACTTCGCCATTGCCATGGACAAGTTTGGCTTCAGGTGAGGTGATGATGTTCGGCTCAGCATGTGATTTCAGAGCAGACGAGGAAACATGGCACCCAACTTCTTGGAACAAATGTTCAGCCTCTTGTGAAGCAGTTTGGGTCTAACTTCAGCACAAGTTGGTTTGAACTGATGTTGATATATTTGCGATGCAGCTGAATGAATAAAGCCACATGCTGCTGACGCTTCATGTGATAGTTATACCGTGAAAGCTTAAAGGTTAATTTTGCAGGTTGGCTCTGTACCAGCCTGCCTGTTAAGATGTCACTGTACATCACCTTCACAGTTTGCTACACTTTGTTTGTAAAATGGAAATATGTAGAATTTTAATATGCAACTGGCTGCCTAACAGAAAAATTTAAGAAATGGCCCACAGTCTGTGTTTTGACAGACAATTGACAGAGCAGTATCTAATTTGACTAAATCTCATTATACTTTGAAATCCTTGTCTCTAGCCTAAATTAGCGTGAAAATGCACCACAGTTCTCTGCTGCCAATTTTGATTTGGTCATACTTCTCTAGTCCTAACAAGAGCATGATACGAAGCACAACTAACAAGCCGAGACTACAGCAAGTGAAAATATCCTTGTTAACGCTGAAGACTGTTCGTGAACACTGGACCTGCTAGATTAACCTCTATGAAGCAGGTTGCTGAGGGGTCTGTTGACACTGTTTCTGTAGCATGAAGGAGCTACATAACAAAACATTTGTGTGTCTAAGGTCACTGACTTAGTTGGCTATGTGCAATTGTTATCGATAAATGCACCAATGAGAAACAACAAAACAAGCAAAATCACATAGCACACAGAGTGAAAATAATTGATAATCATTTGACTAATTAATTAGTCAAATAATTAATTAATTTGTCGATCTACAGAAAAATAATTTGCAACAATTTTAATAATCAGTGTTTTTTAGGTTATAATATCAAATATTATTGAATTTCAGCCTCTCAGTTATGAGGATTTGCAGCCATTCTCTACCTGTGTGATAACAAGCTGAATATATTGAGGTCTGGTGTGTTGGTCAGACAAAACAAGTCATTTCATGACATTATCTTGAAATGTAGGAATTAATTATGTTTGGCATTTTTTTCCATCAAACAGTTAAAATTAACAATGAAAAATAATAAGCATATCATTCAAAAACAAAAGATAAATAATTGTTGCATGTCTCGTAAATATAGACTACAAAATATACAGCAAGAGTAAAACATACACTAATGACTGTCTGTTGTCACTGGAAAAAGAGATTGCTACTATTTTTTTTTTTGTCTGTTTGAAACTGAAACTAAAACACCCTCAATGCTGGACAACAGTAGATAAAACTTGCATGAGATAAAACTTCCAAAGAAAAAAAGTTTTTATAAGCACTGTAGACATGGATTACAAAGCTAAGGAATAGCAGACATCTTCAGTAAAATCTCCACTATGTTGTCAGAGGAGCTCCATAGTTTACTGCATATTTGCAGTCAGCACTGAATGGCTGGCTCCTGTTTTAGTTGTGTCTTTTTCATAATGACACCACACCTGCCCTTAATTATCTAAAAGCACAGGAAGCATTGATTAATGGCCTAAACATGGCCAGCGAATGTGACCTACCCATCCAAGAGCTGTCAGTCCACAAGAGTTATCCTACTGAAAACCCTCAGGGGCCACAGCAGCTCCCTGATATAATGCTCAATAAGCTAATGCTATCTGGCAACAAATACAATAACAGGTGGTAAGCAAGGTTGTAGTTTGTACTTGCAGTGAATCAGTAAAGACTTAAAATAGTTTCATTAGACTTTTTCTTGTTCCCAGAAAATGTAGAAAATTGGATAAAAGTAAAAGCTTGATGGTTGGAGTGAGTGGAAGGTCACAGAATTGATTGTAGTTAATTGCTGATGTAAAAACCAGATCATTGTCGAGGATTGGCTCTCAAGGTTAATGTTGCCTGAGTCAGCCTACCAATTTTTTTTGTTTTGTCTTTCCAGTTTTATCTTTTAGGAAGCTGCCAAATTAAAGGAAAAAGTCAGCGACCATGGAGGAAGGAAATATAAAACATTTTTTAAAAAGACCTAAGCTGTTTCCTCTGAGTAAACGTTGGCTGTGTCGTTTCAGGGAGACAACCCTATCTGCTTCCAAATGTAAAAGCACTGGAAGTCTTTTGATAAATGGCAGTGAAAGTCAGGTCACATTAAGTGTGACTCCATTACCTTAGCACCTCACAAGAAAGCGTCACCTTGAAGTCCATTTCACAACACAGCTCTTTCAAACATGGTCCACAAAATATAGTCCCTCATAGGACCTCATGCAAAGTGATAAATTATATTCCCAATGTACTGAACATAATTTTGTGGGTGTTTAAGTGCTTGTTTCCTGGGTGGGCATAATATTAGTATGCTACAGACCATTTAGACTTTGACAGAGATCAAATCCTTGCAACCACCACACTATTTAGTGATTCACATGGGTCAACATTGTATTGTCACTGACACTGAGCTCACCCAATATTAAAACAAGCCTAGACCGAAAACTACAAACGATGGTGCAAGCAACATTAAAAAAACACAAGGAAGGGTCATTGTTTTACAAAATGAAACTTTTTATTTTTATTTTTTCTCCCTCCTAAATATATATGACGTTACCACCAAATTTCCGTCAGCCCTGTACTGTATCTGAGCAGTTCTAGAGAGTTAGCATTTGATGGATAAATATCACACTTTTCCGAGGAAATAATCAGACTAATATGGAGTTTATGGAGCCCCAACCAAAGATATTATATAAGAGTTTTGTTTATCCTCTTTCTAGCGAGACTTAATAAAAAATTTAAACCCAAGAAAGTTCTCAAGAAAAACATGCAAACAGTATATCAAACTCTCTCCCTCTCTGTCTCTCTCTTCTTCCTCTTCTCCCCTAGCATGTGTCCTTTTTAAGCACAAGCACGCACACACACACACACACACACACACACACACACACACACACACACACACAAACATACTCTTCACCATATTGTTGCAGGGAGAACTTGTGCAGAAACATACGGTCTCATTAATTTCTGCTTGTCATCTTTCAACAGGGAGCTGTCATATGTTTGACAATACATACTGTACAGAACACACACACACACGCACACACACGCACACACATGCATCGCCCTGTGGTTAGTCTCCAGGCGGCTGTCATGACACTCCCAGTTGACGTCTGTCCCACTCCACCAGTCTCACGACTTCTGAAGAAAAGATGAAAAATACTTGTCTGCCTTACGTTGTCCAGTATCACACATGCACACATATGCAGTACACCAGCCATATGTATTCTATTCTTCTGTCTTGTATCTGTCTTCCCTCATATTAATTTCAGTTTTTGCTATTTTTCTTACTATTCCTCCTCCTTCTTGTATTTCTTCTCTTTATTTCCTCCGTTCTCATCTTCTCTTGTCCTCATAACAAGTGCAATTATACAAATATTTTTAGATATTTATGTGAACAGGAAGCTTATAAAAAGGAAATTTTATTAGATCAGTGAACTTCAAGTTGAACATACAGTATATGTGTAAAATACTGATAAAACTGTAGATCGTGCAACATGCATTTCTCTCCATGCTCGGAGAGAAGAACATGGATGGAGAGTGTTGGCTTGTTGTCTGTTTGCTGTATAAGCACAAGAGGTTTCTGCATAAATACTATGGCCCCTGTTTATACCCGGTCATTTTATGTGTCATTAGTGGATTATATATGGATATGGATTATCCACTTACTGTTAAAAAGGCAACCAAAAATTATCCTCTTAAGAACGCATCCAAGACAAGACACATTAGGAAAAGATCTGACTGCCTAACATTTCAAGAGGTTATTCAAATGTAAATTGTGATCCATCTCTTCAAGCTGCATATGAAAATCAAAAACTCCTCTTAATGCCTCACATCATGCGATGCTGCTGTCCAGGAACCATGACCAACCTCAGATTAACAAGCACTGAGAAGCTGCACTGCACTGTAGCCTGCATCTTCCACTAACGTTAAGAACTTGAAAAGGGATGTTGTTACTATGATTATTTCACAAACTGGGGTTTTAGAAATTGTGCCTGTTCTACTGTATGAACACAGACTTTCAGGGCACTGTTTGTCAGGCCAGTCCCAGTTTCCTTTGTTGTTGCACTGGATGTGTAATAGTTGAGTTTGCTGTGTTCCAGTTTATTGGATGAGTTGCTAGATGAAGTCAGACCTTGATTCATTCTCCATCTATCTGTTAGTGTATGTTGATTTTGCTCATCAGCACATCCCAGTATGCAAAACGCTCCAGACTATGGGAGCCTTTAAGCTCAGATTTGTCACATTAAAGTCAGTTTACTTTGTTACCACAAACAAACTGATGCCGAATTCATCTGTGACCACCACCTCCCCTAATGGGTCTCAGGCGGCTGTTTTGGTGGAGTAGAATTGCTTTGCTCAGATCTGCCTAAACGAATCATACCAAGTGGGAAAATGAAGCGCTGTCCAATTCAGCCAGACTAAACAACATGAGTTTTAAAAAGCCTTTAAATGAATGTTAAAGTTGCTCAGTCTGGCGTTTTGAAAATCAGTCAGTGTCAAATAATTAACAATAATATCCTCCAATAAATGTACACAGACGAGGCTGTGGTTAGAAGATGTTTCTCTTGTGTTTTAAAGTGATTTCTGATTTGGTTTTACACTTTACCCTCCGTTTGCTCAGGGAGGGAAATGGAAGGAAATGGACATCTCTCTGCACTTCTTGAAACCGAAAACACTAATATCCTTTAGTTCCAAAAAGCAACACAGCAAAATTTCTGTGGAATTTAATCCTGTGTGACAGAAGTGGAGCAGATAGCTGAGGCTGCAAATAAAACCTGTTGTTTGTTTATGCATTTCTATTTCTGTTGTAATAACATAGTCATTTGAAATGCAGCATCTAGATCCTTTGAAATGTAATTTTGTCTTGTCACCTGTCCTCAACTGCTTCCTCATAACTTCTCTCCCCTCTCACCTTCTCTCCCCTCCCCCATCCATCCCATCTCCTCCTCTCTCCTCTCCTGCAGGCTGCCCTATGCAGGCTACTTTGGAGGGGTTTCAGGCCTCAGTAAAAAACAGTTTCTGAAGATCAACGGCTTCCCCAACGAGTACTGGGGCTGGGGAGGGGAGGACGACGACATCTACAACAGGTAAGTGTGAAAATATATCGCGCTAGCTTTTTCTTTCTTTTTTTTTTTTTTTTTTATAAAGGCAATAAAGTTTGAACAACCAAAACTAAACTAAATTACTTGTCAAGAGTAGCATTTTGCAACGAGTACAGCACACAGAATATACCATCTGTCAGGGTTATGTTTGGTAGTCTGTTTGGAATAAAATCCTTGTCAGACCACCAGCTGCAACGCAGGCACACATCCACGCAGTCACGCACATGCACACTAATGTGCACGTTATTTCAGCCTCCACTGGCGACTGTAGCGGTAAAATGTGGCGAAATCAAGTCTCTGTGCTGAAAGTGACACTGAAGTTCTCCATGGAGTGGGTGATTTATTATCAGTGTTTGGAGAGGGAGACTGACTAGGAAATAAATTAACCGTTTGAAGCACTCGAGAAGCCGCTTTAAATGACTCGCTTAAGATCACTAATGATCATTACCGTGGAAGCGGAAGCTGAAATCAAACCTGGGAGAAGAATATCTGTTTGACAGAAACAAAGAAAGATGACTTAAGACTGCTTAAATGCATTGAACCACTTACAGGGCCAAGGGCCATTAGTTGAATTTATCATCTACTCTGGTGGTTGTTTGGACTGAAAACTGTTAAATTATCCGATGAACTTATGATCTGACTATTAGACAAATGATGACTGCAATAATGCCATCTGTATGGTTTTGTACTATAGGAATACCATAAATAAGGATTTAATTTGATAGCGTGGAAATACGGTAATAAAACTTTTCATGGCACCTGAATTACAACAGAAGTTTCCCTATATTCCCTGATAGCCACTCAGTTACAGTACACACATTGGCCTCCGCCAATTACATCAACAAACAGGAAATGTCAACTTCATATCCCTGCAGTAAACTGAAACAAACATTTAAGGAGGCGTAAAGATTTTCACAATTGAAGAAATTGTGAGTTGTCCACTCAAATCAGCATCAAATTTTTTTTTTATTTCAGTCACATAAACAGGCACATTTGCTTTCAGAGATCGAGGCTTGAGTACACAAATTATAAACACACTCGCAGCTACAGACACTCGCACAGCAGGACAAAATGCGACCTCCATCTTTATTGTATCTCTATTCTTCACTGTCTGTTTCTCTTTTTCTGTTCCTGTGTCCCACTGTCACTCTCACACTGTGAAGCTTATCTTCCTCCTCTCGGTGTAATAGCATTATGAGAGAACTGAAACTATATAATGTAAAAATGACATTTGGAAATTGCTGTTTTTGAGAATGGGCTGTATCTGTCAACACAGTATTCAAGAGATTACAGCTGTTTGTCAGCGTCTGGCAAGATGTGATAAAAGAGATCTATGTGTGGTTCGCTGAGCACTCGTGTTGTGTGCGCATGTGTGTGTGCTCACGCAATTATGTGCCTAAGGATGACAGATAAAGTTAAACCTCTAACTTTTTATTGGATGATAGCTGCACTAGGCCGTTAGATGCTGTAGATTTCCCTCAAGATATTTTCTGCTCTCCGACTGAGCAATTTCAGCTGCTATGAAATGTGAAATGACATGCAGGAACATCATTAAAATCACAGTCAAAAAAAAAAAAAAAAAAAAAAAAGTTCAGACAATGAATTTTACTACTCAAAGTTCAAATTTCAATGGTGAATCTCTCACATTTTCCAATCTAAGTAAGCCCTGCTAAAATATTTATGTGAAATGACTTGTTTTTTAAATATATTTCTTTGGGTAAAATGCTAACTGTAAACAAAATGACATCCTGTCGAGATACGAATCAAAGAGTAAGAGTTTCTCCTTTGTGTTTCCTTTATTTGCCGACTTAAATAATTAAAGTGAGACTGTGTAATGTAACTTCTGCTGAACAGTTGCCACACGTGGCAGTTACAGGATAATGGCTAATTGAATTACCTTCATTTATTAAGACTGTCGGGGGTCAGTGGCTTTTATGATATCAGTGGGGCATCCTGGTGCCGTGGAGGTTTAGACGCCATCCCTATAATCCCTACAGTAGTACAGTCCTACAGTCCCTGGAGTCCATCTGCAGACCTCTCTCTTTCCCTCATCTTCTCCCAGCTCTTCATTGTGAGGTTTTCAAATTGTGATATATTTTAAATGCAGCGTAACTTACACTTTTTGAGGATATCATTATCTCCGATGTCCATCACAAATCAATGTCTGTAATTTAAATCATAGAAAAAAAGACATTCCTTATAACTAAAGAACTTGCCAGAGAATCCTCACGTTTTTAAATTTTTCTCAGAAGAAAAGTCATCCAGTGATAGGTGTCCTGACAAAACTAGATATTCAGTAGATGTTTCAGGTCGAGGGAAAGTGAGTACGCCAAAAAAAAAGTTTCATTTTCCAACCAAAATCAGCAAAGATACTTGGGCTCAACAAAGGTGAACGGCTGACTGTGCTGGAGAGTTTGCAGCATACTGCAAATACAGATAGTGACAGTGGAGAAGTTGCTGCAGGAGTTGTTTGAGAAGTTTCTTTGGACAGTTTGATACTTTTTTTTCAAAATGTGAATCCAAGCAAACTACACTATAACTGTTCTCTGTCCAACAAAGCAAGCTAAAGGCCACAGACAGTGAGTGTTTGATTGTCAGAGTTTAAGTCTGCATTATGCTGACGTCACATCGTATTCATTTGATAACATTTGAAAGGGTTGAGTGGTAGCACTAACCATTAAAGTCTATGGCTCTATTTACTATTTAGCCACTTGCAGGGCATTGCTTCAGTTGAAACACAGGCTCTGAAATAAAGCTGGAGACCCAGAATTTATTTTAAGAAGTTGGTGGAGACAAATCTGAAGCTAAATGTCCTGGAAATATTGGACATGCATTCATCAGGTGGCCAGAAACATGACTCCCAATGGGATGTTCATGACGTTGTTTGTGAACAAACTCGCTGCGATTTTCTCAGTCGAGGTCAAAAATCGCTTAATGCAGCTTTAGGTGGTATCATAGCAGCTGGCTTGAGTTTCTGCTGGCAGTAGCATTGTCATAACAAGAAGAGAGAAGTTGGCATGAGCCACAGTGATCGGTTTAATGCAGAGGATTTAGACATGACTTAAAACTGCTACACGGAGCTCACACAGTATTGCTCAGGGATTCGTCTTGTTTCAGAAATATATTGACGACTATAATACATCAGAGCTAAAAGAAAGCACAATAGAGAGATGACTATAAATGTCACTCTGCACTTTCTTTATATGCATTTACACAGCTTGTACATTTGTTTACTCTAGTGGTCCGATCAAACGGCATACCTTGAGATACATTGACTTGTAGAGGGTTGTGCAGTGAAAATGTGCAGTGAGACTGTAAAACTTCCCAAAGTCAATCTTATAATGAATTAAAGAAACAAATAAATGAATAAAAACGCTGGCAGAGACAAGCAAATAAAGCTGAGCATGAAGGTTGTGTATTGCTTCACTTTTTCTAGGGCTGGCTTCTTTTAAAGCCTTTCATGTAGCAGTGAAGTGAAGGGAAATGCCCTTGACAACATACTTGGACAAGCTGTTGGAAGAAGACGCTGTGTGGATGTGAACTGAGGCTATCAAAGCAAGCAAAATAGTCTCCTACCCATTTTTCTCATGTAAAATCTTGTGAGTTAATTTTTGTGGATTTTTAGCCGTCCTACATTCTTGTCTCCAAGGATGAAAATGTCTGTCAGTCCACTACATTTTATATCCAGACTGAAATGTCTCAACAACTATTGGAGGGATTGCCATAGAATTTAATACAGACATCCACGTTCCCCGGAGGATAAATCCTACTGACTTTGCTGAACCCCTGGACTTCCCCACAAGCACAACCATGAGCTTGACATTTGAGGTTTTTGAGTGAAATGTCTTGGAAACTGTCAGATGGACCCCATGATATTTGGTGCAGACATTCAGTGTAATAACTTTAATTATCTCCTCACTTCCTGTACAGTGCCATCATCAGGTCCATTACTTTACCCGCAGAACTACACAATAGCATCCCCATCGGCCTTTGTGTTTATTGCTATTTAGCAAATGATTGCAAGCCAGGCTATGATGGTGAACATTAGCTGCTAAAAATCAGCAGGTAGGCATGCTGACATAACTGTTGAGCTCAAAGCAATGCCCTGCTATTTTACAGCCTCATAGGATCTGAGTATAGCTGTGTAGACTCTTATTACTGTACTTATTATTGAAATCCTAAAAATAGGTTCCATAACTCCACATATCTTTGATTAATCTAAGCATAGCATACAGCTGGGGATGTAAAATGGACCCATTGCCTGGTCCTAGAGCAGCTAATACAGACTTTCCCTTCAGGGATCAATAGCGAATCATTAGTTTTATTTGGAGGCATTTGCTGGCATCATTTTGTTGTGTGATCTGAAGCTGAAAGGATTCTAACAATACAGACTGTAGTGTTGTGCAGAGGGGAGGAAGGAGTCTCCAGTTGAGTGAACTAACAGCGAGCCGGCTCAGTCTCTCAGGACTCAGTGCAATGTTTAGAAGAGAAGGGTAACAGGGATGAAGAGATTAAAGAGCAGCAGTAAAGACCGCCGCCTATGAAACCTTCCCCTTGTCTTTCTTGTGTTGTTTAAAGGGTTCACAGGTTTGAACCCTGCAAGCAGCCTGGTGTCCAGTCTTGAACCCAACACTGAACCTCCACCTGCTCATTCTTTGATGTATGCTCCGGAAAAAGGAGCATCAACCAAATGACTAAATTGCTCTTTCACACGCTACTTCAGCACTCCTCTCTAACCCCCAACTCCCTGCACCTCTTTGCCTATCTCCCTCTCTTGCTTCCCTCACAGCAATTTCCTTTTCTGTGCTGCTTTTGATGCCACAGACTACGGCATGGCCACGGCTTAATGTCAGCCCGAGGGAACTAGCTGTTTCTGTTGGTCAGTGCAGCCTGAGCCCGTGGCAGAGAGAACACAACATGTCACGTACACAACAGCCAGTACCACTAAGTCTTGCCCACCCCCTACCCCTGTCTAAAAAGTTGGTGGATACTATAAAGAGAGAAGAAGAGAGGGGAAGGATTTTCTTCCTCACTATCCTTTACACTCTCTGAACATGCAATAGTAGCCTTGGGTGGAGACTGTGCCTCTCCCCAGGGCTTCCCTGGCAGACCACACTCACTTCTTCCCTCGCCTTTCCCCTTCCTCCCTTTTAAACCTCCCAGCAGTGGCTTTCAACAGAGCCTGAGCCAGCATCATGCACACATGCAGCCGCAGCAGCACAAGGACTGCACGTGTTTCTGTGGGGCCTTGACAGTGGTGGAAGATATTTTGGGCTTAATAGTCTGAGCGTGCCAAGCCTTTGATAAGTTCAACCACACTTCCAGGTTTGGGGAGTCTCCGAACAAACACTGTCACGTGTTTTAAATCTCATCTTTTTGGAAATCAGAAATCAGCCTATGTAAAAGATATAAAATGACAGATTTTAAAGATAATCACAGATATGAAATTGGTTAGAACAGTTTCTTCTTTCTATCAGCTTATTCTTGCGGGAGGTCAAATAGGATTTTCAGTTATTTCTTTAAATTAATATTTTAAGCATATTAATGATTTTTTTTAAATTCACTGACTTTACATTAATTCTCAGGACATTAGGGTCTGTTCAGGTTGCTGCATTTTAGATCAGGTGTGACTGCACTCAAATCACCTTTGGATCAGGTCTCAGGTTTCTTTTTTTTTTTTTCTTTTTTTCTGAAAAGTAATACGCATTAACTTTTGGGTTGGTTTTTTTTAAGGGGTCTGTTTAAGAGATCGGGTCCAGCGTTTTGGACATGTGGCCACAATGACAGAGTATGCAGGAATACAAATAGTTTCTCTGGATCTCTCGTCACTCATTGGTTACCCATGGAAGGTGATCCTTGATGCAGCAAGCTGCAGCTTCAGTCCTCCATCTGTGTCTTCTCAGGATGCGTTCAGGCACAGCGCTGAGCGTGGGTCTCCTGCACTATGGCGGCACTCAAACACCAATAAACAGTCACTGTAGTTACACGCGTAAGACAGAACTTAAAATATGATTTGGAAAGTGGTTTTTTTTTTCACAATGTGCATAAACCGCTGTATTAATTAATAGGATCAATCCACGATGCGTACTGTGTAACAGCACTGCATCACACCTCTGCAGTGCAACCAGTAGCATTCTTTCTTTGAATTACATGATGTTCAAAAACATTTCTCGGCTCTGAATCAAAAGAATTTGCCACTGATTTAACTAACAAAGGGGCAAGGTGAAGCTAATTCCAGTTCACTCTCCTCTTATTTAACCACTGAACTATATCAAGTGGTAATTCAGTCATATCTTTTGTTGAGGTCTTTCCAACTTGCTCCCTGGACAAATAAAAGTAAGCACCCACAAGGTTTGGAAAGGAGAACGAGTCTCCCTGGGTAAACAGAGCAAGCAGGCACACTTTTCATATGACATAATACTTAAAATATGACAGTCACAGAACAGAAGTCAGCATGACACAGTAGAGAGCACCTCCCTCATGCTGGAGTAGATTCAATGTAGGGTGAAGGAAGGGAAGCAGCAGCAAACACAAAGAGCAGCGTGAACGTGCATAATGTGGAAATTCAATGCTTTCTATCCCGGTCAGGTTCAGAAACACTCCAAAAAAATCATATCACTCTGATTCTAAAGCATGTCCACTGGCTCCCCGGTGATTGCAGAATCGATTTTAAGAGTTTGCTCCTGGTCTATGAAGCACTTAAAGGTATGGCCCCAGAATATATTTCTGACATGCTTCATCAACCCAGCAGGTACCTCAGGTCACATGGTAATTTCCTCAAAACTCCCACAATTTAATCAAAATCTGAAGATAGAGTGTGATTAAGTATGGAGCAGCCTGCCTCTGATGTAAGGTTTGCACACATACATCTTTTTAGATCAATTGAGACATTTTATTTTACTGTGTGTCTAACTTTGATAAAAAATCCATGCCTGAAAATGTAAGGCAAGAAGTTAGCTATGAGTCCTAATGTGAATTTGAGCAATAAAGTACAGAGTCTACAATTCTGTTATACTATAAATTCTGTTTCTTAAAATGTACACTGTTAATGTTGGCTACAGCAAAATATTACACTATTGAGAAAACTGAAAATACAATCTGCAACTTAAATCAATTTGCTTTTGGAAATTCCTTTGCTATGGGTTCATGTTCTGTTTGCATATTCAACGACCAAGCGTTTCGTATTTGCTACAGCTCTGATTTGTGGCTTTGACTGACTTCCTCTCCATCACAGCAGCAGCTGAGGTTCATGGGTATTTTAGTATTTAGAGGTTATCTACCAGTCTTGATTGTAATTGGTGGTCATAACAAAGACCTCCTCACACTGACATTTTGTATAAATTCAGAGTCAGTCAACATTTTCGTATAATGTTGGATCTCGTCTTTAGATGTTGTATCTCAAGGGAGGGATGGAGTCTGCACTGCTGCCAGCCCAATAATATAGTGGACCGTGAATAATGCTACTGTTTTGTTAATGAACCCCCGACCAGCCTGTCTCATCAGAGCAAAATGTGGAGCTGTGGAATCACAATGACTTTTGGTGAACAAATGTCAAGCCCTGAATTAGAGGCACACGTGTGCCAGGTGTTCAGAGGATTAAAAACTGTATTTTCTATAACTCGACCTATGTAACACAAAGAACTCTTATGTATTTCCACATACGTGGTGCCCGTTTTATATCTTCTAAAATCGGACTTAGTCTCTGAGGATGACATACATGTGTTACTGAGAAATAAGACAACAAATTCAAGGCTCTGAGGGATCCTTACATTCCTATTGCAACTGCATGTAACCAAACCTTTGATCCATGATGTGTACTGTTACAGTATGTGACCTTCCCAGTGAAGGCTAGATCTTCAAAACTGGGTACATGCAACCTGCTTGAACCCACCCGCGCTAATAGGAGTGGTGAGCAGAAGGAGAGGCAGTGACAGATGAAAGAGAAGGTGCTTGAGGAAATGAGAGGCAAGAAGAGGGAGTGGAGTTGTGCAAGGAAGAGGAGGGAGGGAGGGAAGGGTAAAAGAGGAGTTAGAGAAATGAGGCATTGAGTGGAAGGTATGGTCTGACAGAAGAGGCACAGTCAGCAGCTGCTGGTACAGGAAATGCACATGCAGTGAAGCAGTGGAGCACAAACTGGTCAAACTCAGTTCACTCTCCTTTTTATTTTCCCAAGAATAAGCCTACCTCTGTGTATTTGTAACTCTTTATAATGTGACACTCAGTAAGTATTAACCTGAGGATTATTTTAACCTGCGGCCATCAATAATTTTATAGCGTATAAACAATGAGGCATATTACTAAATGTAATGTAAAAGATGTTCACTTGTTTACTGTTAGATGCTGACACTTGTTTATGAACTTCTTTTCACTCTCACTGCATTGTTTTCTTAAAAACTTGAAAATAACAAGCTGGTACTCAGTAGCCACAGCAACTAGCTTCTCTTATAATTGCATAGACCTTTCTTGTAAATACCATTGTAATTTACAGCTAAATACAACTAAATTATGAATAGGTTTTCCAGGAAATTGGCTTCCCATACAATAAAGCATTACCCTTTATTCTGCAAGGGAGCATAAGATCAGGTCGTAAATATTCTATTTATACTTCCTTCCAGAATATTTTCCCCCATGTCCCTTCTGGGATTCTGCGCTTTATGACACTGATTTTTGTCTATTAGCTTTAGGCTGTTTTGGAGGTCATAGTTTATCCACCCTACATCCCTGCTCACGTCTCAGACATATATGTCATTTCACTCATTTTGATGGGCTATTCAAAAAAGTCTTTCAGTTTACGTGTGAAAACCACAAGAAGGAGAAAGTTGAAGGTTTTTCATTCTTGCAGGAGACAGATGTGTTCCTGCTGAGAGAAAAAAGTATTTCCTCTCTCTCCTGTTCACACCCACACACCTCACTTTTCTATTACTTTCTCTCTGCTCTGCATCTTCCAACAATCCACACACCACCACCACAATCAACACCACCACCCACTCCTCCTCCTCCTCCTCCTCTCGCATCTCATTTGTGCAGGAAGAGGGAACTGAGGCAGGACATAGCTCCCAGTTCTCCTCCACTCCATTGCTCTAATGCAATTAACTCCACTGGTGGGAATAAGAGAGGAGAGCTGGAGAAATTCCTTATTAATCCAATCAAATAGGTCCATGATCTGTGTGTGTGTGTGTGTGTGTGTGTGTGTGTGGGTGTGGGTGTGTGTGCGTGTGCGCGCGCGTGCGCGTGCGTGTGTGAGTGTGTGTGTGTGGGTGTCCAGGCTGCTATGATAATGTCCTTAAATGCACACATACACACACCACACACCTCTGCCTTAGGCTGCAAATGAAACTTTTCAGGGTAGATCATTTCAGCAGGCAGATATTTTGCTAAGGAGGGAGAATTGCTGGACACTTCACTCTATTTCACAAAATTAGGAGCTTTTCAAATGGACACGGTCCCTCTATTAGTGAAGTAGGCGATGCTGCTTAATGGATTCACTCCAGGAGTGCACCTATAGCTGTGTGTATGTGGAGCCCTTTATTCCACTAACAACCAAAGTAAGAGTTCAAATGGAATAAAACTGCTTTATTTGAAATTTCAACGGTTAAGATTTCAGTCCTGGCAAATACACTCCATTCCCTTCACAATAAAAGGCATCCCGAGTGAAATGCTTTTAATGTGAAGAAGCAGTAGTAACACTAGATTACATGGTGCACTATTTCCTGTAATCCAGAACTAAAAAAAACACTATACAGAGAGAGATGCAGTCAGTCGCCTGTTAATTAGTTAACCATCATAGTTTATATTAATGAGGGTAGCCTGACTTTTACTTTTACAACTGAATAGTTTGTTTTAACACTTACATCTACTTTTTAAAAAGGCTTTTGTCAATTTTGTGTCATATTATCCAGTTTTCTTACTTGCTAATATACAGTATATCAGACATCGGATGCCTGTCTCTATCTCTATAAAGGTTTGTGGGCTGGCCACCACCAAAGAATTATTATTATTAAAAATGTAATTTTTTATAAATGCATTATAGTCTAAGGCTGTTGCTTTACAACTTTGCAATACTGACCCAGTCTTTGAAAAACATAGTGGCCTCCTTCTGTCTCCATTTTATTTTCTCCGTCACAGCTTCTGGTCTTTTTCACTTGACTCTCCAAAAAAGTGCTTAGAGGACCCCCACAGTGGGGAATTTTACAGCAGCCACCCACCTGCTGTGTTTCTGTGGAGGTGGCTGCCGAATGTGTCGGCTCCGGATTATATACATCACACAGGAGATGCTGAAGAATTCCATCCTGCAACTCCACTGTGTCCCCGGCGTTGTGTTCGTTACATAATACTCACACTACACTGTCACGCTATGTTACTGCCTACTACTGTCAGAGCGGTGAAAAATAATGACTGCACCGATGTGTTGTTGCAGTGTATGTATGTGTGTGTGTGCATTTGTGCTCCAGCTGAAGTTCTGTCTTGGTCAAGGACACAATTCTCTGCTGTCTACAAGAATGAAGAGAAACTAGTTGATTAGTCACCGCACAGCACATTAAGACACACACATATGCATCCACACACACAGTAAACACACAACCTGACAAGGTCACAGCTAAAGTGGATGTTTTCTTTCAGAACCCTACATAACAACCCTGAGCAGCCTTTTTGCTTTGTTTCTCTCTGTCCCTTTTCTGAACAAGCACCTTGGACCAGCATTTAATCATCATGCAGAGTTTCTTATTGATAGATGTATAAGGCAATGAAGGGCTGACCCATCCTCAGGGAGCCCGTTTTGAGACTCTCAAAGAGTCCTTTGAAGGCAGGCAGAGAAATTAACAGGTAGAGACGCAAGGATGTAGCAAAAGATACAGATTTCAAAGAATCACTGGTGATATTTTACACAAGCAAACACACTCTGATCAACTTATGTTTGAGGAGCCAGAAAACTGCTTCCATTTTCTCTGAGGATTATTTGCACGATTGCCATTGTTTGACAATACGGGGACGACATCACCTCCAAAGCTTTAGCATTTCTCACACCGAAAGCTGAGCAGAAAGAGTTGAAACAACTTCTAATCATTTCAACAAACAAACAGATGAATAATTTGGTCTATTCCTTCCTCTGTATGTTTGTATGAGCAGTCTGAGTCACCCTGACACTCATCTTTGTTTTGACTGAAGTTACAGTGCATGTAAATCCAGTAGCAGTATTTGACTTTTGTGACTGTTAATGTAATAATCAATAGAAAAGTTGTTCAAGCACGGTGGCTCAGTCATCCCAGTGAAACCTGCTTAGCCAGTGTACGTGCAAAAATGTTGCCGCGCCTAATGGTTTAAACCTGCATTCATTTATTAGTTGTGGCCAGTCAGTCTGTCTACCTGATGAATGTAATTCTAATTTCTTACTCTCTGCACTTTTAGCTCTGTTTTTGGTCTCTACCAACTTCTAAGGGGAATGTCCAGGAATATCTTTAGCTGCTAAATGCACCACTGTGTTCTCTAGCTCATTGCTAACGTTGTCTGTTTGCCATTCGGTGGTCAAGTGGTTGATTGGTCAAGTAGTGTGTGGTTAGTTTGTCTTCTTCTGCTGCTGTTCAAAGAGAGGTTGATGAGAGGTCAGCGAGACTGAACCCGAAACATTAAAGTTGTGGGCCAAAAACCAAAACACTGTGCTAAAAGATTATAAAATTCTATGTAGTGTTGAGGGCAGCTGTAGAGTTGGGTGACAAATCTTTGGGTTTTGGGGGTCTTTGGGTTCATAACTAGGAGCACCCCTTTTCACAGCACATAGTAATTTGATGTGTTGTTATTATTATGTTTTTAAATTATTCATAAGTAGTTTAGAGATGAACTTTAAATCTCAAACTAGACATCTTTAAATCTAAAACTCAAGTGTCTGTGCACTAACACCTTCTTGAAGCTTTCACAAGTCATAAATTATGTCCTCTGTAGACTCATTTTCTTTGCCTTCTGCACACTTGACATTTACTTAGAGAGTGATATATTTGATTTCTATGCATAACTGTAGATTACCCATCCAAAGAAGCCCATCAAGCCCCTCCAGGCAGGGATTAATCCAGAATCTGTGTATGAGAAACACTGACTGCTGGCAGATAAGTGTGTCTCTCGGGGAGACACACATATTATCAGGGGCCGCACTTTTTTGGGGGGGGCAGCGGCGGTGCACTGTATAGTGCCTTTATGGGAGGTTTAAGGGGGTTTATACAGCAGTAGTTATTACAAAATGTGCCAATATGAGGGGCTATCGGCAGGGCCCTTTACCCTTCTGTTATCCAGTGCAAAGTCAACCACAGACCACAGTTAAGATGTTGTATATCATTGCAGTCTGTTACAGAGAACTGTATGACTAATCATCACTGTTGGCTGAAACCCTGGAAACCACAGTTTTATTATTTTTTTTCTCTTTCATAAATGCAGTTAAGTTTAGTTTAAAGACTTAACCAGTGGTTCCAAATCTTCCTGACTTGTGACCTCTCACAAAAAAAAAAAAAAAAATACATTTTCTACTAAGGGCACCTCATCACGTCAGGGATCTATGAGTTTTAAGTTTCACCACTATAGAGACATTTCCATACTAAACCTCTCAGTTGGTCTCATTTAAATAACTCTTTGAGGCACAAAGAGAGCAAACCCTCTTATATTTCATACAAAGCAATGTGGGGTTTTTTTTTTTTTTTTTTTACCATTAGTCATCTCATGACCACACAGTTTCATCTTGTGACCCTTTGGAGACTGGCAACCACTGGACTAAAGCTGTACAACTAGCTCCACTTTGACCAGCTACAACAGTAAAACACTTCTTCCACAGCTGTCTCATCAAAAGTCAAAACACAACCAACTACAAATTTGTCTTCACAGCAAAGAACAAACCAAACAAATTGTTGATCTGGTCTAAAGTATCTTTCATGACTTGAATCTCAAAATATAATAATCACATTTGGGGATTCATACTGAATCAGACGAAGAAGGAAGGAGTCACAGTGGAGCCTCGCACACACTGCAGGGCATCGGGCACAAAGATTATTTTAAAGATGCAGAACTGTGCATAATGTATAACTAAGCTCACTGAAAAGCCGAGGAAGAGAAGGAAAGGATCTGTCTCGCTCACTCTCTCACTCACATTATTTGCACCATAATAAATCTCTAAATTATGCAAATTCATGCATGCTCACATGTGCACGCACAGAAACACACTGACAAATGCAGTCATCTGTGCTTGTGTGCCAAGTCAGCAAAGTCAGGCAGACTTGAGAAAGAGAAAAAGGCAAAGATTTTTTATTTAGTTTTTCAATGAATTTATTTATGGGAGGGTTGTTTTGAAGAAGTTTGGGTTTTGCCTCTCTTATGCGTTGCTGTGCTTTTAATGGCACAAGGTTGCATCCTGGGTTATTTACATTTTGCTGGTCTGTAGAGAAGATGAGAGGAGAGGAGAGACAAGTGGAGAGATAAGAGAAGGAGAGGAGGTGAAGGAAGGTGAAACAGGCAAGTTGCCGAGAGAAAAACACGGGGCAGGAGTGAAGGGGGCGAAAAGAAGAGAAAAGAGGATGGCAGGATAGAAAAAGAGGAAGATGCTCAGAGATGGGCCGAGAGGGAAGGAGGAGATATGCATGAAAAAGCAATAGAGGAGAAGAGCAGATTAGAAAGGACAGTGCAGAGGAAGAGTTAGACCAATAAATCAATACAGCCTGGTTTTGCATAAATACTAGAGGCAGGAGGAAACAGCTAGCCTGTGGTGGCTAAAACACACCTACCGTCACCTCTGAAACTCATTAACAAGTCGTATCGCACGTCTGACTGTGAAAAGGTTCGTGCTTGTAGGAGAAGTTACATGTGGGAGTTACTTCTTGAAGCAGTGAACGTGGATAACAGCGTTATAGCTCAGCTGTTTTCCCCTCTTTCCAGTCTTTATGCTAAGCTAAGCTAAACACATCCTCACTCCAGCTCCGCACTTAACACATAGATATGAAACCGATAGCAAATTTTTCATCTAATCAAATGCCTCTCCATTAAATATTCAAGAAAGATAAAAGAAGTCGTATTCTCTTCACGTTATATTAACTAATGTTTCTTTTCTGTGAATAAATTCACCCTGTCTAAAATGCTAAAATAATGTAATAATTTAAAACCTAGTGAAATGATTAATATGGTTTTCAAATGCAGAGGCTTTTCACTATGCTAAGAAAAAAAAAACAGTTGGAAAAGACAGCTACTCCTCATGTTACTCTCAGCGATGCAGAAGGAAATAAGAAACAAAAAAAGGATAAGAAGGACTAAGGGGAAAGGAGGATGTGTAAAGAAAGGAGAAGGGAAAAGGAGGCAGAGGAGAGTGAGGAGTTAAGAGGAGGAATTTGAAGTGTACGGTAGACGACAAGTTGTTGAGGAGCAATATCAGGCATGAATGCTTTTTAAGACAAAGAGACTGCACGAATCAGAGCGTTGCCGCAAATAAGAATAGCTCAGTCAGTACTCACATACACAATCCTTTATATCGTTGCAGGTATGAATATCAATGTCTCTGTCAACCTACGGGTTTAAAGCAGGCTTTATGTGGAACAGATCTGTTGTTTGTGTTGCCTACACTCCATTTGTTGTTGCATTAGATATAAATCTCTGTGCAGATTTGCCCTTGTATTGCATCTTAGTGGTAACACAACGTAACCACTCTCTCTCAAAGTCCTGATCTCATGCTTTGTTTCAACTGAAACACACTGTAAATCCATGTGTTTTCTCCCAGCTGTTCACAACTACCAGAGATGAACAATTTGTTTCCCCTGGTGTTATAAAAGTGCCTTGCCTTTCTTTTTAGGTTTTTCAGCAAGAGCCAGTGGATCGCTGCTTGGCCTTTTGAGCGAGTATGTTTGTGTTTTTTTTGCAGTGTGCTGTGCTTAGGGCAATTATGATATGCACTCTGGCAGACACAGGCCCGAGAGCCCTATAACAACTACAGAGTGTGAATAGAAGTCTAATTAGCATACTTAATAGGTAGTCTTTTAGCAACTAAGAGATAGGTTTGGAATTATCTTACTCTAATATGTCTACATTCAAACAATAGTCACATATTGAAAGAGTTACTGGTTGCTGCAGTTATTCCTGCTGTGTGAAGTAGCTGTGAAATCATCCTCTCACAGTGCAAATACACTGGAAAATGGTGGTTTCAGACCAAAAGAGCAAGAGCGAATAGTTTCTGCAAGGTAGAGCGCAAAATGAAGAGCAGCATGTAATCCCACAAAGCAGCTAATTAGGATGCTACAGACTACTACAGAGCGTAAACAATCACAACATTCATTTTCTAACCTTGTCCTGTCTGATTTGGTCTGCAGTGTTTGAGACTTTTCATTCGACTCCCAGTAGAACTAGAAACTTTGGGACATTAGAGAAACAAAATGAACCTTACCATTGTTTTCTCCTCAGGGTGCACATTGTCGAGGTCAGCATGTTTGGGCTCAAAGGTTAATTAGTTGAACCTGTTGGAAAGCTCACTGCTATGACTCATGGCCTTGGTCTGGGCATAATCAAACTTTTTTAAACTTCTCAAACTTTTGTTGTGAAAGTGCGGAAAGATGGACCACGAAATCCAGAGTCCTTGTTCCATGAAAAAATATGTTTCTGAGCTCAGTAAATAAAAGGCTTCAGCAGCCCGGGTTAAACAAATCAAGTGGGAGTCTGTCCTGGCAGTCACCTCTAGTTTTATTGCTGGTGTTTTGTGACAGGAGGGATCCCTGTACTAAAAAGTCTTAAAAAAAAAAAACTTTGGAAAATTCCCACTTAAAGCTAAGTGCACTTGTTTAGATGATGAGCGAATATTAAACCTTTATCTCATCTTCTCTGCATCTTGATATTCTGGTGGTGCTTTTCTGTGCTGAAAGGATTCATCAGTTGATGAACTCACAACATTTTTTCAAGAACTTTTTTTTTTTTTTTTTTTAAATGTAATTGCTTAATCAGTGCAGCTCAAGCAAATCTAATATTTAATATTTGCTGGTTTTATTTTTTCTTATCTAAGCACTTGCTACCTTTCCCTGTTTTTTATTATTGTAAATTAATATCTTTGGCTTTTAGACTTTTGGTATTCTCTGGTTTCAGCTTCTAAATTACGGCAGTTTGCTGCTTTGTCTTGCATTATGTGACAATAAACTGGGTTGTGGGGTTGGTTGTAGCCATATCACTTTGGGCAATGGGAACTTGACATGATGTCTGAGACACTCAAGGATTAATGAAGTGATTTCATAAAATAACTGACCAACAATGAAATACTGTAAATAGTTGCATAATTTCCGCTGTGTTTCTCCATGAAACCTCTAGGTGTTCTCCCTCTCTGTCTCCTCCTTCTTAGTTTTTTTTATTTATTTTATCTTCTACCTCTTTTATTTGTTGTCTCCGTCTTTGTCTTTGCATTTCCCTTCCTCTCTCTAATAGATATTGTATCTGTATGTGTTGCAGGATCACTCTGAATGGGATGAAGGTGTCCAGGCCAGACGTTCGCATCGGCCGCTACAGAATGATTAAACACGAGAGAGACAAACACAACGAGCCCAACCCACAGAGGTACTGCATCATTGTCCAAACTCGTTCTCCGGCTTTACATTCGGATCGATTGCGCTGCTTTTGTTTCACGGCTACACACTCCATACGCTTCTTTCCTACCTTTTCATCTCCATTTGAAAGAATTATGATTGTGGCGCTGCACAGGGCACACCATCAATAACATGTCCCGATAATTGGTGTTAGCTACGGAGTAATATACTGCTCAGATACATGAGAAACACAGACAATATAAAGCCTGTAGCGAGACATAAGAGTCTATCATGATTCCACTCTTCATTGTTGTCCACAGTAGCTGATTTCACTCTGTCCAGTTTTTCTGGAATCACATGCTAAAGATACTTAAACCTTTAAGCAGAGAAGAAGTCTTTGCCTTTTCTTGCTCTTTTTCTTGTTTCACACTCACATTGTGTACATTCGCGCGTGACGGCTGCCTACTGTTTGTACAGCACTCCTGCTGCTGCCCACCGAGCAACTCCTCATCAGGCACAGCAAGTGAAAAGAAAAATCCCCCATAAAATCCTTCTAAAAAAGTGTTTAAGTATATTATTATGTTTATATTTATTTTGGAACTGCTTTATTAGTATATAAATAAAGATACTGAAGAGATAATTACAATGTTTAATTGAATAATAACTCTTCTAACATCACAACAAGCAAGTTAGTTAGTTTTAGTGTTAGTGTTAGTGATATTGAGGCTCAGTAAAATTAGACATTTAGCATTTTAATTTACCGGCAGTCTCCAGCCAGAATTTTAAAGACACTCTTGAGTCAAATTCCATCTTATTCACCTGAAAGTGTTAAAATGTAAGAAAAAAGGAAAGGCGAAATGATTGAATTAATCTCCAAACTAGCAATCATTTGTAGGTTTATTTATTTATTTATTCATTCATTTTTCCCAAAATAATACACATTACCCAAAAGGTTCACCAAAAATACCGAGGCCATGACTTCAGCTGTAGCTTTACCTTTTTACCACAATAACACTACTAGACAAAGAAAATAGGAGCATTGTGATTGTAAAAAACAATAAAACTGGACTTATGTCAGACATTTTTTAATGCTTGAGCACTATTTTATTAAATTCTTTCTGTAACTGATAAAACATTTCACTCATAGCTGGATGTTAAAAGATTAATGCAAGAAGGCACTGAAATGCATGGAAACATGAGGACATGCTGAATAAATAACATACATGGCTTTCAAAGATTTCTGGTGCTTCAAATTGAAATTCTGCTAATAGATGCAAGTTGCATAGATACTGAAACTGCTGAATGCATAATCCTAGTCATAAAGCTGTAAAGTCAGTGCAGTGTTGTAGGATACAGTTAGACACATTAAGATGGGGCCTTCATATGTACAAGTATCAAATGACTAGGCAAAATAAAAATAAAAACACACCTCTGAAGCCCAAGGCTTGGCCTTTCCGGTCATTTTAAAATGCCAAGTACAAAACATTTTTAATAAAACAAAATTGCTTTTCAGAGATACAGCCCAGGGGTTTAAATGTTGCTCTTTTGGCAACACCCATCAAAATTGCTTTTCAGACGAATGTGTAAAAATGCTTCCCATATAAGTGTGTTATTTAATGGTTTGATGAATGAGACCCAATATGCAGAGATGAGCCCTTCTAGACACATTAATCACCAGGAGTATAGCACCTCACATTAAGCTGCTTAAATGTGGATTATCACTGTTTATTCTCCTCTAAGAGCCCCTGTTTTCATGCCTGGACAGGCTGGGCAGTGATGCCTCTCAACACAAAAATCGATAGCTGGTATAGCTGGGCCAGAATGAAGATATAGTGAACTCTGTTCCTGTTCCCAATATTATTTTTGTTTGATGTCTTGTTATGTTATTTTGTCACAGCATTATGACGGGACGGTGCTGCCTCATGGTTCACAGTGAGGTCTAGTTTAGTTGTGGCTCCTAAATTGGTTTATAAGAAGATTAAAAATAGTTGGCAATGAGAGTCATGTGGGGAAGAGGAGTGACAGTTATTTGCTGCAGTTAATGTGCATCCAGCCAAACAAATTGTGACATTTGATTTGAATTTTGTATTCAGCCTCTGAACCCTGCATCTGATGCATTATTATTACCTCTCTTTAATCAGGTAGTGTCGCTGAGATCAAGATCTCTCAAATAAAAACAATAATAATAACAGACAAAAAAATGAAAAAGAAAAAAGCAGCAAATGGAAACTCCTAGAGACCTTTATTTTATTTTTTTATGTGTTATTAAACTTTATTCAACTTGTGAACATTTGGTTCAAATTGTTGAACCAGTAACTGAAAAAATCAATACTCATTTTTATATCATCTTCCCCATGTCAGATTTTAAAAACAACCAAATCAGTGCGAATGACTTTACTTATTAGTGCATGTACCTTCGTATACAATCACTGATCTGTCTGTGAACCCTTGTAGAAGTAAATTCAGTCACTACTATACTTCTGACTGTGCTCACAAGCACAAACTTAATGTAATAAAATGCTAAGTGTATTAATCAGCAGTACATTTATGACTTAACGAGCTTAATCCTGATGTCTTCATCAGTTTTTTTATGTTCATGATATGATGTAACAGCTTCCCAGGCAGTCCATTGTTTTGCTTCACGTTGAGACAGTTTAAAGCGTTGCTAATGAATCCTGTAGTAAGTCGCTAGCGACTTATTCATCTGAAAATATGGCTGGAACAAAATGTACTGAATAGCTTGAGAAGAAAAACAAACCTCCAGGCTTGACATTTATACATTTTTTATTCCTCCTTATCGGTCATCCATGCTAACAGATGATTATACATGTCTGAGAGGAAGGCAAATTAGCCAAAAGTGGAACAACTGAAAAGACATGAAATATGGGCTCTTTTTTTTTTTTTTTTTTTTTTTTTTAACCTACAACAAGCAGCTGCTTGTATGTCACAGAGAAACTTGTTGGTGGAAGAAGGACCTTATCCTCAAATGATCTAATATCACACTTTTACAGGCAGTTCTTTGCTTTATTACAAGACTGTTTGCTAGCAATGCTAATGAAGCGTGTAGTAAGTAGCTAGCAACTCATTTATCTGAAAAAGTGATTGGAACAAAACAAGTTGACTAGCTTGAAGAGATAAAAGCTGACTCAGCTCCTGGCTTCATATTTATAAACCTTTAAGTGGCATTTTATACATTTTGTATTGCTCTTTTTTTTACACGTGTCATCCCATTCTCCATGCTAACAGTAAGAGATGAAATCAAAGTCCTTATAGTCTAGTCTCAGCACTCAGCGGCCATCTTGGCAACACCCCCAGGCGGTTATTTCGTGCTAACAAGACCAGACTCCTATCTAACTGAATTGGGTAGCGAGCCATAACTGAACTTTTAGTGGCCACCAGGACATAAAAATAGAAACACCTGTCAAATCTGATAAAAACTGCTTAATATGTTTGTTGACACTGCCCCAAAAAACATTTAACATGCTTTATGCACTTATGTGCTGTACCTCTTTCTCATAATGTCTCTGATAAAACTCAGCTCTGATACTTATCTTGGAGGACTTCAAATTAGCCAAAAGACAAGCCTGTGACATCAACTGAAAACAAATGACAGAGACATTTTTTCTTCCTGTGTCATGGCCTTGCTGAAAGTGAAATATCAGACTTCAATCTAGAAGTGGTTTAACTTTAAAACTAACAATCTAAACTGTAAAATGGCAGCAAAATCTTCAAATGTGAAGAGGTCTGAAATAACCAGGCCTGTATAAGGTGTCATCCATCATTGTTTTGTTAGTGTGTGTGTGTGTGTGTGTGTGTGTGTGTGTGTGTGTGTGTGTGTGTGTGTGTGTGTGTGTGGCAGAGAGAGAATGAGAGAAAGATTCAACGATCCCTCAGTAATTGCTTGCTGAAATGACACCAATAGAGATGAGAGCAAGCTAGGTCAGAATAGTCTAGTTGCTTTCATCAAAGTCAATAAATCAGCCACTAGACTGAAAGATGTGTGTGTGTGTGTGTGTGTGTGTGTGTCTGCTTGATACTCAATTCCCGTTTTCCTCCTTCCTCTGGTCAGTGGACCAGACTTCCTCAATATGAGGTGACACCAACAGTGATGCTATTTATTTGGAGCCGATACATTATTCATAACTATAGCAAGGGGCAGAAAATAGTGAGCCCATTAGTCGGCACAGACTTCATTTTTACAGCCCTTCTGGACACTCATTATAATGTCTCGGAAATTTGGGCTTAAAGGATATTTTGAAAATAAGGGGGTGGCTCAGAAGTTTTGAAAGGAGGAATGACTACCTCATGGCAGTATTCAGGCAGTGCGGGTGTAGGGGAGAGGGTTCAACATTACTCTCGCTGTATCTCTCTTTGGACCTGGAATTTAATTCATCACCTTTCATCACTTTTTGCCGCTTAAGGGGAATTTACCATTTATTTCGATGCAGTTTTGAGGGCTCTTTGATTTATCTTCAAGAGGGTGTTAAATCCTTCGTCTATCAAGTGTATTTTCTGTGACAGACTAGGGGAAAATTAGGTTCGAGTTGTTTCTCTGAGAACCAAGTGAGCTATTAATCAATCTAACATCTGCACTTTAACACGCTCACAATTAGCAGGTGTAATATTTACTACTTTCATCATCTTAGGTAAGTGCCTTAGCATCGTAACTTAAATTCAAATTTTGACCTGATGATAGCACTGCATTAAAAGGTAAGGGATCATCAAGTCATCATCAAGTTATTACACTTCATCCTCTCGGGGACAAAAATTTCTGTACCGGATTTCATGGCAATCCACCTAATAGATGTTGTGATATTTTTCACAAACACGTATATCTGAACCTCATGGTGGCGCTAGAGGAGAAGTCAGAGAATCACCAGAGTTAGTAGGATTCATCGTCTGAGGACCATGAACATCTGTACATGGAAATCCATCAAATAGTTGTTAAGATACATGTATTTCAGTTCAGTGGTGGACTGACAGAGAGACAGACTGACCAACCAACTGCCTCCCCACCCCACACCACAAGTGTAGCTACAAAAAAATAAATCAGCAGGAAGACATTTGAAAGTTATTGCTTACTTAAACTGAGAATGAAAGAAGGAGGGTGTTTAGATCTCAGGAGTTTTTTTTAGCTTTTGTTAGAATTGCCAACAAACATTTTTCAACAAGAAAAACAACTGAAACCACATTCTTTTCCCTTCCTTCCTGGGATAACACTATAAGATATTTTTGTCTTTTGAGATAATCACTGTGTCAGATAAGGCCATCACAGTCATAAATTCTTGCTGTCATTTGGTCAAGAAACATCGTTATAGGTTGCCCCCTCACTGATCAAAGCCCACGTCAGAGTACTGAAAAACATTTTCTGCATATAAAATCACAGTTTTATAAATGAAAGCGAACCTGGAAACATTCATTGTCTCTCTCACATCTACAGCAACAACCTTGGACATCGATTTGTCTTTCCAAAATGTCTCAGGCTGTAATCACAGAAGTCTGTCACTTAATTACACAGATAAACTGAGCGTCTGTTTCCACTCTTTGTCTTCAGGTGCAGTGTTGCCTCTCTGTTTAGATTCAGATTAATGATTGAGCCTTTTGGGAGAGTTTTTCTGGAGTACCTGCGTAATGTCCAGCATTTACCAAGGGAAGCTTTGTCTGGACTGTTTGATGAATGTTTACCAACTCCCCTGCATTCACACACACACACACGCGCGTGCTCACACACACACACACACACACACACACACACACATATACATATACATACACATTTACTCAAACATGCACGCTCTCTCACACAGGAGTCCATTCTCTCAGCCCTCTCGGAGATGCTGGTTAAGCATAGCAATGAGATATTGGGCCAGCGGAAGTAAGAAAGAGACACATTCATCACCAGCCGAGAGTATCAGTTAGCACACACACACACACACACACACACATACACACCCACACACACAGACACACATTCTGTCTGGCAAGCACAGCTTCGTGCATTGCAGATGAATGAGATGCACAATAACGCTGTTCAATATTCCATTCATATGTTATCATCTTGGGACAGTGCAGAAACAGGGTGTGCCAGTAAGTGTGTGTGTGTGGGTATGTGTGGGTGGGTGTGTGTGTGTGGTGTGCGCGCACTCGTATGTGAGACTGGCTTCTGTAAAAGGCTCACATTTGGGGAAATGCGCTTATTCGCTTTCTTACCAAGAGTGGGATCATGACAAGAGGAGATTGATACCACGCTCATCTCTATACGCTAAGAATGAAGCTACAGCCAGGAGACTATTAGCTTAGCTTAGCATCAAGACTGGAAAGAGGGGGAAACAGCTAGCCTGGATCTGTCCACCGGTTACAAAATCTGCTGACCAGCATCTTTAAAGCTAAGGGTTTAATTTCAAAATCCTATTTTTGTCTGGAGATTCTCTGAACGTTCCTCTCTCACTGATCAGCCACTATGTAAAAATCATATCATCTATATTTTAATTTACAGTTAATATTACCCTAAAATATGCTAGAGTTAAGCAACAGTTAAAGACATGATTGTTCAGCACAGCATAGTAAAGTTTGTAGTCAACATTATCTATCACAAAATATCAGGTATTTACCGGAAACAAAAATAATAACAAAATAATCTTACTGTACAGAGGTTTACATAGCATTTTTCCTTTGTTATACTACCATTATTATGGAAAACACACCCTCCACCCAGGAGCTTCATATTTAGCATATAGACATATCAATCTTCCCATAACACTTCGTACAAAAGCCAGTAAGCAAGAAAACAAATCTCCTGTGACATTTTCCTACAACAGCAAAATAACCCTCAATCGCTGGAATGAAAAGCTGTTGTTGAGATGCTAAACCGGAAATGTTTTCCTGTGAGACCCTGGGTGGAATAAAACTGAGCTTTGCTTAGCCCAGTTAGGACTCAGTCTGGAAATAAGACCAATGCCCTCTAACTCGCTCAAATAAAACTGAGATAAGTGAGACTAATGGGTTTGAAAAAATACTGCAGTACCATACATATTGAGAGTGCATGCATTTGATATTCTTTATATGTATGTGGGGATTAGTTTATTGCATATAATCTCCGCTGTTGATAGATTCATCCAAAGATTTCTCATCTTTCCCTCAGTTCTCAGTCACTTTAATTTTAATATCAGCATATCTTGCTCTCTCCATCTGTCACTTGCTTTCTCTGATATATATTTATCTCTCTGCCTCTCCATCCTCCATTTTTTCCCCCTGTCATCCAGCCCTCATTTCAGTTTAAACCGCCTGCTTTTCCTCCTGCCTTTCCCTTCCTTTCTTTGCACTCTGTCTTTTAAACTAATTCCCTCTCCTTTTAGATAGAAGTACCAATCCTTGGTAGACATCAGAACACATGATTCTATTTATATCTTATTGTATGATATTGTTCAAGGGAAAGATGCTTGACAACATTTTTCCAGCTCCCATGCATGCCAGTAAAGCTCCTTTTGATTTGATTTGAGAGTGACAGAAGGAGAAGGCGATGCTGAAAGAGGAGAGAGATGTTCACGAGTCAGTTCTGACAAGGATCTGTAGACTCAGTGGTCCATGTCGGGCTGAGGTGTCAACTGCACTTGTACATCCAAGCATATCATTAGGAAGACGTTTTAGGTTGGAGTCGGTGACCATTGGCATTTAAAAAAAGTGGAGGTGTACGGCCGGGGGTTTGCACAGCATCAGCTCTCCCACTGTTCACAGCCAAAAAATAGGCACGTTAAGAGACGAGCGTTGTAAACCTGCAGGGAGACACTTGCATGCTGTGGCCTCATTTCTATTCTGACTGCTACTACTACGAGGGTTACGGGAGGGTTTGTGTTATGAATCCGTTCTAAAGCCCGAGGTTGCATCACATGCTGAACTGAAGCGCGGCAGCAGCTGAGTTTGTTACTGTCTGACACACTGTGTGAATTATTTCCCCATCTTTAATACTAAACTCAGAGCAGATTCTGATGTAACTGCTGAATCACAGCCAATGGGGAAGGATACTCGGGTATAATTCAAACAAACCAAGGCGGATATGATGGATAACACCATTCACTGAGTCACAGTGCAATGCCATAGCACCACCTGTTGGTCAAGATCAGCATTGTAAAGGAAAATCAATATACGGTACACCTGATCTCACACAATCCAGCAGAACTGTTTCTCTTCACATCCTGTGGGTTTAATGTGGATTTTGATGTTAGCGTCTATATTCTAAATAGATGTGTTTGATGGTTGCATGTACAGCACTTTATAATGACTTCTCTCTGTTATTACATTATTTTGATTTCCCGATTGTTTGTTTCCTATAAAAGTCTCTTATGTAATTAGGTCCTGGGAACTACGATTGTGAACTCCATTTCCCATGTGTATCTGTATGAGAAAGCAAGTGTGCTCTATTTCAGTGGTTCTCAACCTGGGGATTAGGACCCCCATAAGCAGCTTCTTATGGGGGTTCAATTCAAGATACTTTATTTGGTCCTCAAGGGGAAATTCAAAGCAGCAAATGGACAAATAACTTACCTACATAAACACAATAAATATACAAACATCAGAAAAGGTTAAAATACACAAGGATCTACAGTAGTGCCCAGGTGATAGCTAAGGTTTAAAATCACATGTGTTTATTGGTCTGCCAGTTCCTGTGCTATGGCTGTTTCCAAGTCTAATGGTTTCTGGAATAAAACCAAACTTCTATCTGTTTGTTTTACATGTAGGCAATCAAAAATGCATTCCTGATGCCATTAGCTCAAAGTAGTCATAGAGGATATGTGTGGGGTTGCTGATGACCTCATATTTCTTTTTAAAGACTTGCACAGTATTAAGCTGTGGTAGGGATCTGTGTTTTGCCAATAATTTTAGAGCTGAGATTAAGAAACATCGTGTCCTTGAGGAAGGGAAACCAGTTTAAAATACTTTTGATATTAGAGGTATAAAATGTTTCTAATCAAAAGTATTTGAGGGGTCACTTGATGATGAAGAAAAAAGCCTCAAAGCAGGAGAGAACATATTTAGGCTTTAAGTTTTTTCCTTGTAAATTATTGAATCATTTTACTTCTTTGGGGCATAAACAGTTATTGTTATAAATCCTGAGTAGGTAGATATATTCAACAGATGACAAAAATGCACAATGTTTTTTAAGGCGTTACAAGCCAAAAAGGTTGCAAACCACTATTTAATTTGATTTTGTTTTAAACTTTAGGTTGTCAGATATTTGCTCCAATGAAGGCAGAGTGACAGAAAACTTGGTTTTGTCATTTAATAGTTGACTTGGACCTAAAAGTGAAAAGCCCTTCTTGCATCTTAGCATTGTGTTGTGAGTGTGGTTATCTTCTCTAGAGTAAAAAAAAGAACAATCGAGATCATGTTTAATGATGATCTCTTTGTTTCCTAGTCCACAGTGCAGTCCTGTACTTATCTGCATTTCCAGAAACATAATATGCATACACAGCAAACCCAAACCACGTTCAAGCAATCAAACACAATTTCTTGTAAAAATGTTGAAATTATAGGTTTTGGCTCTATTGTTTCTTTTCACTTGTACTGAATTGAATGTAATTTTCTTCATTGTCTCCCCATTTCCCTTACTCTGGCTTTTCTTTCTGCCTTTCATTCATTAGATTCAATAAAATACAGAACACAAAGAACACGATGAAGAAGGATGGCATCAGCTCTCTGACCTACAGACTGGTTCAGGTCAAGAGGTATCCCCTGTACACAAATATCTCTGTGGAGATCGGCAAGCCACCACCTCGGCCTATTAAGGGTTAGAAAGAGACAAGAGGATGTTGCACGTTGACTGGAGGGAAAAGATGGAAAAGGAACAGTTTAAACGAAGGGCATAAAAAAAAAAAAAAACACATCTGGAGGAAATGGAGGGGTGAAGGGAAAAGAAGCCACAAGCACATCACGGTCTCTTTCTCTCTCTTTACCCCTCCTCTTTTTTTTTTGAGATTTCACCTTGCCACTTCTGTATCGAGCACTCAGGCTCGTCCCAGCTGTTTTTCAAGCAGCCAATGGCTTCACACCTCCTACCTTTACCAATCAGTGACTTCGGAATTAGAGTGTGGACCAAAGCTTGTGTATCGGTGACTGACCGAAGGTTGGCATCAACCGTGGAACTGAAACTCTGAGTTTTTCATTAACAATCCCTTGGAGGCCATCCCTTGGCATATCAATCGAGGACACTGACTGGCAGTATTATTGAGTGATTAAAAGATTAGACAATAATGTTGTGTCACACTTTGGAACGTTTTCATGGCATATTCTGGAAATAATGGACAGCATCCAGAGGGATTTCAAGGTGATATAAACCAATGAGTCTAGCCATCAGAAAAATGGGCTGTTTACATGGATGCTAAGACAGTGTGAGAGAATGATGGAGACAAGATGTGGTACCTGCAGGTTGGGAAATTAAGTATCAGGAAAATTACAAACCCAGTGGACGCCAGGCCTTACACAGGCCATCAAAGAATTCACTTCCTAAGCATTTACGAGGATTGCCACTGGAGGCAAGCTGTTACATTAACATAACATAATGACGTGCAGTGTTGATCCATGGAACTGTATCAGATGGTTTGCATATCAGAGATATCAGCTGACGCTTATCTTGACATGTGATGCTAATAGACGATTCAATATTGACATTTTTCACCAGGGACTGACCTGTATGGATCTAATTACTCAATCAAATCTCCACTATCAATTAATGAATGTGTATTGTGCCTGCATCTACAGCAGAAGACTCAGAACAGTGCTGGGACACGCTGATAAAACATGTTCGTCAGCAGCAACAAACACCTGAGAACTCTCTTTTGGTTCTCTTTTTTATATATAAACTCAAACTTTGGAAACAGACACTGACTTATTGGACTTTTTGCAACAGAAGTGACGATATGGAACGTTTTCTCTTGTGCTGAATGCAGTGTGGGGGAACTACTTTGGGAATGCATTTTTAAAATCAAATCGGGGAACTGAAGACAACAGGGCAGATACTGAACATACACTGACAGCTCAGTTATGATTTTAACCCCATGTGGAACATATTGGAGATAAGCTTTCCAGAAACTTTTCACTCAGCTTGAAGAAAGATGGAGTTTTTATTTTGGCAGTCTACACTTTAAAGGTAGGTATTTATCTCTACAAGGAGCTTTTGGTTTTGAGGTATGTGAATATTCCTTACAGTGTAGATTTTAACCTGTAAAACATATGCAATTCTTTTACCATATTTTCTGAATATATACAAAGTGCATACATCATAAATGAGCTGTCAGGATAGAGTCATGGCTCGCGTTTAATGGGAAACAGCATTGTGGATACAAAAGATGACTCTTGTAACTTTTACAGTGGCTTCACAGACAAAACTAGCTCCAATGTAATCAATTTTCAAAACCTTTTTTTTAGCCTACAATTTTCTTTTTAAGTCTTGCAATTCATGAGAACTCAATGCTATTATTATTCCATTTTATCTATATCTTTAAGAAAAGAGTGTCATATCTGGAAAGAGGAAATTATAAGGTGATAGTTTTCTACTGGTGGAAAGTGTGAATTTTAAAGCAGTAATGAGAAGTTATCATTTGAGCAGTTTGACTGACATCTCTGTTGCTACTTCAGATTTTATCATCATGAGCTGTCAGTTCTGTATTGTGACCTATATTATCACACTCTCAGACTTCAGGAGTGATGGGCTAAATGAATCAAACCTCTAGCGTTACATTTTTTCTATTGAAATAATTGTTTTCATTAAAAAACATTTTCTTGTGCTATAGGAGTTTCATATCTTTTCCTGTGTGACAGATGAACAAGCAAAGTATAATTTAATGACTTCCTGTATCAACGTATTGAAGCCTTTGAGTGCTTGATGCATTGCTTTTATCCCTTTGTTTCATTTTTCCCCGTCTCTATTGTCTATACTGTTACTGCTGACGCCTAAACACCAAACTGATGCCTTCAGAAGTTACATAAAGGGCCAGGGAAGGTCAAAGGTCATTCTTTTTGGGGTAACATTATCTGAAGAAAAATGTGTGCTGTGCTTTAAGATTGAAAATAAGCTCCTGAAATGAACACACATTTAAGTTTAAAAGGTGAAAAAAAACCAAAAAACACATTTATATGGAAGATATGATTGAATCTCTCTTCGGCACACGCTCCCAAACACACACATGCATTCACACTGTCTTCATTCTTTTCTTTGCATTATCTCCTCTTTCATTGCCTTTTCTTTCTCTCTCTGCCAGTCCAGGCTGTATGTGTCAATGGCACACTGTTGTGCTTTGTGGTGGGCCCACTCCAGGCACAGCTGTGTCTCACAAGAGTGCTTCTTCTTTCAATAGATATCGACAGGGCCTCTCTGTGTGTCTCTGAATCTGTGCCACTTACTGTATCTTTATTTTTCTATCTATTCTCTCCCTCTCAGCACTTCTCCCCCAACTCCTCTTTTTCGTATTTCGATCCCTTTTTTTCGTCAGAGTGCAGTACTCTCCTGGTGAGTTTCAGTGTCCTTGGTAGTCAAGACTACACATGGAGAGGTCAATACAATCCCTTCTCTACACTGTTTACAGCCTACCCTGTGCAATATTACAGATTCATTCACCTCTGCCCCATATCCTGCTTTAAAGTTGTTGTTTTTCTGTGGGATATGGGTTTGGTTTGTAATTGAGTCATATTTTTTTCTGCTTCATGTCAAAAACAGA